>NC_090661.1:36733274-37048552 GCF_013368605.1 Nyctibius grandis
AGAATATGTGGAGTATATGTGCAAAGGTTACAGAATAGCTCCTAGAAGAACTTATGCTTGTTTGTAAAAATGTTACATTTAGAAGTAATGGGTATTTTTACGTATACCTTTGCATTTCTTTATAAAGCTTTGCATAAACATCCAGCTTAATTATTTTTACAAGTTAGAGACCGATTTCCATCAAAGAAATTACACCCCACTGGCTTTGCTAATCAGATAAAGTGTCTGTAATAAATTCTAAAGGTATAGTCATGGAGGGAAAGTCTGTTTGCAACAACCAGTTGTTGTGATCATTCAACAGAACTAAGTTTCTTTCTGCAAGGTATTTTCTAACACTGGAAATGTACACTAGATATTTATGAGGGAGTAGTGAAGACTGGAAATGTAGCTAGAAATATTAGGCATTCTGCACAACACTCCTTCCATCTTTGTTAAACAGCAAACTTGTTTTTATTTGTACTTTAACTGATAAGATCTTAATTGAAGACTCAATGTGGTGACCATTCGGGTATAAGGATGAAAATGACTGTGAATTAACAATAATTTCACAACAAACCATCACTCAGTAGTCCTAGCAACTTTAATGCTTCTAAAAGTAACATTTCATAAAACTTTGATAGTAAATTTATTTATGACACACATAATTTTTGAATCATTGTCTGTTCTTTCCATGTTTCTGCTAATGGGTTGTCATTGTTTTCCTCATATAAAAATTTTTGTAACAACATTCAGTGCAAGTTTTTATTTAGCATTATTTATTTATAAAATAAACTTTAGAGAGTTCTGTAAACTCACACTTAGTCTCTCATAGCTCTCACATTCACATAAAAGCTCTAAGATACCTGTGCCCAAGCAGTCTGGCCAGAATCACTCATGTACATTGCTGAGAACAAGGGATACCAGCTATCCAGTCTTTATCACTTCCCTGAAGTTCTTAGTCAGCAACAGTGCAGTAGGTTATGAACAGACCTTTTAGGTAAGATTGCTGTTCACTGTGTTTTCTTCTGATTGTCTGAAAAGTAAGTTTGAGCGCTTGTTTTCCTGGTAGGCAAATAGGACAAGAAAGAGTATATGCCATATTCTGCAACCTTGTTACCACGCCTCTCTTGTTAGACTGCAGGGTCTGCTGACAAGCGCTATCCTCTTATGAGAGAGCAGGCTTTCTGGTCTTGATATAAAATTTTATTCTGAAATCAGTGGACCACTGGGAAGAGTGTTCCTTTTTATTGTTGTTATTATTGTTATTACTATTATTTTGGGCCATTCTTCTAACCCTTGCTTTGCTGTTTCCTCTGGTGCCTTCAAACATTTTCCTTTGTTTCTGCTACAAATCTCCACATACTGATCAAATTGCCAGCTGTCCACGTAACAAAATGCCTGACCTGGCATTTAAGAAAATAAGAATTGCAAATAATATGATACTGGCACAGAAGTTTTAGAAAACTCATATTTGGGTCTCAATTACAAAGCCTTATTATTATATATACAAAGCTGAAACATTATCTAAACCAAATTTGTCTCCTAGGCATGTTTTTTATTCCAGTCTCAACTTGTTCTGCACTTCCAGGATCAGAAATCTTGACAGCCTTCTTTCAAGAGAGCAACAAAAATGAGATAAGCTTAATGGTAGTCCAAGGAATGCTAATGGGAGCTAAGATTTACAGCTGTATTTTGAAATGAGCCATATATAGGGCTTGTAAAATATCCAGCTTCTCCTGCATTATTGTTTTTCATCTCCTAATTTTCCCGTGCAATAAACCTGTTCTTCAGTATTTTTCCTCCACCAGAGGTCTCCTCCTCCATCTGCTTTTTAATTGTGTTTCCATAACTACTGGCACTGTCTGCTGGCAACATTTGTTCAACAAGTGCATGCAAGCCTTGAACTGCCCGTGCAGATTATTTTTCTTACCTCACTTGTACGAAAAAAAAAAACAATTACTCTATTTAATCTGTGCAAGTCTCATAGATTCTTCTCAGTAAGTACAAAAAAATGAAAATATGTGATAGGGAAACAATTTGCTAGTGAATGCAAAAACCTGACCGAAGGCAAATGCTGCATGTGACATATTGTGAGAAAAGACTTAAGAAGCCTTCACTTGACCAATTGCTAATGGTCCTTTTTTCATCAGTATATTCATCATACGAATATACTGAATTAGATTTCTACCAACTGGCAGCTTCTCAACAATTTCTCTAAGCTACTAAACTCCCTTCTAAATAACCATTAGAAGGACAGATTCTGTTTTAAAGCTTCTTTAAGAACAAATTAATCCTTATCTCTACTTTCTCCCATTCTTTCTCCTTAAAAAAATAACTATCACTGTAAAAAAATTTCCTATTTTCATCCAAAATTACTGTGGTGCTTTCATACTTTCCTTTGGTTCAATTGTAAATCTTACATTACCTGCAAAGAGTTCACGGAAGTGCTCCCTTAATGATTAAGAAACAAGAAGCCTAAAAAGTTTCTCCCATAGAGGAAGTGACTTGTGGTGCACTGAGTGCCTTTTGGTGCAGCACAAGCTTATTGATAAGTAATTGCTGTGCACTTTAGAAAGAAGTCATCTCTCTCACTTCTCCTTTATGCATATTCCAGTTTATGTCACCTCTTTTCTTTACTTGGTTTTACTTTCAAGTTTTGTTGTTAATTTTCCACAGCTTTAAATAGGTTAATAGACAAATATAAGGCTTTTGTCACAGGTTGTTAATCCATGCTTTTTCTCAAGTGTAGCTTAGACATTTAAAATTTATTAATCTTACTTGTGTTGCAGCAAATGAAAGTGTGCTGGAGATGCTTTAATTAACTTTTGTAACAAGATTCTGAAAGTATTAGATATGACCTCTTGGGAAAATGTAGAAGCCAATTATACAATTAACTCTTCCAAATATTCCCAAGATACAGGAGTCAAAATCTGAAAGAAAGATGCTAAAAAATGAAAAAAAAAAAAAAAAAAAATCTACTTTAATCTACTACTTTGGATTAACTTAGGCTCAAGAGCTCTTCTAGAAATGTGTACTTTGATCATTTGCATTCATATATTGGATATGAGAAAACAAATATATTAATTTTAATCAATTACAAAGAGACATCACTCTGTAGATAAAGCAGTGCCTAGCTAAAGCCAGAGCTTAGCCAAGAACAGGTATTAGCCCAGGTATAGACCAGCATCACTCAGATGGTCTAACTAGCTGCAACACTGCAACAAAGAAAACTGTTCAAAATTTATGTTAAGGCATCAAATAAAGAGACAGAAAAAAATAAGGCAAGGAAATCTTGTGACCTGTTTCAATTAATTTGCTATTCTACCAGGTCAAGTTAATCCCTCAGGTTCAGTGTATCTCAACCACAGAATCTTTTGCGATCCATTATACTGGACGGTGGTTAAAAAGAATGTCAAATTAAGAGGTCATAAAATAAAGTCAGAGTGGGTTTTTTTGGTTTTTTTTGTTGTTTTGTTGTTTTTTTTTTTACAACAGATTAAACTATATACAGGCAAAGGAAAGGGAGAGATCTCTAGCTTACAGCTAGAACCAAATCAGCCTATTTTCTCAGAGGGACACTTATCATTACATCATCCCTAGCAAAATTTGCAGTCTGATCTGCATTTGTTCTAATTTTAAAACAGGGTGTTCTAATATTCTCATTTTGGTTTGGGTCTCGATCCCATTACAATCCAGTCTTGTATAGGGTTCCACAAAATTCCAGCAGTCCAAGATTACCTCAACCATTCAAAATGTTCAAAGTGTCTCCAAAGTTTATTCCTGTTTCTTAATTCTTAGTTTAAGTTGATATACCTCAAAACGGGTTTTAAATAATTTTATAATTATTTAGAAGTGAAATAATGTCACCTAACTTTACTGTATTATTAGCTACATCTAGTGACTCAGAGAGAAAAAAAAAACACCAACCACCAAGAAGCCGTTTTCTAAATAGCTTCTTAATAAACTTTGTTTGCTTTTCCCCCTACCTTCTACTCATTGCATTTCTGGAGACCTCGAGCTCTGCTCAAGACTGCAGCTGCTGTTTCAGGACTGCACGCACCTTTCCTCTGCTATGTTTTCTAGTTCATTTTTGTTTCTCTTTATGAAACCACACAGCGGTCTTACATGACCCTTGAGGAAGCCTGTTTTAAGAAGCTTATATATGTAAGTATTTATTTGTTTTAATAAGACATTAAAAAGTGCAGACCCCAGCCTTTCCACACACTACCTGTCCCTTGACTCCCCCAGCTTCAACAGCTGAACCTTGTTCTGCTTTTCTAAAGCCCCCCTCACCTTCAGCCGATCCTGCCACGAGTTACAAGGAAACTTAACTAACTGGTTTTGCAGTGGTCGCGCAGAGGGAACCCGGGTGCTATCGTGGTCTGAACAGAGTAACGAGACTTGGAGCACCGGTGAAAGGAACTGCCCTGTCTTTTCCCCTCTCCTCTCCTTCTTTCCAGGAAAGCAGAATCACTTCGGTTCCTAGATCAAGCATTTAGAGATCTCATCCCCTGCCCCAAGCAGAAAGGGTTTCGAGGGAAGGCCTCGGGAGCGAGAGTGCAGCACCCTCCGCGGGGCAGCACGGCGGGGCCGCTGAGGGAGCCGCAGCGCCGCGCTCCCCTGACTCCAGCGCCCGCAAAGCGCTCGGGCGGGCCCAGGAGGAGTTCAGGGGGCACAGGACCGTCTTGGCCTGCCCAGCACAAGTGGTGGCTGCGCTGGCCACTAGCAGGCCCAAACGGGTCCCTGAAGAAGTGCTTAAGAAGCCTATGCTTAATTAGATTTACTTAAGCTTATGAAGTCGCAACACTATTAGGCAGCGTTGGTCTTGGCAACTTGCTCCTAATTGCACTGAGAGATCCTGCTGTTATGTTCAAAATAACGGTGTTCCGGGCTGTCAGAGGTCCAGCAGCGGTGCTGGGGGTGCTGTTCTGCAGGTGACCTCCCACCCACGGAGCCAGGCAGTCAGCCGCCCGCTTGCTGAGGGAAAGATCGCCAGGCCAGACTGCTCCGGGCACTGTGGCTTCACAGTAGGTAGCTTGACGTGCCGTCAGAAAATGTTTAATAATAAAAAAAAAAAAGTAAATTATTGTCCCTTTCCCAGCCGAGAAAGGAAATTGGGAAAAACAGGGAGACTCGTGAGTTAAAATTAACCAGATTTAAGAAAATGAAGAAACCAATATAAATGCTAACACAAAACACACAAAAGTATACTTACCTACAGGTTGTAGCAGGCTGCCCAGGAATAGCAATCGTCCACAATGAGGGTGGGATAAGAAAGAAAGAAAGAGAAAGAAAGAGAGAGAAAGAGAGAGAAAGAGAGAGAAAGAGAGAGAAAGAGAGAGAAAGAGAGAGAAAGAGAGAGAAAGAGAGAGAAAGAGAGAGAAAGAGGAGGAGAGAGAAGGAAGAAGAAGGGGGGAAAAAAAAAAAGAAAAAAGCAAAGCCAGAAGAGAGCAAAAACAGCCCCACCTCTTCCCAGCAAGCCCTCCTTGGGTCAGCTGCCCTGCATTTAACTGCTAATGGCCCTGATCACTCTGGCTGGCCACAAACTGAAACAAAATCCCAATGAAACCAGGACAACAGGAGACCTCACTCTTCTCAAATTTGCTTCAGTCTCCTTCTGAACCCTGCATGGAAAGGTTCAAAACCACTGCAGGCTGAAATAAGAGATGTTGGTGGGAAGTCAGATAGAGTCTTAAAAATGTCACAAACTTTGGCCCAGACTCTCATGAATCAGCTCTGCAGCCAAAGGTTATGGCTTTTGCAGATGAAATAAAGACAGCTGCTGTAATATGTAAAAGACTGTAAAGGTAAAGCTGACCACCTGCTATGGGTGCAGGACTTGCCTTTATCTCCCCTTGGCAATTAATCTTAGGTATTCTTTTTCTGTTAGCACACTAAGTATAACAATGGAAAGTTAAAATATCCTAATTCATAACTGCTACTAGGGTGGTAGTTTCCCAGAGTGATTCTCCAGTCCAAGTGCTGTTCAAAAATAAAATTTAAACCATTCTCAGTAAATACGCAGTTCTTGAAACTAGAGTTTTTAATTTAAAAAAAAAGTTGTGATTCAGCAATTGTTAAAAAATGCGTGATAGTCACATGAATTTCTAAGTATTTGATGTGAATTTATTGCTCAGTGGTACTTGGAGGATTAGTCTCAGATAGTTATTTCTGTCTCAGTCCTCCAGATAATTCCACAGAGATCTCAAAATAAAATTGAATTCTTATTAGTATGATGCTCATATGGCTTAAAGGAGGCAGCCATTGAAATATTCACATAGTGGGATCACCCATAGTAAATAAATGTTTACAGAGCAGGAAGTATACATTATATTTGCAAGAGGATTTCTTTATTTAAAATAATGCCTAGGATAATTGTGTCTCTGTAGAATACTTCTACTAGCTGGTATAATAAGAGGAGAAATATAAAATTTCTTTGTAAAAGAGAAGTATATTATAAATATTACCAATATTAAGGTCCCACTCCGGCAAGTTTGAACAGAGAGACAGTATATATTATTGCTGGTTATCTCAGAAACATTTATAATAAGTTGGAGGACTTTGCAAATATGTTATTGATCGTTGTCAAGGACTATGAGTCTGACTGAGTTTTTTTATCATGCAGAAGCTTTTTATGTTTTGTGGGTTGGTTTGGGTTTTTTCCCCAAAAAATGAATGGGTTTTAAACAGCCCACTTCATTTGCCAGATTGCCCCTTGCTTTGGATACAATCAAAACAAATTCTCAGCCAGATGGTTTTGAAACCTTTTTAATATGTAACAGTGTATGAACTGTTCTTGAAAAGGGTCTTTTTACCTAATTGTTCTTTTTCAGTCTTGCCCTGCCAAGAACCTTGTTATAAAACATGTGCTATTACAGAGAAATACATAATAATTTTCTATATTAATATATCGTAGGAAATAGAAGCAAAATATAAGTATATATTTCTATTGTGAGGTCCTTGATTATATGCAGAAGGTGTCTGGTCACTGTGAAATCTGAACGTATTTGTACTATGCACTGTTAACTGTTACTGTTTCCTTCCGCTAGCATAAAACCTACATGTCCACTATTCGTATAGACCATCGTGTCCAGAAAATTGTGATTGTAAGGTGTCACTCTAAGAAATAAACCTTGTTAGTACAGAGTGTCTTCTTACTAGGAGAGTGAAAAAAACCAACCTGAAGATGACAAGCTCTTGTTGACCTGTCTTGGATCTTCAATGTTCCACTAAACACTGACAATAAATACTTATTGTTATTAGGTGAAAATAAAACAGGAAGATGATGGAGGCATAAGAATGTATTTTCCACTGCTAAATAGTCCATTTAGCGAGGAGGACCTTGATGAGAAAGAGCAAATTAAAGGTAAATCACTACTTCTGACATAACTTCTGTAAAGCTGTGAATATCAGTAAGGCTGTTGGTATGCCTTCAAAGCAGAGTCTTTGTAAAGGATATACATAGCAGATAAGAGCAGTCATTAACAAAAATATATTTTATAGCTTCTTTTGCTGAAAATGTGTTAAGACTTACCATAATTTAAGTTGAGGGATGAGAATATGATTCTAAATTTTGACTGAACTTGGTTTGCATTTTTTAAAGTTATTATGGACTGGTCTCCTTCCTATGTGAAATAAGGGAAGCATTTAAGTTGAGTGATTGAGTGACTTGGATTGAGGAACTAATTTTATAGCTCTGTGTTTACCTTTACAGTTCCTCAGTACCTTAACTAGCAGGTGCTGAAGCTTCATGGAGTTCTGAAAACCGATACTGAGTTAATTTTGTGTTTTTTCATGAATTGTGTGTGAGTCATGATGCTGTATAGTGTGGGTAGACCATTATAATAAATATCCTTTCTTCCCTAGACAGTGTTTCCAACAAATACTTCTAATAAAAATACAAAAAAAAGTATCCCAAGTTTAAACAAAGTATGGTTTCACAAAGGAAGGGAGTTACAATGAAATTCATGAAACATTTGATTAACGTTATCAGTGTTTTTTAAAAAAACCTGTTGTTTCCAGCTGTCACTGCAAGTTCTAAAAAAAATTCATCCCAACTATGAACCAGTTCCAAAGCAATTAGCAATTTAATGCTTCACAAAGCAGTAACAAACAAGAATCCTGTTTTCTGGTGAAAGGGAACTTAACAACAAAAATCAAACAATTAGGAAACTGATGGTAGTCAATTGATAGCATGCATAGTTAGATCTATTATAAAAAATTACTTATTTCATAAATATAGGGAAAATATTTTCTAGTGCTATTGCCTTTCCCCCCCCCCCTAATTATAGATGGGGAAGAAAGGTGGTAGTTCAATCAGGATGGATTGTTTTGTGATACCATTTAAAGTATGGTAGGTGTCTAAGAACATGCTGTGAAAGAAGGATAAAAGCTGAGAAAGGAGAATCAGTAGCACATTTCTTTATGAGTGAAAAAAAACAGTAATAAAGAAGGATAGTGTTTCACCTAGGCATTAAACACTAACCATGTTCTTGAGTTAATGGAAGTCATGACTAAATACTGTAAACTGTCATGTTGAATCTGCTTAAGTCCTCAGTCAAAGAAAGAGCCACACAGTATTGATCCTACTGTTTTTAATTATTCCTTTTTCAATAATGTATGTTCAAAAGACTTGAATTTGCAAAAATGTGGACATTATCTTGTTGCTTCTTGACCTGAATATGAATATCTCTTTAAAATTACAAACCATCTGGGAACTCTTGGCGTGTTCTCATAGTTACATATGCAAGGTCATGTACATCTGACCCTCTGAATTTGGACATTAAGATCTCTACAACATTTATATTTCTGTTTTGTCTTTGTCTAATACATCCTAATTTTAATATTTGCTATTTTTCTTGATTACACTGATGCTAGATTTATGCATATTTCAGTTTTAGTATTATCACATGTTTTTTAATCAAGGGGCTAAATTTGGGTTGCTTTCATTTCCCCATTTCTAGATTGATATCCCTGTTTCTAGATTCATTCTGTATGAGAATTTAAAATGTATTTTTATAGAAGATTAAAAGTTTTAGCCCCTTTTGCAGTAAAAATAACATTCCCCCCAATTTAAAAACTACCAGAAAAAATCTAATGTGGCCCCATCAAATTACCTTTTTAAACTGCAGTATTTTTTTCATGTTATCAATTACTTCAAAATTCTTAGGGCTCACATCTTGTGTTTCTCAACAATACATGAAAAAGTGTTATTTGAAAAAGTTTCAATTTCAATTACAATTTTGTCTTTTAGATTTTTGTTATAGTACATCTTTATTTGTAGGATTTATATCTTGGTAGCCAGTTGCACTGAAACATTTGTAGCTTAGGGAAGAATAAAGACTGAGTAATTATTTTAATGGATTAATATTATTATTTTAACACATCTGCATTCTATGGTTACATATTAAGAAATACCTATTAAGACATTCCATACTACATTAACAAATTGGGAAAATGTAATTAGTTGCATGAGCTACCATATGTGAATCTATTGTGGTTGTTTCTCTGTTTCTCTCTTTTGCTTTCTCTCATATTCTATACCCACCTCACTTTCTGGAATTTGTTAACTTTGACCCCAGAATGCTGATTTATAGTGGTAATTGGCAAAACATTATTAGAACAGAATTGCTTTTATTTAGCTTCCAGACAATTCAGGAGATAGATAGACAGATAAAGCAAGAGACTGACCGTTTGCAGTTATTCTGTTCAGACAGGGATAACACCACCTCCCTAGTGTTGCTTTTGTCACATGTTTAAGTTCTTCCAAGGTCATGAATCATTAGAAATATTTAAATGAACAAGATATCTCATTTCTACCTACAGCATACAATTTATTAACAAATCTGTCCCACAACAGATGAAAGAGTTAAATAATATTTATCTCTCTCTAGATCTAGTTCCTTTACATATACCCTTAGCAGATTGTTTGAATAAGAGATATTGTGTTAGAATACTTGCTTTTGAACAGGTTTATAGCCTGAGTATTACACCATCTGCACTTGTTTCTTGCTTGGGTTATGGTTGAGCTTATGCAGTTAGTTTTAATCCATAAAATCCTAAATGACTGAAGACCTAGATATTTATAATCACCTCTTGTTCAGTAGTATTAGCAGTGCTACTAGAATTAGATCCATCATATTTTATATAATAGAAGGCTATTGGAAGGTTCTTACACTTTCTATACTTTCCCTGTGTAACTTTCCCTTTTAATATATGGGACAATGCCTTTAAAGGTCTAACATCCAGATTTGCATGTCAGATGAAAAACAATAATGACTTAATATCTTAAACTGAAATAAATTACGTTATTTTTTCAGTATTCTTTAATACCCATCAATAAGGGTCTATCAATAGTGTGCTATAAGTAATGCACTGTAATCCTCTCTGTGCTCTTTTTAATTACTGATAATATTGTCTAAAATTCAGAACAAGCTGTGCACACAACAATGAGGAACACCATTTTTGCTAAGCAGATTACAAATAACAACCTGTACATTATACAAAGATAGAGAAATGGAAATACCAAGAGATTAGAAGAGAAGGGTCAATGATTTAAAGGAAAAAGGAACAGCTGAGTGGGTGAAAAGCCCGTCAGGCAGAGGCGTTGTGAGTTACAAGAGTGAACAGGTGGCTAATATATCTCAGAAACCCAAGAGAGTAGCTATGAGCATTTTTATCTTCCTCTAACTAATGTAAAGGGGTACTCAGCTTGTGTTATCATATTGCATAAAATTAATTCCCTACATTAAAAAATATTAAAAGAAATATCAGATGAAGTTATACTTCTAATATAAGATTAACAAAATAAAACAATTAAATGCAAGTTTGAATGAACATATACAAATCTTAAATTACATAAAATGTATGTACTATTACAGCCATTTAAATGGCATTTTTGGATGTCTTCCATTATCTTAAATTATTCTAACTTATATTTATTCCAGAAACAATTTGATGGCTTTAAACTGTATTGTCATAAAATACAGCCCCTTTCCCCACCCCCCCCAATACTTTGTTTTCTGGACACATTTCTCTGTCTTAATACATGCAAGTATTATTAAAACTGTATTTAAGTTATTTAACTCAGAGCCCTGCGATAAGACTGCTGTAATTAGTGCTATTAGTGATTTAATATGTGACATTAACACTTCTGAGCTCAGTTACAGATACTGTCTTCTATGTTATATACAAGAAGAGTAGGAATACTGTTAGCTTGACATTGAAGAGTCCAGAGTACTTTGCTCAGAAGCAAAGAAGCCTATGATCAAAATAAAATTGAAATTCCATCTTTGTCATACTTCAGCTGAAATTTTAACAAAGCTAGGTTATTTCACTTTCATTAAAGGACAAGCTTTTTTTTTTTTGCTTTTTTCTTTTTTTTCTTGGAGGGGGAGAGAGAAAGGGGAAGGGAGGAGACAGAAAAGGGAGGGACGTAGTGTGTGATCTCTAAAAACCAAGCAGATGCAGTTTGTTACCAGCTACTTAAAAGAGCTACAGAGAATGATGAACCTTGGAAAACTTTTCTAGCTCTGAGGTAGCTCATGAAATGTGCATGAAGTGCCTAACACCTCCAATGTCCCAGATATACTAAAGAGTATGCAGAGTTTCTGGTAGCTTGGATAGAGCTATCTCATATTGTTATTTGGGGCAGGAAGAAGCATTTGTAACCTGATATTATGTATTTATTACTGTCAACAGTAAAATAAAGCTTATATGTAACTACTTAAACTGATTAATAATGACCAGATGTTGGATTTTTCCATAGGGAAGTCATGTCACCTTCTGAAGTCATATCCTGTCCTGTACTTTATGACTATCATTTGCTGTCCTACATGTTCTGTCTTTTGTTGATACCATAATTTGAGGTGGGGGTAAGTTGCCTTCCTTCACACTCATCTAATAGATACCAGGCCCATTAAGAGTGCTATGTAATACATTTGAATAAAGTTTCTGTGTTAATTAGATGAATACTTATTTTGAAGCATGTTCATATAGAGTTTTCAGAAGCATAGATAAGAGAAACTTTTGAAGTATGATTTTCCTGCTTTTAGATGAAGAGAAAGTTTTGCAATAGTAGACTAGCTTCTTGGGCATGAGTATGGGGCATGAGAATCTTCTCAGTGATTCTACCAAATTATTATATTCTGTACATCTTGTGGTAGTAGGTAGATGGAGTTTTATAATTTTAAAATGGCTCTGTGCCAGTGTCATTCAAATAACTGTCACTTCTACATTCACTAGCTGTAGGAATGAAATTAGCCTTGTCTTTAGTAGGTGTGTTTGCTTCTGCTAAAAAAAGATAGGTTAGAAAGAAAATAGTAATTTTGCTATTACTGGGAAAGAATAGCAGTAATAGAAAAAAAGAAACCGGGAAGTTTAATGATGTAAGATAGTACAAACTCTCTGGCCAGCATGGATTTTATCTGAACTGAGAGTGAGGAAAAATTTAAGAAAATCATACCAAGTGTAGTGTACTTAGAAGGAGAAGGAAAGTCTCCTACATTCTTTGCACCTTTGACTGAGGTACAGCTGTTATACAGACTTGTCAGCAGCCTGCCTCATTTTGCATTAGTGGATTAGTGCATTTCTTCCATTTGTTTTTACCTGGTGTGTAAAGCATATGGCATGTCTTTGCCATTGTTCCAAATGGAACTGTGATTCTTCAGTCTGCCCAGTAGACAGACTGGGTGCAAGCAACACCAGTCTGGGGTGTCTGCCTCCAACCAGATGGTTTCACTAGCACAATATACCCATGACTCTTAACTGCTGGAAACAGTCTGCTTAGAATGTCTCGATGCAGTATGCCAAAACCATTGGTTTTGTGTTCAAAACCACAAAAAATTCAAGGACACAGCAGTGGAAGTTCAATAACAGAAGACCTCTGGAAAACAACAAAACTAGCAATCACCAGATACTGAAAGCATATGTAGCTTTCATTCACTATTGTTGATGATTCTCTGTTAACTAAGGTGAGTTACAAGCTGTAGCTTCATCCTAAGCAAAGTCATATTTGGTGCTGTCCAAATTGTTTGATGTTGCATTGACCATGAATTGTTTTTCAACAGTAATCAGAGCAATTGAGCACCATAATGCTAAAATCTGTTGGCATACTCCAAGCACAAATACAGGCTGGGTGGAGAATGGATTGAAAGCAGCCCTGAGGAGAAGGACTTAGGGGTGTTGGTTGATGAGAAGCTCAACATGAGCCGGCAATGTGCGCTTGCAGCCCAGAAAGCCGACTGTATCCTGGGCTGCATCAAAAGCAGCGTGGCCAGCAGGTCAAGGGAGGTGATTCTACCCCTCTACTCTGCTCTTGTGAGACCCCACCTAGAGTACTGCATCCAGCTCTGGGGCCCCCAACATAAGAAGGACATGGAGCTGTTGGATCAAGTCCAGAGGAGGGCCATGAAGATGGTCAGAGGGCTGAAGCATCTCTCCCATGAAGACAGGCTGAGAGAGTTGGGGTTGTTCAGCCTGGAGAAGAGAAGGCTCTGGGGAGACCTTATAGCAGCCTTCCAGTACCTGAAGGGGGCCTACAGGAAAGCGGGAGAGGGGCTTTTTATAAGGGCATGTAGTGATAGGACGAGGGGGAATGGTTTTAAACAGGAAGAGGGTAGATTTCGATTAGATTTTAGGAAGAAATTCTTTACTGTGAGGGTGGTGAGACACTGGAACAGGTTGCCCAGAGAAGTTGTGGCTGCCCCCTCCATGGCTGTGTTTAAGGCCAGGTTGGATGAGGCTTTGAGCAACCTGGTCTAGTGGAAAGGTGTCCTTGCCTGTGGCAGGGAGGTTGGAACTAGATGATCTTTAAGGTCTCTTCCAACCGAAACCATTCTATGATTCTATGATTCTCCTGACACTGTCTTTAAACAACCAGCCAGAGTTTTTTGAAGGTCATTTGTAGTGGTCTTCTCCAAGTAGTAGCTCACTTTCTAGGTGGTTTGTTTACTGCAATGTCCAAAGCCTGAAAATGTAATTCATTGAGAAATACTTGATAGCCAAATCGGTACCTGCTTTCTTTGGATGATGCCTGACTAACTTTCAGGGAATGCCTAACTATCAGTAGAACATGAAAGCAGTGAATGATATCTTGGTAATATTCCTTGCCTGCTCTCCTGCCACATGCCATTCTCACCGTCAATTGTAAGGACCTTATTTATCCAGCCAGTCTAATTATATGCAGAACTTCCTTGTAGTGAAGATCTTTCTCTTGCACACTGTGGTATCTTACATCTATATAATGTGCTTACAGAAGTAACCATCTTTGGCATCCTGCTTCTGCTATGAGTATTTGAGTATTTTTGTCCTAGAGGCAAATTTGTGGAATTTTCTAGAATATCAAACTGCAACTATGCAATCAATACATGAAAATATTTTGAAACATGCATGAAGAAGTTTTTACCAAACATGTAAATAAATTTCCTTGACATAAAAATATCCACACTTTTTCCACTTCTTTATGTTAAGAGTAATTAATGCAAAACTGAAAAGAAAGAAAACACTATAGCAAACTATGGAGTGTAATGAATATTTACACTGAAATTTTGCAGCTTACTGAGACATTGTATTCTTCTTTCTTTCTTGTAAACTAATTCATTCACACATAGGCTTTCCTGGCCAGTGAAAAATTTAGGTAGCTTTTAAGTTAATGTTATCGGAAAACATCCAACATCTTTTCAGGTTTCTTGATAAATGACGGGACCATTTTCTGATTCAGAATTAACTGCTTTGCAGTGTCCCAGAAAACTGAATATCACAGAATCACAGAATGTTAGGGATTGGAAGGGACCTCGAAAGATCATCTAGTCCAATCCCCCTGCCGGGGCAGGATTGCCTAGACCATATCACACAGGAACGCGTCCAGGCGGGTTTTGAATGTCTCCAGAGAAGGAGACTCCACAACCTCTCTGGGCAGCCTGTTCCAGTGTTCAGTCACCCTTACAGTAAAGAAGTTTTTCCTCAAATTTAAGTGGAACCTCCTGTGCTCCAGCTTGCACCCATTGCCCCTTGTCCTGTCAAGGGATGTCACTGACAAGAGCCTGGCTCCATCCTCTTGACACTTGCCCTTTACATATTTATAAACATTAATGAGGTCACCCCTCAGTCTCCTCTTCTCTAAGCTAAAGAGACCCAGCTCCCTCAGCCTCTCCTCATAAGGGAGATGTTCCACTCCCTTAATCATCTTCGTGGCTCTGCGCTGGACTCTCTCTAGCAGTTCCCTGTCCTTCTTGAACTGAGGGGCCCAGAACTGGACACAATACTCCAGATGCGGCCTCACCAGGGCAGAGTAGAGGGGGAGGAGAACCTCTCTCGATCTGCTGACCACACCCCTTCTAATACACCCCAGGATGCCATTGGCCTTCTTGGCCACAAGGGCACACTGCTGGCTCATAGTCATCCTGTTGTCCACTAGGACCCCCAGGTCCCTTTCTCCTACGCTGGTCTCCAACAGCTCTGTCCCCAACTTGTACTGGTACATGGGGTTGTTCTTGCCCAGATGCAGGACTCTACACTTGCCCTTTTTATATTTCATTAAATTTCTCCCCGCCCAACTCTCCAGCCTGTCCAGGTCTCTCTGAATGGCTGCGCAGCCTTCCGGCATCTCAGCCACTCCTCCCAGTTTTGTGTCATCAGCGAACTTGCTGACAGCACACTCTAATCCCTCATCCAAGTCATTAATGAATATATTGAATAGAACTGGTCCCAGAACCGACCCTTGCGGAACTCCGCTAGACACAGACCTCCAACTGGACTCTGTCCCGCTGACCACTACTCTCTGGCTTCTTTCCTTCAGCCAGTTTACAATCCACCTCACTACCCGATCATCCAGACCACACTTCCCCAGTTTAGCTGCGAGGATGCTGTGGGAGACCGTGTCAAACGCTTTACTGAAATCGAGATAGACCACATCCACAGCTTTACCATCATCTATCCACCGGGTAACATCCTCATAAAAGGCTATCAAGTTGGTTGAGCAAGACTTCCCCTTGGTGAAGCCATGCTGAGTGCCCCTAATGATCCCCCTATCCTTGATGTGCCTAGAGACAGCACCAAGGACAAGTTGCTCCATCACCTTTCCGGGGATGGAGGTGAGGCTGACCGGTCTATAGTTACCCGGGTCCTCCTTCCTGCCCTTTTTGAAGACTGGAGTGACATTCGCTTTCCTCCAGTCCTCAGGCACCTCTCCCGTTGCCCACGACTTAGCAAAGATGATGGAGAGTGGCCTAGCAATGACTTCCGCCAGCTCCCTCAGCACTCGTGGGTGCATCCCATCAGGGCCCATGGATTTATGGATGTCCAGGTTGCTTAATTGGTCCCTGACCCAGCCCTCATCTACCAAGACAGATTCCTCCTCTATCCTGACTTCTTCTGAGGCCGCAGGGGTCCAGGGCTCCTCAGGACAGCTTCCAACAGTATAGACAGAGGCAAAGAAGGCATTCAGTAACTCCGCCTTCTTTTTATCCTCTGTCTCCAGGACCCCCACCTCATTCATCAGTGGGCCTACATTGCCTCTAGTGTGGGTTTTAGCTGCAATGTATTTGAAGAAGCCCTTTCTGTTGTCCTTGACCTCTCTTGCCAGGTTTAATTCCAAGGAGGCCTTAGCTTTCCTAGTTGCCTCCCTACATCCTCTGACAACAGACTTATATTCCTCCCAAGTGGCCAGCCCCTCCTTCCACGATCTGTACACCTTCTTCTTCCACTTGAGTTTGCCCAGCAGTTCCCTGTTCAACCATGCAGGTCTCTTGGTCCCCTTCCTTGACTTCCTACCTGCTGGGATGCTCTGATCTTGAGCTCGGAAGAAGCAGTCCTTGAACGCTAACCAACTATCTTGGGCCCCCTTACCTTCTAGTATCCTGTCCCATGGGATTTCCCCTAGCAATTGCTTGAAAAGGCCAAAGTTGGCCCTCCTGAAGTTCAGGGTTGTGATTCTGCTAGCTATTCTGTTCCTGCCACATGAGATCCTGAACTCTACCATCTCATGGTCGCTACAACCAAGGCTGCCCTCAACCTTCACCTCTTCAACCAGACCCTCCTTGTTAGTGAGGATAAGATCCAGCAGCGCTCCTCTCCTAGTTGGCTCATCCACCATTTGCATCAGAAAGTTATCATCAATGCACTGGAGGAACCTCCTGGACTGAGGATGGCTGGCTGAGTAGGCCTCCCAGCAAATATCAGGGTAGTTGAAATCCCCCACAACAACCAGGCCCTGTAATTGCGAGACTGCTCTCAGCTGCCTGTAGAAGGCCTCATCACCCTCCTCATCCTGATCTGGTGGCCTGTAATAGACACCCACAACAGTATCACCCCTGCCAGCCTGCCCCTTAATTCGCACCCACAAACTCTCAACTCGCTCCTGATCCGCCTCTGGACAGAACTCAATACATTCTAGCTGCTCACTCACATAAAGAGCAACTCCACCACCTCTCCTTAGCGGCCTGTCTTTCCTGAACAGGACATAGCCATCCATGACCACATTCCAGTCATGCGAGGCGTCCCACCATGTCTCTGTAATTGCCACTAGATCATAGCCCCCCGACCGAACACGGATTTCTAACTCCTCCTGCTTATTCCCCATGCTGCGTGCATTGGTGTACAGGCATTTCAGGGAGCGAGCTGGGCACAGCGGTTTCATCCCAGATTCACCCCCTGACTTCACCCCAGGGGGATGGGGGGCCTCCTGGTCTACCTCAACACTAGAGCATTGCCCCAGTGGTGCAAGCCCAGCTACCACCCCATCCCCCTTCGAATCTAGTTTAAAGCTCTCCGAATGAGCCCTGCTAATTCCTGTCCCAGAACCCTTTTGCCCCTACGACATAAACCTTTCCCATGTACCACTGTCACGCCTGTTGCCTTATAAAACCAGCCATTATCAAAGAACCCAAAGCCCTGCCTGTAGCACCAGTCTCGTAGCCAGGCGTTAATAGCGAGAATCCTACTGTTCCATCCCACATCATCACCTGAAAATGGAAGGAGGGAGGAGAAAACAACTTGCGCCCCAGACTCTTTCACCAACCGTCCTAGGGCCTTGTAGTCTTTCTTCATCCCCCTCAGACTACGGGATGCAGCTTCTTCCCCACCTGTCTGGAAGATCAGCAGGGGGTAGTAGTCTGTGGCCTTCACCAGGTTGGGGAGTTGCCTGGTGATATCCCTGATTCGGGCTCCAGGCAGGCTGCAGACCTCCCTGTGATGGGGGTCAGCTCTGCATATTGGGCCCTCAGATCCCTTTAGAAAGGAGTCTCCAACCACTAAAACTCTTCTCTTCTTCCTTGTGGAGGAGGTAGCTATACGCCTGTCAGGTTTTTCTGACTGTGGTGGGACCTCTGATATAGGTTGCCTCTCCACCACATCCCCAATGGACAGGCTGTATTCCACTAGGGCTTCATATCTATTGCTCAGAGGCACCTGTGGAGGCAAGGTAGGCAAGGAGGGCACTCGCCTTTTGCCACAGCCATAGACTTGCCTCCACTCACTCCTCTGCTCTAGGTTATCATTTTCCACCTGAGAGGGGCAGAGTACAGGGGTCCCTCGATCCTGGGAGCTCTCCGGCAGGTGCTCCCATTTTTGTTGCAGGGAGGGCAGAGCCTGGCTCCACCAGTCTATCTCCATTTCAGCCTCCCGAATGCTCCTAAGCCTTTCTACTTCGGCTTGAAGCCTTTCAACCTGGCTTTGCAGCTGTGCCGCTCGGCCAAGCAGATCATCTACCTGCTCACAGCGCACACAGCCCCCTGACACCACAGAGACGCTGTAGCATTCCCTGCAGCCTGCGACCTGCACCATTGCCTCCTTCCGTGGGAGCTCTGTCTGGGTTCCCACATCCATTTTGGTCTTCTTCCACCGGGTGGAGACCATTGTTCTTCCACTGAGCTGGGAAATACCTGTTGGTGCCACCCCTGGTTCACAGCTCCTTGGCACCTTCCTCGCCTTGTGCACTGGGAGGGAGTCAGCGCCCTCCCCAACGAGCTGCAAACGACTGCAGCCTCTCCTGCCCTGGAGGAGCCTCTCCTGCCCTGGGACACACCCAGTCACTGCTGACTCACACAGGCACTGCTGAGTCTCTCCCTTCTGGGCAGGGACTAGTCCCTGTCCTCCAGGGGGCTCTTTATCAACGATAACAGGGGGTGGAACGTTTAAATCGCCCGCGGTGCCTCCGGCTACGCCCCCTCCTCTCCTGATTCGTTGCCGGGAACCTCCGGGTCCGGGTCCGGGGTCAGAGGGAAGCAGCTCGGGGCTGATGCTCGCGGGGGGCTCAGGGGGGGCCCAGAGCACGAAAAACCGCCCGGTTAAGCCCGATGTCGCCCTCGCCCCCGCACTAACCTTAAGTCGCTGCCGCCGCTTTCGCTGCTGCCGCCGCTTTTCGCTGCTGCCGCCGCTGTCAGCTGAATATATTTAGTACTTCACAAAATCAGCATGTTTTGAAATCAGGAGCAATGCCATTCCTACAGAAGAAAGTTTAGTGAATATAAAGTGTCACCATATTTCTTCTTGAAAATAGAAATGAAGCTATCTCATCTTGGGATGTGTAAAATTTTGTGTGCACTCCAGAACAAAAAGTGGTATGACATAGCTGAGAACAAGTCAAGCCTTGACACCAGTGATGGTCTTGAATAGCTTCCCCTGAGGCAAACTAAAAACTGAGCTAGGTTTAAAATGGTTAAAATGGAGCTAGGTTTACCTTGGTTAAATGGTAAAAATGGAGCTAGGTTTACCATGATCAGCAGAAAAGAGATTATATGATATCAGCCCATATGACAACAAAAAGGCTGTAGTAAAAAGTGGTGTCTCTTAGTCCTACCTATCTCAGGCTTGCAGTTCTAAAGGTAAATTTTTCAGTGCTGATGAACAGGCAGTGATCTGTGGGTTTGGAGCAGTACAAAGATTTTTCTTTTAAAAACTGCTTACTGGTAAGTGTAAACATGCAAACTTATGCACAACTGACATGACTGATGCATCTGCAGTGATAGTTTTATATATTGTTGCTTTACTTCAGTTTGGATGGAAGAATTCTTTATGGGAATTTTTGGAATAATTCTTTATGAGAATTTTTAAGTGCAACTTTTTATCCCTGCAGCTTTCATATGCTGACTTCACTAATATTTCTGCTTTTGCACTTCTCTTCAGTACTGAGAAGCCAGATTCTAGGGCCACTCATCTTACTGCTGTATATATATTTTTTTCCCAGCACAGAAACAAATTATTTTTTTGTTATTAGTATTTCGTCCTCACTCTCTTATATTTCTTTTCCTGTTCTCCTTCCCTGCCTTCTTTTTTCCACTTTTTTTTCTTGATGCTGACAATTTCATGAAGCAAAGGAATAAACCTTTTTTCTGCTTTTTGTTTATGCTAGAAATCTAGCAGTATTGGTGCAGCTTTAAATGTTATTTCACTGCTGAAACCATAACAAACTTCCTCCTACAGAATGCTCACCAAGTGAGAATTACAGCAGTTATTTGATTAAGAAGAAAAGCATCAATTAGTCTCTCTATATTAAAAAAATGTGCAGTTGATGATTTTACTATTTACAGAGGTTTGAGGCTCACCATATCCCATAAAAGCACTAGCAAGCAAATCAGTCAGTTATGATTGAGTGTTATTTTCCGTATATATTCATATTTTTCATATGCAAAATGAAAATAATCAACAAGCTAAAGTTAAATTTACATTTTTAACAAAGTCAGTCTGATGACTATCAGCTGATTATCCTATTTAACATTGTGACCACTGCGTTCAGATCTGTTAGGATCAATGTTAGGATTACAAATCTTCCAACTGCTTAGAATTTGAAGGTAAAATAAGTAGTATTTCTGATTCTAGTACCACTGCTACCTGTCAGTCCTCTTCCTGCAATAATTGGGAGTATTAATTGCTTTCCTCTCTGTTGCCTTAGACTTGGCATGCTCTGCTTTTTTGTAGACAGTGTGCATGCCAAGTCTGGCCAGCATCAGACAGTTACAAGTAGTTCAAATTAGATAGTGACAGAATTTTGAGAAATATAGTTGTTAAATGTCTGAAGCATTTGAACAGGGGTTTTGTTTTGATGAGATTACATAAGTTTTTTGTTGGAAATAAAATATTTCTTAGTAACTTTCAGTAAATAAAGCTACTTTTCTTCTAAGCTAAATGTTCTTATGAGAAGTATGTCAAACTCACATGATCAATTTATGAAGCAGCTCATGTGACTAAATCATGCAAGGTTATCTGTGGTTTTCTCCTTCTGAGCAGCCAAATGTGTGATTTCTTTTTTTTTAACTCAATAAATTGAGAAAAAAAAACAAAACAGAGGCATAAGGAGAAATTTGTTTGGAACAAATGTTTTTTCATAAAGAACATAATTTCTAGACTTAGTAGCCAGTTGTGGTCTAGAAGTATTATATTGTGATCTAGTCCTGTCACTGCTTGGACTAACTTTTTTTCTGCATCATGTAGGAAGAAGTAACAGTCCATCTTTGAAAAATATGCAGAGAATTGGATGTTTTTCATCTAGGCCACTTACTTGTGGTGACCCTAGACAAGCAACTTACATTTAGTGTGTTCCTTGATTCTCCAAAGTGTGAAAGTGAGATTCTCACAAGGTAATAGGTTAATTAAATTTTGTAATGCACCTTCAGATTACCAAAAATAGGTTGAATTAAGTTCAGTTATTTTCACAGAGGTTGCAAGAGCCATTGTATGGTTCTGAATTTATTTCCTAATTATTTTCTTACAACTCGGATGAACATACATATTTTAGAAAAGGCACAACTGTGTTTTATATGTCCATATATTCCTTTTCTTCTTCTTCCCCACCTTCTCTTTCAGACTACTAGCCCTAAGAAATTCTAAGTTTGTATCTAATTAATTCTACTTAATTGTTACTGTTGCTAAATTGCATCTAGTTAAAATGTGTTTAAAGCCTTTGATATAGGTAGAAAGAGTATGGGTTGTTTTCCCATATTTTTATATATTATGCAGAACCAGCTGCTGTTTTGTATTAAAAACACTGGTTCATTGAGTTTGGGTTTTTTTCTTGAGTAAGCATTCATGAGAGACAGTGTATCTGTTGAGTAAGTTTTTGTTATTATTTTAATCTCTTCCTTTTCTCTCCTGACTTTTAAAATATTAAACTTTAGCATATATATCAAGTACAAAAATGCTACAGTGGCACACTGGAGACAAGTCTGAACTGCTTACAGCTGCTTTTATCAGTATATAGATTAGTGTGCTGAGAGTGACATGGAAACCGGGACTCTCCATTGGTGCTCTGCACTGTTTTTCGTTTAGCCTTTATTTTGAATATAACCTTTCAGTATACAATAATTGGGCTTTTACTTATAACTTGTTTTTAACATCTCTATGCAAGCCCAATCCATTTCTGCTTCAGGAAATGTATTTGTAATGCTACATGTTTGATTCTTGATTCACTAGTGGCTGTAAAATAGAGTATGTATCTGGAAGACAGAAAGAGAGGGAGAGAGAGGTAGGAGTGGTGATAAGTTTCTGCTGTCCTAAGACTTTTTTTTCCTTAAGACCATTTCTGAAGGCAACTTGTCTCCACAGCCTTTCAGCTAGTATAACTGATACATATATCTTGTTGTTATATACTACCTTTTTTTTTTTTTTGGCACAGCACTCCTCTACTATCCTTACTTCAATAAATGGCTGTATCTACAGTTGCTGTTAGTCTTTCCCAGAAAGTATTTAATACCATGCACACACACACTTTTCTCACAAGCTGAGTGTTTAGTTTGCAGGAGAAATAGTCATGTCAATTTTATTGATTTAAGGATTTGATGATGTAATAGCTTCATGTAAATCTGTTAGTATGTAGTATATGCCAAACAGTAAACTCCTCCTTTTTAAAATATCATAACAGACAAATAGTCTGTATTTATAATCATCAAAGAATGTCTGACATTCCAATGCATGTGTTTCCAGACTACAGTATGTGAACCAAGTGATTTTTTTTCTTGGTGTTATTCCTTTATTTTCAAATTTTAATTGCCACAGTTTCTTTAATTTGCTTCTTGCTCTCAGGCCTGGCAGAGAATACCTCAGTATCAACGTACTGATGAAATTCGTCCTACTAACACCCTTACCATTATCAATGTTTTAGTCACTTAAATACATGTTCATTTCCAGAGAGACCATCTGCATTAAGTTTTCTGTAACATCTTGTCTGTTTTCTGCGGCAGTCCCGATCATGTTCCTTTCCCCTAAAGATAAGTCTTTTTTCACCCTGCTCTCAGAAATTTGCAAACACACACTTGCTTTTGCTGTAAGATTGGCTCCCCTCCTGCCCAAAATCAGGTCGTTTAATAGCAAGAGTTGGCAGCACTGCAAAGCCTTACACATTCAGAATTTTGAAAATTACAAAGATTCTCCTCTGCTGTCTTTTGAAGTTCCATATTTATTAATCAGACAGAAAATCATTTTGGCCAAAGTTACTTCATCATTTGGGTGAATTGAAAAATTAGGTTTGGTATAATCTGAAATGGGCAAATCTGCATTTCTCATTAGGATAAAATCTTTGATATTGATGCATAACAAATTGATTGCTAATGTAAGCTGTAATATTTCTGTATTAGCTGTTTTGGGGTCAAGAATTTATGAATAAACCAAATTAACACAATGCAGTATAATATATGTTGATGTAATACCTTTCCTACTCCTGTTTTTGCATCACACAGTTCATGTTTTCCTCATGTACCTCTAGGAGATTACCCATACAGAGACAAAAAAAACCACTCTCCTCAAAAAAAAATCCATCCAATCCATTTTATAAATGCATTCCAATATATTTGCATTTGTGTTTTTTGTATAAATAGTGCTATTGCCTTTTGTTTTCTGTATGAAGGTACAGAGTAATCTAGGTCCTACAAGTCAAATTTTATTTCTTTTAATAATTTTTAAGAAAACAGATGGTGTCTTACACTTAACTAGATGATTTCTGTACTATTGTCAGAAAAATGTTCATCCTTTGCAAGAAGAGCACAAAGAATCGTAAATAGTCAGTTGGCCAGCCTCTATCCTCATTGTTAGCCCTTAGAACTTAGTTTAGTCTTAGGTTTCCAGACTTCAAAGTCAGCCAGTACCTTTCCAATTCAGACATTGCTTCTGAGAACATTTTTGTTAAAGTGTTTCATTTGATGATTAGCTATGATTTCTGGTGATACCTTTATAAATAAAGGAGCAGCCTGAACAGGAGACTGTTACTCATCCCTTTGTTCCATGAAGGTCTTCACTTGTATGAGCCTTCCACACTCAGTTGAACTGAGGCTAAAACACGTGATAATCATACTTGTTCCACTCACCAGCTTGGGTTATTCACTGGAATTTAACAGTTTATATAAGCTCCTGAAAGGTTTAAGCAACAGCTATGGTTGTTTACCATCCACAAAGTCACAGGTTAAGAAATTAAATGGTAGCTGAAAGCAAGGATTGTTTCATCTAAAGCAGGGTCAGTTTGCATACTAGATGTAGTGAATAGCTTTCAACTCTAATTAGTGTATCAACTTAGCAAATAGATGACTTCCAACCTTTAATGTTCCTTTAAAAACTGAATGGTTTCAAGTTTCTTTCTGAATACATTTCTGCATAAGCTCTTACCGCTTGCTTCGTACAAATCTATACTAGTGTTCTATATAGGGTAAATGAAGCAGAAGGCAGGTTGCATTTATCCTATGACAAGATGAAAAGCTGATTACGCAGATGAGTGCAGATGAAGTGGAAACCTCTCGGAGATTAGGTTTTGCTCTCAGTGTGCCCTACATTGCAGCCTGACATAATTGTTTCATGTTGGTTGCTTTTCGTGACCTCTGTCTCCATATAAACCACATGCTTGAAAAAAGGGAAGTTACTAACAAAGTAATCGTTAATCTTTGTTTGAAAATACTAAACATCAGAAGAGAGAGCCTTACTTCCAGCCAGGGTTTTTTCCATTCCCTGGTCTGCAGACATGTCTCAATATGCAGAGTATGAGCTAGTATTTATGTATAGGCAATCGGATGATGGTCAGAAAATTTCAGGCAAAAAGGAGAAAACTCAATTTGTTAAGATTTCAAAAGGAAACGATGCTGTGAGTGGCCTAAAGTGATAGTAATCTGACAATCCCCCATGTTTCAAATAGAGGTGGATGATTTCTGTTTAGGTTAAGATCACATTTGTTTATGAGAAATCTGCACAGTGAGCTAATAAAGAATTTAATAAACGTACCATGTATTAATGAAGCTCAGCAGAACCAAATGTGACATTTTCAGGAGGCTGTAGGTTACAGTGAGAAAAGGTATTTCATTGTAATGTTTCAATATTGAGAAGGGTCTTAAACACCAACGGGAATCACAAGACCGTTTCTCCCAATTGTGGCTGTTACTAGAAATATTTTAACCTTAACTCTGTTACTTCTGAATTGTCTCTATTATTTTCACCTAAGTAAGTTGTTCCAAAGGCCTTTTGGTTCCTTTACGGTGTCTTCCAGAATGGAGTACTTTCAGTGAAGAGTAGCAGGAAGATTCCTTGTAGAAAAATAACATTCAGACCAAGAAACTAGGTCCTTTTCTTGTTCCATCTAAAATTCTGTCCCTTGAAATAGCTAGGTATTTTATGAGGTAGTTTAGGAAACCAGTGTGTATTGTGATTTACCTCTCTGAGCAGTGTTGGGGGTAAAGGGTAGAATTCCTTGTCCTCTAATGTCACAGTTCGGAGTTATGTCTGGTTTGCTTAAGGGCCCTATTGCAATTACTGTGGTAAGCAGTAGCTACGTGATTGGCAGTGATGCTCTTCCAGGAGAAGAACAGATTTGATGGATTATGCAAAGGCAGTTTATGACGAAAATAAGCAGGCGGAAGCCTCGATGTGTCAGCTCCCCGGAAACCCACGCTTGGCTGGAGAATGTGTGTTCTGACACATCAGGCGGTCAGAATAAATGGCACGGCGACAGCCCCTCCAGAGAGCCAGAAAACACCTCCGGCCCACCGACACCCTTACGGAGCGGGACGGGAGCAGGACACCACGCCGCACGCATGTAACCGCGTCGGGGCCGCTGGTGCTGGAGGCTCCCCCGCCCCCGCCCCCGCCCCCGCCCCGCCCCGCCCCGCTCCGCTTCTCTCCGCTCCCGCCGCCTGCCTTCGATGCCGCGCGCCCCGCTCCGCCGCCGCGGGGGACCTGCGCAGGCCGAGGATTGGTCACTTGCCCTGTCAGTCCTTTCGTGTCACCTCCTCCGGCGGGAGGGGCTGGTGAGGTGCGCGCACGGCGAGGGGCTCCTGTGCCGGGCATGAGCCGAGTGGCGAAGGCAGGGGCGGCGGGGTGAAGACAGGGGCGGCGGGGCAGCGGTTACCGCTCACCGCCCACCGCGGGGAGGAGGCGGAGGCCGCCGGGCGTAGCACGGGGCAGCTGCCGTCGTGCAGCCGCTCAGCATCCTGTGTCCTCCCCTGCACCTGAAACAGCAGCGGGAGCATCTGAACCCAGGGCTCCGCTTCTCGCAAGGTAATACCCTTTGGTTTGCTTCTCCACCGCTCTGCCCATCTGCTCAGTTCCCTGCAGTGGCTTCTGTCGCAATCGAGTGGATTAAAAAAGAAAACCACTAACTCAAGACTGCAGAGAAGGGGTCTATTTAGTCCTCATTAGCATCTCGTCTGCTCGCTCGCTGTGTATTTATAAATAGCTTCTGCGGGATCACAAAAGCTGGGATCTCCTAGTTTCTCTTGCGGTGCTAAGAAAGTCCGTAGCTTTCCTCCCTCCCCCTTTCCTGTCAGCGCTATTAATGTAAGTTGTTGCTGGATTACTTCCCCTCGCCCCAAAATGACTCTTAAAACTGTATGCTCTTTTTGTTCTAGTCTAATGTGTGGGAGTGAGTGGAGGTACAGTGATGTGGGGAATGCAGACTGTTATAATTCTGTAGCATTTAATGTGCGCAAGTATCTTCATGCACTCAGGAGGGGGCAGATGAGTGGAAAACACGTGATTAGTATTTACTGCGTTCAGACAATTTGTTGCTCTATGTTGTAAAGCTTATGGGAGTCACCACTGCAGATGAGGCTACTGAACTGTTACCCTGAGTTAGAATGCATTTGTATAGTGACATTTGCCTTGTACACATAGGAAAAGGACACATACTGACATTCTGGAGAAACCCTTCTCTTACTGTCTTGCACAGTCTTTCTTCAGCTGCAATAATAAATCACGTTATGGTACAACTGACAGAGAGTTGTTCTGGGAACTGTATATACTTATTCCTTCCGGCTGTCCCACTGTCTTGTCTCGTGATACTTGTTTTCTCAAGAATGTAGCAGGAATCGTAATGGGTCCTTAGTTTCTTGGAACTTCAGAGAAAATTAATCAATATTAAAAAATTGCTGAGAAATTGTTGAGATATTTTGATTACATCCTAATTTTAGTTATTTATTTCCATCCATCCTTTGAATTGTTCATGATGGTTTAATGATCATTTTACTTGTAGAAATGTCTTACGCAAGTATTATCATTAAACCATTATGTACACATTTAAAGATATTTCTACAAGTATATCAGTAGTATTACTATGAAGTTCAGGTAAATCATGTATGCATAATGTTCTGAAACTTTCACCTTTCAGGCAGCTTGGCCTGTGCTTGCAGGTGAATTGGCTTGTTTTGGTAAGTTTCAGCAGAAACAGCTCAGCCACTTTGGATTAAATGGAGAGTGGAAGAGAGAAAAAAGAAATGCTTTTTATATTACTAAAAAAAAAAAAAAAAAAGAAACTCTCAACCCCTAACATCATTAACTTAATTTGAAGGACTGTAGACAGAATGTCTAGGGATAGAGAGTTGCAGTTTGGTGTGAAATCAAACCATCTTGTGAAGTGTCTTTTTAACAATGGAAATTACTTTTGTAATTTCCTTGATTTTACAACAATTACTTGAGTGCAGCCTATCTCATTAAACGTCAAGTGCCATGAACATGCATGTTCCCTTGTGGTTTTTTATAGAGGTATGTGTAGGGTATACAGCTGAATGGGCATAAGCGACTTAATCACGTACAAAGTAGTGAATAACAGGGGAATGTTTCCTTAATATTTTGCAACTTGTTAGGATAAGAGTGAAGTAGAGGCATGGGTAAAAGTATGTTATCTCTGTAGAGGTTTTCTTATATAGACAGGTATTTCCAGAAAATTTGAAATTTTCCTTTCAATTTCTGTTTTCAGTTTTTCATATCTGTAGAGTGTACAGATCCATCTATCAATCCTTGTTCACTTAATTTAAAATAAACTGTTAATACTTTTCAAAGAAGAAAAGAATGTGTTACTAGAAGATGACGACAAATTGGAGAAAATCTTACTCTGAGAAAGCTTAGCAACTAGAAACCGAAGACCTTTGCCTTTTGCTATAGGCAAATACCAAATTGAAAACTGAGAAATGGCTGCTTTTCAAAATAAATGCCAACATAATGAATGTCAACTTTATACTGACGTTTGTCAGGATATAAAAATATGATGAAGAGCCAGTTCTGTCTGGGATATGAAGAACTGCTGTTCTTTGAGGGGGAGGTGGTGTTTTGCTTTTATTTTAACTGGGAGAAGACCAATATCCCACTTTTTCTCTGGCAGAAAAAAAGCTAATTTTTCTGCTTTATTTAAGAACAACTCTTGATGATTTGTCTATGTAAAGAAGCATGTAGTCTTGAGACTTTACAATATCATTTAACAAGGTGATCCTTTCTGAAGCTTTGATCCTGCTTTAACTTGCACACATAAAATGTTTGAAAGTGGAACCAAAAGTCAAAAGCAGCCTTTGTAAATGACCCCAAATGATAGAGAGTGGCCAAGGAAAGGGAAAGCAAGAACAATCATAGAGATCTTTATTAAGGCTCTAAGGTGGAACGGCTTTCTGCTCTTTACTATAGTATTTAAGAAGTTAATGAGAAAAAAATTTCCATGTGCCTCTGTGTCACTGTTTTCAAAAATTAATTTGCATCCCTTTCTCCACCCAGTCTTCCTAGCATCTGAGAACATTTGTCAGCTTTTGATTTTGTCTTAGCTATTTTGGCATGAAATAAATTATTCTTCTAGCTTTGATCTCATATGACTTTTAAAATATATAATCTGAACATATGTTCCATTAGCTTTTAGGTATCATGAAGAGCACCAAAAAGGCAGGAAACTGTCCATCATGGAGTGATAAAATAGATATAACTCAATGGATATAACTCAATGGAATCTGAACCTTAATTGAGTATATGGCCACCACACAAGTGCCTGAGAATGATAATATAGGAATTAGGGCTTCTCCCAACAAAAAGGTGGTGGGAGAACAGAAAGGGCTTCTTCAAATACATTGCAGGTAAAGCCAACACTGGAGGCAATGTAGGCCCACTGATGAATGAGGTGGGGGTCCTGGAGACAGAGGATAAAAAGAAGGCGGAGTTACTGAATGCCTTCTTTGCCTCTGTCTATACTGTTGGAGGCTGTCCTGAGGAGCCCTGGACCCCTGCGGCCTCAGAAGAAGTCAGGATAGAGGAGGAATCTGTCTTGGTAGATGAGGGCTGGGTCAGGGACCAATTAAGCAACCTGGACGTCCATAAATCCATGGGCCCTGATGGGATGCACCCGCGGGTGCTGAGGGAGCTGGCGGAAGTCATTGCTAGGCCACTCTCCATCATCTTTGCTAAGTCATGGGCAACAGGAGAGGTGCCTGAGGACTGGAGGAAAGCGAATGTCACTCCAGTCTTCAAAAAGGGCAGGAAGGAGGACCCGGGTAACTATAGACCGGTCAGCCTCACCTCCATCCCTGGAAAGGTGATGGAGCAACTTGTTCTTGGTGCTGTCTCTAGGCACATCAAGGATAGCGGGATCATTAGGGGCACTCAGCATGGCTTCACCAACGGGAAGTCTTGCTCAACCAACTTGATAGCCTTTTATGAGGATGTTACCCGGTGGATAGATGATGGTAAAGCTGTGGATGTGGTCTATCTCGATTTCAGTAAAGCGTTTGACACGGTCTCCCACAGCATCCTCGCAGCTAAACTGGGGAAGTGTGGTCTGGATGATCGGGTAGTGAGGTGGATTGTAAACTGGCTGAAGGAAAGAAGCCAGAGAGTAGTGATCAGCGGGACAGAGTCCAGTTGGAGGTCTGTGTCTAGCGGAGTTCCGCAAGGGTCGGTTCTGGGACCAGTTCTATTCAATATATTCATTAATGACTTGGATGAGGGATTAGAGTGCGCTGTCAGCAAGTTCGCTGATGACACAAAACTGGGAGGAGTGGCTGATGTGCCGGAAGGCTGCGCAGCCATTCAGAGAGACCTGGACAGACTGGAGAGTTGGGCGGGGAGAAATTTAATGAAATATAACAAGGGCAAGTGTAGAGTCCTGCATCTGGGCAAGAACAACCCCATGTACCAGTACAAGTTGGGGGCAGAGCTGTTGGAGACCAGCGTAGGGGAAAGGGACATGGGGGTCCTAGTGGACAACAGGATGACCATGAGCCAGCAGTGTGCCCTTGTGGCCAAGAAGGCCAATGGCATCCTGGGGTGGATTAGAAGGGGTGTGGTCAGCAGGTCGAGAGAGGTTCTCCTCCCCCTCTACTCTGCCCTGGTGAGGCCGCATCTGGAGTATTGTGTCCAGTTCTGGGCCCCTCAGTTCAAGAAGGACAGGGAACTGCTAGAGAGAGTCCAGCGCAGAGCCACGAAGATGATTAAGGGAGAGGAACATCTCCCTTATGAGGAGAGGCTGAGGGAGCTGGGTCTCTTTAGCTTAGAGAAGAGAAGACTGAGGGGTGACCTCATTAATGTTTATAAATATGTAAAGGGCAAGTGTCATGAGGATGGAGCCAGGCTCTTCTCAGTGACATCCCTTGATAGGACAAGGGGCAATGGGTGCAAGCTGGAGCACAGGAGGTTCCACTTAAATTTGAGGAAAAACTTCTTTACTGTAAGGGTGACTGAACACTGGAACAGGCTGCCCAGAGAGGTTGTGGAGTCTCCTTCTCTGGAGACATTCAAAACCCGCCTGGACGCGTTCCTGTGTGATATGGTCTAGGCAATCCTGCCCCGGCAGGGGGATCGGACTAGATGATCTTTCGAGGTCCCTTCCAATCCCTAACATTCTGTGATTCTGTGATTCTGTGGATCAGTAGCCCAACTGAAGTGCATCTACACCAATGCACGCAAAATGGGCAACAAACAGGAGGAGCTGGAAGCCCTTGTGCGGCAGGAAAACTATGACATAGTTGCGTCACGGAAACATGGTGGGATGACTTGCACAACTGGAGTGCTGCAATGGATGGCTATGAACTCTTCAGAAGGGATAGGCAAGGTAGGAGAGGAGGTGGGGTGGCCCTGTGTTTTAGGGAGTGTTTTGACTGTCTAGAGCTTGAAGATGATGAGGACAGGGTTGAGTGTTTATGGGTAAGAATCAGGGGGAAGGCCAACAAGGCAGATATCATGGTGGGAGTCTGTTATAGACCACCCAACCAGGATGAAGAGGCAGACAAAATATTCTATAAGCAGCTGGGAGAAGTCTCGCGATCAGTAGCCCTTGTTCTTCTGGGGAACTTCAATTTACCAGATATCTGCTGGAAATACAATACAGCAGAGAGGAAACAGTCTAGGATGTTCCTGGAGTGTGTGGGAGATAACTTCCTTACACAGCTGGTGAGCCAGCTAGGGAAGACACCCCGCTGGACCTGTTGTTTGTGAACAGGGAAGGACTTGTGGGTGAAGTGATGGCTGGAGGCCATCTTGGGCGTAGTGATCATGAAATGATAAAGGTTTCAATTCTTGGAGAAGGAAGGAAGGGGGTCAGCAGAACTGCTACCTTGGACTTCTGGAGGCCAGACTATGGCCTGTTTAGGAGACTGGTTGACAGAGTCCCTTGGGAGGCAGTCCTGAAGGGCAAAGGAGTCCAGGAAGGCTGGACACTCTTTAAGAAAGAAATCTTAAAGGTGCAGGAGCAGGCCGTCCCCACGTGCCAAAAGATGAGCCAGCGGGGAAGAAGACAGGCCTGGCTGAACAGAGAGCTTTGGCTGGAACTCAGGAAAAAAAAAAAGTTTATGACCTTTGGAAAAAGGGGCAGGCCACTCAGGAGGACTACAGAGATGTCATGAGGCTATGCAGGGAAAAAATTAGAAGGGCCAAAGCCCAACTAGAACTTAATCTGGCCACTGCCATAAAAGACAATAAAAAATATTTCTATAAATACATTAGCAACAAAAGGGGAGCTAAGGAAAATCTCCATCCTTTATTGGATGTGGTGAGGAAACATACTGAAGAAGGATGAGGAAAAGGCTGAGGTGCTTAATGCCTTCTTTGCCTCAGCCTTTAGGAGTAAGACCAATTGTTCTCTTGGTACCCAGTCCCCTGAGCTGGAGGACAGGGACAGGGGGCGAGTGAAGCCCCCACAATCCAAGGGGAAAAGGTTAGTGACCCACTGTGCCACTTAGACATGCACAAGTCTTTGGGGCCAGATGGGATCCACCCAACGGTACTGAAGAAGCTGGCAGAAGTGCTCACCAAGCAGCTTTCCATCATTTATCAGCGGTCCTGGCTAACCCAGTAGGACCCACGTGACTGGGGGTTAGCAAATGTGACACCCATCTACCAGAAGGGCCAGAAGGAAGATCCAAGGAACTACAGGCCTGTCTGACCTCGGTGCCAGGGAAGGTTATGGAGCAGAACATCTTGAGTGCCATCATGCGGCACGCACAGGACAACCAGGCAATCTGGCCCAGTCAGCATGGGTTTATGAAAGGCGGATCCTGCTTGAGTAACCTGATCTCCTTCTATGACAAGGTGACCCGCTTAGTGGATGAGGGAAAGGCTGTGGATGTTGTCTACCTAGACTTCAGTAAAGCCTTAGGCACCATTTCCCACAGCATTCTCCTGGAGAAACTGGCTGCTCATGGCTTGGATGAGCGTATGCTTCGCTGGGTAAAAAAAACTGGCTGGCTGGCGGGGCCTAAAGAGTTGTGGTGAATGGAGTTAAATCCAGTTGGCAGCCAGTCACATGTGGTATTCCCCAGGGCTCAGTACTGGGGCCAGTTCTCTTTAACATCTTTATCAATGATCCGGATGAGGGGATTGAGAGCACCCTCAGTAAGTTTTCACGTGACACCAAGTTGAGCAGGAGTGTTTATCTGCTTAAGGGTAGGAAGGCTCTGCAGAGGGATCTGGACAGGTTGGATCGATGGACTGAGGCCAACTGTATGAGATTCAACAAGGATAAGTGTTGGGTCCTGCACTTGGGGCACAACAACCCCATGCAACGCTACAGGCTTGGGGAAGAGTGGGTGGAAAGCTGCCTGGTGGAAAAGGACCTGGGGGTGTTGATTGATGGCCAGCTGAATATGAGCCAGCAGTGTGCCCAGGTGGCCAAGAAGGCCAACAGCATCCTGGCTTGTATCAGAAATAGTGTGGCCAGCAGGACTAGGGAAGTGATTGTCCCCCTGTACTCGGCACTAGTGAGGCCGCACCTTGAATACTGTGTTCAGTTTTGGGCCACTCACTACAAGAAAGACATGGAGGTGCTGGAGTGAGTCCAAAGAAGGACAATGAAGCTGGTGAAGGGTGTAGAGCACAAGTCTTATGAGGAGTGGCTGAGGGAACTGGGGTGGTTTAGTCTGGAGAAAAGAGGCTCAGGGGAGACCTTATCGCTCTCTACAGCTACCTGAAAGGAGGTTGTAGCGAGGAGGATGTTAGTCTCTTCTTCCAAGTAACAAGTGATATGCCAAGAGGAAATGGCCTCAAGTTGTGCCAGAGGGGGTTTAGAGTGGATATCGGGAAAAATTTCTTCACGGAAAGGGTTGTCAAGCAGTGGAACAGGCTGCCCAGGGAAGTGGTTGAGTCACCATCCCTGGAGGTATTTAAAAGACGTGTAGATGTGGCACGTAGGGACATGGTTTAGTGGTGGACTAGGCAGTGCTGGGTTAATGGTTGGACTCTACGATCTTAAAGGTCCTTTCTAGCCAAAATGATTCTCTGATTATATGATTCTATAAATTGTTTCTACCGTTTCAGCATGTTTTATATATTTATACATTATTCCTTTATGCCCAACCCCTCTTTTTATTATCAGTAATCATTTCTGCTATTGTTGCTAGTTGTGACCATCCATGTTTATTTCCATATACATGGAGACAGTAGGAGCAAAGACTGCATTGATATTTTAATGACCAAGAACAACAAGTCAGTCCTTGTGATATTTGTTGATTTTTTTGACCTGATTGTATGCTTAATGATCTGTTGAGTTCAGCCTTCCTCTGTGACAGTAGAGCCTGTAGATCCTAGAGCTGCCTGCAAGAAGGAATCTGAGGGAGATTTTTTTTGTCTTTTTGCCATGATCATTTAAAGCCCTATGCAATTTCATAACATCTTTCCAGATTAATGTTTGTGATTTTGCTTCCCTGTAAGTGTTGCCAGGTTAGAGATGCAGTATGTATAGCGAGTCTCGGCGCTGCTGCCCGAGAACAGGGGAAAAAAAAGCACACAAAATGTGCTACATGAATTCTTATCCGAGTAACTGTCTCCTAGTAAGGCAGATACTGCTGTTTCTTCCCTTTCTCTGGAAGGTTGAACCTCTAATCATTAGTTTGGACATTCAGCTTGATTTTAAATCCAGTTTTATGTGGTGATAACAGAGGCCTTATTATCTCCACAAGTCCATGTATTTTTTGTTAAGTTGGGCCCTTAGAAAATTACATAAGACCTGTAAATTCTTAATGTTGAATTGCTTCTGTCCTCCATTTAAAGAGTCATTAAATCTTATAAGTTTTTTTAAATTGTATTACTGAAATCTTGTAGTAAAATCACTATTTATTACATCAAGATTTAAGTTGACATTTTTCTCAAAACCATTCTTTTTATCCTGCTGTATTTGAAGCTGATTACACTGAAATACTGTGTCTTCATGTTTTAATCTTCTTGCTTTTTCCCTATGAGGGTTGTCTTGTTGCTAAAGTTAGAACCCCCTTTGGGGATCTATGCAACCTGTTTAATCTTAAAACAATTTGAGTTTTATAAATATTTTTAAACATTATTATTGGCAGAATTGCACTTGCCTGTTGACAAACTTGCTGAATTTAATAAAAATTCCATGTACAGCCTTCCATGATAGGGCACAGACCAAGAAAATCACAATGACATATAAGCAATTAACCATTTACAGGACTTCTTCAAATGTTAATTGATTTGCACTTAGGACAGATAAAACAGACTAAATGTTGTATATATAAAAACCAATACTTAATATACTTATTTGTTTAACAGGTCTTTGGAAAACCTATAGTCTCTCCTCTCAGGTGGATATCAATTGGGTTTATCATTTTTTGTTAATTGTAGTCCTATGTCAAAACCTTAACCTACAGTCAAACTTAACCTACAGTCAAATTTGTTCCATATATGTAAACCAGTGATATTCTACTGATAGAGTAAGACTACAAAAATGTGTAGTGCTTCTCCATGCTAGATATATTAAAAATAATAACACACTAAAAAGATGTTTCATTTAATTTTATACCATTCTAGTTCACATCACTTTTCTTAACCTCTTTTTTAATAGGGTGTTGAGTTTTGGCGTTTGTTTGAGTACTATGTTATATAATCTCACTTAATTGGCAAAGATTTCATATAAACAAAACACAATAAAAAGCTTTATAATGCTAAGAGGGAAGACTATCTGCTATGAAATGAAACTAAAGCGACTGTTCTTAGAAAAAATGTTAGAGAAAACTGACCCTAATTTAAAAAACCATTTAGCTACATATGAAATGCTGCTAGCAAAAACTTGCAGTGAAGAAAACAAATGTAACCATAGCTCTCTGCTTTAACACTTCCTTATTTGAAGTGTTAATATGATCATCAGAAGTCGTTACATCCCATTTCATCCAGTACAGCCAAGGTTTTCAAAACTTGGATGATAAATATAATTTTTGAAGCAACCCAAAATTCCTTAAGGCTAAAGTAATTCCAAGATCACTAAAGTTTGGGAAGGGGGAAAAGTTAAAAAGCTTTCTGAGTTTATTCTCAAGGTTTGCATAATTTTTTGAAATATTTTCAAATATGCATAGTTAAAAATAGATTTGTTAACTTGTCAAATACATTATTTCAGAAAATTGTTCTTGATTTGTAAGAACTTGGTGTGGGACAGCATCTTTGACCTTTCATTGCAGAAAGGTATATTCAAAGCTTTCTGGATTTTATGGAGGGGTTCTTCTAAAGGTATAAAATGTTGTTATGAGAAGTTTTTTTAATTGCTGTTATCATTCTTTTAAATTCCATTTCTCTTCTGTCTTCACTACTGAAGGTTCCTTAGCGTTTACACCTCCTTTTGCAGTTGATCCAAACTTTTTGCATGAAATAGCTCGAAGGTTTGCTGCAATGTAGCCTTTTAGTTTTCTACTCCTTTGCTTTCCTTAAATACTCTATTGGTTTTAAAGTTCAGAATATATGGATATGCCAGATGTGTCTCTGAAAGTGATGTTTGGCAAAAGACCTTTGATCTGAAAGGCTGTGTACTAAATGCTTCATTTAAATATCATCATGACACTAACAAGCATGGACATGCAGTAATTAAATAAATAAAAATCTGATGTCTTGGTTTAGTGAAACTAAAGATTCTAAACAATACAAACAGAACAAGATGCAGCTCTTGCCTGAGGAGTTTACTATCTGGACAAGCAAAATTAAAGCCTTTGGACAAAGATTAACAAGAAGACAATTCTTTTATTTTAAAAATATTTATTTAATTCATGTTGTTTTTCTGTAGAAATATCCTGTACTTCCTGCCAGAAGTGGAAACAGCTACTGTGTATCCTGTAAAACTTTCCCGTTGATAAAGTATTAAATAAAAAATGTTTTATTTTATGAGGCATTATTTATCTAGGTTAAAAGTGGGAAAAAGCCACACATGCAATTTATGACCCAAGTCTAAAATGTACAAACATGATCTTGAAAGTTTATATTATTTTGTTCTCTATTAATGCAGATTTTTTTGGTTTACTTTTCCTGATAATCTAGTATGTTTCTGTTGAAATATGCAGAGATTACACTTTAGACATGTGAATAGAGGTCTGTGCAAGATGTTTTGATCTAGTATGGCCTCTTTTTTTGTTTATTACTTGAAAATCAGCTGACTATTAACTAGTACAGCTTTTCATTAAGACCTCTCTATCCTGAGGCAAAAGATCTTTCTTCTTGCCTGTAATTAATTTTACATCATTATATGTGTTCAGCTGAATATTAGCCACATGCCCCTGTACACATATCCAGGAATAGTTTCCAATTTTAAGTTATAAGATTTTATTGTGAGTATTCATTCTAGGTACAGAAAGTGTAGGAGAGGTTTATTTGTTTGAATAAGGTATATATATTACATTAATGCTGTCCTGCTTTGGCCCAAACCAGGCCAATTAGTCTTAGAGAAACCAAGGTCACTGCTAAATTCCTCACTGCTTATGAGTGAAGAGCCGAAGGGGGGTTGCACCTGCAGGAAGGAGCAGACAGGGCAGGTGACCCAAGATTGACCAACGAGGTATTCCATCCCATACACATCATTCTCACTTTCCTATTTACCACTAACCCACTGCCTCCTGGAGGTGGGGCCCAGGAGGGAGGGGCCCTCCTGTCTCCCACTGATTGGTACCAGCTTTGCCAATTTTCCAGTTAAAAGCCTGCAGGTGTGATGGCAGGGGGAGCTACTGCATTTTCCCCTCTGCCCGTGCTGGGGGGAGCAACTCTGCCTGAGGAGGATTTCCAAGCTCTCGATCTTGGTTTTGTATATATTTGTATATATTTGATTATTTCTATTATTCTTACTATACTTTTTTTTCATTACTATACTTTATTAAAACTGTTTTAACTTTCCAACCCATAAGTCTCTCTCCCTTTTCCCTTTCCCTTTCCCTTCGGGTGGCGGGGGGAGGGTTAACAGAGAGCATCTGCCACAGGTTTAATAGCCAGCCCAGCTTTAAACCGTGACAGATTTTATTGGTGCCCAACGTGGGGCTCGAGAGAAGCTCCAACAGGTTGCTCTGATAAGTTGAATCCTGGCTCTGGTGGGAGGAGACCTGGAGAGCTCAGCTGAGAGAGTATCAGATTTCTTCCTTTGAGATTTATGAGGGGTTGGAAATTAAAACAGATAGTGAAGATGGTGATGTCATTTTTGAATGCTGTATTATCTTGTCTTTTTATAGAGTTTCTTTCACAGTTGAGTATTGCAATGATGCCTTACCTGCCGTGGGCACTGTGTTATTGCTTGCTTCTTATGAATGTTTACATGCAGTTCAGCAGTGGGCGCTGGTCGAAATGTATTGTTTTGGTATGGGGTTTGATACTGATTTATGCCGTGATAAACTGGGCAGTTACTATTCCGATCTCTTATCTCTATGACACAATGATGGGCAGCTTTAATTGCGAATCAGTAGCAGCGACTTCATCTGCATGCTCCAGGCATCCTTTAGCTGATTCTGTTAATGATTACACTTCCAGTTTTACTTTGGGAAATAGTACCTTCTCCTTCTCTGCCAAGCTGATTCCACTAGATTTTGCGAAATTAGGATGGTGCTGTCTAGGTGGCATGTTTTTATTTTCGGTTGTCCTGAATGTGTCTCTGATGTGGGATAAGATTAAATATCGGTGCAGGGACAGTTGTAGGTGTTATGCAGCCACCTCAGATCCTACAGTGTGTACTGCCGCTACAGCCACTAAACCCACTGAAACCTCGGCAGCCTGTACCACAGCTGCTACACCCCCCAAGATGGCCACTGCAGCTACTCAGACTCTCAGCACTCCCACGACAGCCACTGCATCTACTCAGACCCCAGCATCTATCGAATCTGTACCAATTGCTCCTGTAACCAGGAAGAAATACTGAAAGAAATCAGCTTGTGAAGTGAAGGATGATGACTCAGAGCCTTCTAAGGAAGAGCCATCATATGACCCAGGTGAGGGCCCTTCTCAGGCAGAGTTAGGGCCTGACCCAGATGGGGGTTTCCTCGATCGTCCTTTTAAAGCAGATCCATCACAGAAGAAAGGTCCTTCTAAAGCAGAACTATCACAGGAGGAGGACTCAGACATAACCTACCACTCCTTATCCCTGAAGGACCTGAGAAATATAAGGAAAGACTTCAGCCATTATGACGGTGAACCTATTATTACCTGGTTGCTCCGATGCTGGGATAATGGGGCAGACAACATGCAATTAGATGGCAGAGAAGCCAGACAGTTGGGATCCCTGTCCAGAGATGGTGGTATTGATAAGGCGCTCGCAAGAAAGTCAAACACTATCAGTCTCTGGAGGCGACTCGTGTCAGCTGTAAAGAGCAGGTATCCCTATAAAGATGATGTTATGAGCCACCTAAGCAAATGGACCACTATAGAAAAAGGTATTAACTACCTTAGAGAACTAGCTGTGCAAGAGATCATTTATAGACACCCACGGGACATTGTAGATGCTGATGAAGTGGAATGCAACCGATCCATGTTCCGGAAGGTTGTGAAGAATGCTCCACCGACATATACCCATACATTGTCAATATTAGTATGGGGAGAAGATGCTATGGCACGACCTAGTGTGGGTGAAATGGCTAACTGTATGCGACAGTATGAAGATAGTATTTCTTCCCCACTGCAGGCACGCATCTCGGCTGTGGAAAAACTGACTAAGGAAAACAAGGACTCATTTAAACAACTGTCAGACAAACTGTCCAGGATCGAGAATAAACTTGACTCTCTACCTACACAGGCGCGCATTGCAGCTGTTAGGAGAAAATGCCCTCCTACAGGACCAGCTCAAAGGAAACGAAACACATCACGAGGTATCCTGTGGTTTGCCCTGCGTGGTTATGGGGAGGACATGAGCAGATGGCATGGACAACCTACCAGTACCCTACAGGCATGAGTACGTGAGTTGCAAGCTAAAAGAAATACCAGAGAGAATTTTTCTAGAAGGATGGCTGCTCCAGTTACCAGTGAGCAGGACCCCAGTCAGGGTAGATGGGCCTCAAATCCCTTTTTCCCAAGTGTGAATAGGAGAAATGAAGGTCCAGTCCCTGTGAGCAGCATGAATCCATTCCTTAATTAGGGGGGCCCTGCCTCCAGCCAGGTGGAGGAGAGGGACGACCGAGTTTATTGGACTGTGTGGATTCGATGGCCTGGCACATTAAAACCACAAAGGTATTGAGCCCTGGTAGACACTGGTGCACAGTGCACCCTAATGCCATCGAATCATAAAGGGACAGAATCTATCAGTATTTCAGGAGTAACAGGAGGATCTCAAGTGTTATCTGTATTGGAGGCCGAAGTGAGCCTAACTAAAAATGAATGGAAAAAGCACCCCCATTGTGACTGGCCCAGATGCTCCGTGCATCCTTGGCATAGACTACCTCAAGAGAGGGTATTTTAAGGACCCAAAAGGGTATAGATGGGCCTTTGGTATAGCAGCTGTAGAGACTGAGGATATTAAATAGCTGTCTACCTTGCCTGGCCTCTCAGAGGATCCTTCTGTTGTGGGGTTGCTGAAGGTTGAAGAACAACAGGTGCCAATTGCTACTACCACGGTGCACCGACGACAATATCGCACCAATCGAGACTCCCTGATCCCCGTTCATAAACTGATTAGACAATTAGAAAATCAAGGAGTGATTGGCAAGACTCGCTCACCCTTTAATAGTCCTATATGGCCAGTGCGAAAGTCTGATGGAGAATGGAGATTAACTGTGGACTATCGTGGCCTAAATGAAGTTACGCCACCGCTGAGTGCTGCTGTGCCAGACATGCTAGAACTTCAATACGAACTGGAGTCAAAGGCAGCCAAGTGGTATGCCACCATAGACATAGCTAATGCATTTTTCTCTATTCCTTTGGCACCAAAGTGCAGGCCACAGTTTGCTTTTACCTGGAGAGGTATCCAGTACACCTGGAATCGACTGCCCCAGGGGTGGAAACACAGTCCTACTATTTGCCACGGACTGATCCAGACTGCACTAGAAAAGGGTGGAGCTCCAGAACATTTGCAATACATTGATGACATCATTGTGTGGGGTGATACAGCAGCAGAAGTTTTTGACAAAGGGGAGAAAATAATCCAAATTCTTCTGAAAGCTGGTTTTGCCATAAAAAGAGGCAAAGTCAAGGGACCTGCCCGGGAGATCCAGTTTTTAGGGATTAAATGGCAAGATGGGCGTCGCCAGATCCCGATAGAGGTGATCAACAAAATAACAGCTATGTCCCCACCAACTAACAAAAAGGAAACACAAGCCTTCTTCGGTGTTGTGGGTTTCTGAAGAATGCATATTCCAGATTACAGCCAGATTGTACGCCCTCTTTATCAAGTGACCAGAAAGAAGAATGATTTTCAGTGGGGCCCTGAACAACGACAGGCTTTTGAACAGATTAAACAAGAGATTGTGCATGCAGTAGCCCTTGGACCAGTGCGTACGGGACAAGATGTTAAAAATGTGCTCTACACCTCAGCTGGGGACAATGGTCCTACCTGGAGCCTCTGGCAGAAAGTACCAGGGGAGACTCGAGGTCGACCCCTAGGATTTTGGAGTCGAGGATACAAGGGCTCCGAGGCCAATTACACCCCAACTGAAAAAGAGATACTGGCAGCATATGAAGGAGTTAGAGCTGCTTCAGAGGTAATTGGTACTGAAGCACAACTTCTCCTGGCACCTCGATTACCAGTACTAGGCTGGATGTTCAAGGGTAAGGTTCCCACTACCCATCATGCAAGTGATGCTACATGGAGTAAATGGATTGCATTAATTACACAGAGGGCTCGAATAGGAAACCCTAATCGCCCAGGAATCTTAGAAGTGATCATGGACTGGCCAGAAGGCAAAGACTTCGGAATGCCACCAGAAAAGGAGGTGACACGTGCTGAAGAAGCCCCACCATATAATGAACTACCAGAGGATGAGAAGTAGTATGTCCTGTTCACCGATGGATCCTGCCATCTTGTAGGAAAGCATCGGAAGTGGAAAGCTGCTGTATGGAGTCCCATACGACGAGTCACAGAAGCCACAGAAGGACAAGGTGTGAATCAAGTCAATTTGCAGAAGTAAAAGCCATCCAGCTGGCTTTAGACATTGCTGAACGAGAAAAGCGGCCAAGGCTGTATCTTTATACTGACTCATGGTTGGTGGCATATGCCTTCTGGGGGTGGTTAAAGCAGTGGAAGCGAAGCAACTGGCAGCGCAAAGGGAAACCTATTTGGGCTGCTGAATTGTGGCAAGATATTGCTGCTCGGCTAAAGAAACTAGTCGTGAAGGTACGTCATGTAGATGCTCACGTACCTAAAAGTCGGGCAACTGAGGAACATCGAAACAACCAACAAGCAGATCAAGCTGCTAAAGTGTTCCAAATAGATTTGGACTGGGAACATAAAGGTGAACTATTTTTAGCTCGGTGGGCTCATGACACTTCAGGTCATCAAGGGAGAGATGCAACATACAGATGGGCTCGTGACCGAGGGGTGGACTTAACTATGGACTCTATTGCACAGGTTATCCATGATTGTGAAACATGCGCCGCAATTAAGCAAGCCAAACGGTTAAAACCTTTGTGGTATGGGGGGCGGTGGTTGAAATATAAATATGGGGAGGCCTGGCAAATTGACTATATCACACTCCCTCAAACCCGCCAGGGTAAATGCTATGTGCTTACCATGGTGGAGGTGACCACCGGATGGTTGGAAACATACCCTGTGCCCCATGCCACTGCCCGGAACACCATTCTGGGCCTCAAAAAGCAAATCTTGTGGCGACACGGCACGCCAGAGAGAATTGAGTCGGACAATGGGACTCATTTCAAAAACAGTCTCATAGACAACTGGGCCAAAGAGCATGGCATCGAATGGGTATATCACATCCCCTATCATGCACCAGCCTCTGGGAAAATTGAACGGTATAACGGGCTGTTAAAAACTACCCTGAAAGCAATGGGGGGTGGAACCTTTAAAAACTGGGATAAGCATCTGGCACAAGCTACCTGGTTAGTTAACACCAGGGGATCTATCAATCGAGCTGGCCCTGCTCAGTCAGACCTTCTAGATACAGTAGAAGGAGATAAAGTCCCTGTGGTGCATGAAAGGAATCTGTTGGGAAAAACTGTCTGGGTTCTTCCTGCAATGGGCAAAGGTAAACCCATTCGTGGGATTGCTTTTGCTCAGGGACCTGGATGTACTTGGTGGGTGATGTTGCAAGATGGTGAAGTCCGATGTGTCGCTGAAGGTGATCTGATTCTGGGTGAGAATACTTAATTCTGAACTGTATGTTTTTGCTGCATAAGTGTCTTTCAGGTTAAGACAGTGGTGACGAGACCGGAGCTAGCTGCAAGTGGCGTCCAGTAACCTCCTCGAGACTGACATTTTGAACCTGCAACCCGTGGGCATGAACCGTGACAAAACTCATACCATCTCTCCTGCCCTGAGAGACTGCTAGCCAGATGGAAACCCACAATCCTGAACTAAATGAACTTGATGAACTTTTTGCATAAAGATGAATCATAAACTAGTGATATGTGTATATATATTTGAAAATGAAAAGGTAGTGGTGATCTGAGTATGATGTGAATGGTATGGAATAAGGGGTGGAATGTCCTGGTTTGGCACAAACCAGGCCAATTAGTCTTAGAGAAACCAAGGTCACTGCTAAATTCCTCACTGCTTATGAGTGAAGAGCCGAAGGGGGGTTGCACCTGCAGGAAGGAGCAGACAGGGCAGGTGACCCAAGATTGACCAACGAGGTATTCCATCCCATACACATCATTCTCACTTTCCTATTTACCACTAACCCACTGCCTCCTGGAGGTGGGGCCCAGGAGGGAGGGGCCCTCCTGTCTCCCACTGATTGGTACCAGCTTTGCCAATTTTCCAGTTAAAAGCCTGCAGGTGTGATGGCAGGGGGAGCTACTGCATTTTCCCCTCTGCCCGTGCTGGGGGGAGCAACTCTGCCTGAGGAGGATTTCCAAGCTCTCGATCTTGGTTTTGTATATATTTGTATATATTTGATTATTTCTGTTATTCTTATTATACTCTTTTTCATTACTATAGTTTATTAAAACTGTTTTAACTTTCCAACCCATAAGTCTCTCTCCCTTTTCCCTTTCCCTTCGGGTGGGGGGGGAGGGTTAACAGAGAGCATCTGCCACAGGTTTAATAGCCAGCCCAGCTTTAAACTGTGACAAATGCATAATTAATAAAACACAGAATACTGTGTAATGCTGTTGTTGAGGAATGAACCCTGTCTTTATTTTAAGATAGGTGATATAATTCTAACATTCCTTTTAATTTCCAGATTTGGCAAACTACTCTCTTCTTATCAGCAAGGAGAGTTTGGGGTGTTGTTTGTTTACTTGTTTGCTTGTTTATAAGTATCTTTTGAATCCCTTTGAATTATAGCAGTTTGTGCATGTATCCTCTAAATATGGTGAGAGTGTAAGTCAAGTTGCTATGATAATATTGTACCTGCTACCTTAGCCCTTCTGAATTTTGGATAGATACACTCAATGGATTTTCATTTTCCTTATGTGGTAAGAAAAGAAGAAAACATGCTCTGGAGTATGGTGGAGATGTCTTTGGTCTTCATTGAGGAAGGCAGAAATTAACTGTTGCTGCTGGGTTGGACTGGCAGACCTAGGCCAGGAGAGCAGCCTCATTCTCTGAAGTACTGTAATACTTATTAGCTCCAAGAGTTTCCTTTAGAAGAGAAGATCTGAGGGTCAGTGTTGGTGCTTGAAACGAAGTCTGGCTGGTGTTTCATGTATCATGCAAAATAGAGCTTCTTCCTGTTTCGTCTGGCATGTAAAATAAACTTGGTTTTCTGATATTCAATTTAAAAAATCAGCAAGACTGATTACTGTCATCTATATTGAAGTTGTTCAGGCACTTTTCATTATAAGACTCTTTTCAGTTATAACTTTGTGGCGCTTTAATTATTTGAGCTGAAGTTCTCCATGCCAAATGTTGCCTCCTGAAATGTTTTTCATTAGGAAAATCTCAGTAAAAAACTAAGGTAGTTGTTTTTGCAAGTAAAACTGGAGGATTGGGGCGAGAAATGACAAGTGTAATTTTGATCATGTTATAATCTATTAAATCCATTTAATATCTTTAAATTCTATAAGAGTTGCTGTTGCCATTACCTAGAAAAAACTCCCTTCTAAATAAGGCTGCGAATCTTGGGAATGACATTTTGCATGTTTTTAGTGATACTTTCCGTGCTGTTTGCCTCTTCAGCAGTTAGGAAACTATTCCAGTCTGAAAAAACTGGAAGCAAGATGATTGACTCCTCTGTTCTCTTGGTTCTTTCCCTGCTAAGTGCCCAGGAGCAAGGTGGAGAATGTAAAAACCTGACTGCAGTGCAGAGGCATTTTGTTTGTTTGTTTAAATGCTGTACTTCTTCAAATACTGTTTCAAACAGGCTGTTACTGTGTTAAGAGTGATTTATTTGGGATACCTGTACAAATTGCCTTTGCTGTTTCTCTCCTTTAATGTCTGCTGGTTTACTACTTATTACATTAAAGACTTTTCTTAATTATAATATCCATTGCAGAATTTTTTATTAGCAACCTCTTAAACAGTCAAATGGGAAAGCTTGTGATGGAAATCTCGTTTGGTAACTTGTTGCAAATTAATCACCTTTCTCAAACAGATTTTGGACAAATATGTCCTATGGTGTGGTTGAACTCAGCCAAGACACTTTCAGTAGTAATGAGGACATGTTGTGTGTCACCTTTTTTTCTTTTTTTTAACTTGCTGATGCAGTTGTGTCAGAAAAGCCAACATATTGCTTTGCTAAATTGAAGTAGGCTACAGAAGGATGAGAACTTTCATGTCAGTCTCTTTTGAGGGGGAGAGTTCTTGTTGCTTTCTGTACCTAAAATTGTAAAAGGTGTATTAGCACAGATAAAATATTAACACGAAAAAATCCACTTGTACAAATTATTTTGTGTATTTCTAAATTACAGCAGGTTGTATTCAGAAAGTACTGCGAGTAGTGGAAACATATTACTTGCTACCAGAGTTTCCATTAGCATGTACCTGTGTTTCCAGTGCACTTCCTTTTCAGTTTGCTTAGTCATAATACTGTTTTCTTCTCCAAGGATCAAGTCATACCCTAACTAAGCTCTTTAAAATCAGAATTATTTGTCTTCCTTGAATCACTAGTAATTCCGTGCAGTTATTTCCTTCTTTGTACTCCAAGTTCAAAACTAGACCTGCCAGGAAATTATTTTCTATTGAAAGTTATTTATGAAAGAAATTATACATTAGATTTCTTGCTCAATGTAAAGTATAATAATAAAACTCTTATCTGGATTTTTAAAAATAGAAATTTTAAGTATTACATGCTCTTTCCTTTATTTCCCCTCCTCTTTTTACTGTAAAAGACAGGAGCGTCATCCAGGATATTTATTTATTTATTTATTTTCCATCTGTATATTTTTTTCCTAATGTTGAAAAATCCAATGGCAAAAACATAATTCAGTGAAATTCTATAATACTTTTAAGTTGGGAATAATTGGAGCAATTAGAATGTAGGAACAGCCTGGAGAAATTTTTTGTAAATTAGCTATGTCAGAAAATGGGTTTGAGGAATTAGGGGAATAATCCTTTAACATTTTACATATTTTGTATCAGGTTTCTAGGTACACTTCATGCTTCTCTTTTTTTTTTTTTTCTTTTCCCTTATTCCTGTGGTCTCTTCTGTAATAATGCATTAACAAGAAAAATTCAGTTCCAGTCTTTGACTGTCTTAATTTTTTTGTGAAATTATAATGTTCTGTTTCAACTGTAACCATCAGCAGAGAATAGTGTTTTAAGAGAGATTTCAGTTCTGTGATGTTCATTCCAGCATCATTCTTAACATGTACAACACCTTTTAGATAAAATATAGATATAAAGCCTCGAGTTATCACACATTTCAAGACAATGGTTCTCCATAATCTTGTGTGTAGTTTCTTCTTTTGTTAATAAACAGTGATGAGTTGTTGCTCATAGAATGTGAAGAGAGTGATAAAAATCATTTTATTAACAGAATTGTGAAAACCCCAATACATTTTCATGGCATAGAGGTCATGGGCAAAGAGTTGAAATATTATTTGTGTGTTATTGTAAGAGATTTCAGTGAGACATTTAGTCTAATTGGAAGACAGGTAAAACATTCTGTGAACTCTGAGATGGATTAGGTGACAAAATTTAATAGCAAATCTAAAACTGCATGTTATCTGGAGATTATATTTCCTTTTCATATGTTTTCCATCTGTTCTCATCTGTGTTATGGTGGTTGTAATACAGAAAGGGTTCTTTTGTCAGATCATTACCCTACATCCAATTCTTTAATTCCTGTTGTATAGTCCATTTCTGCTGCTACCAAGTGATTTACCAAAGCTGTCTTGTGGCCTCAGACATACTTGTGAGAAACTAAGAAGCATTTGTTTGTGGTTCTTCTTCACATATACTGCTTTTATGAGGAAGTAGTGGAGTGAAAATGAGACTTTGCAGTAGCTGAGCTTAAATGTCCTGGTCTGGTCATAAACTGATATTGTTCTTTGGAAATCAATAATAAACCATGAATGTGGTTTGATTAGTGGATGGTTAAGAGGATAGTTTACCTCTTTATGGATTAAGTTTTGTTGTTTCAAGCACGATATAAACTGCTTGGTCCATCTGTACCATACTAGTGGCCATTTAAGTCTACCTTGGAAGATGTATTTGGCTCTAATGCATCAGGAGTGCCAGGTAACCTGCAGTTTCTATTAGTGTTGAAAGAGCATCATTAGTTCATCTAATTAGCTGTAGCTTGTTAACACTTTGTGAATCAAAAGATTCTGCCTAATATAATTTCCTACAGATCTGAAATGAAGGCTTATATTTGTGTACCTTTTAATTGTATGCAATGGGCAAGTTCCTTACAAAACATTAAAATCTGTCCTTCCTGCCTACAGTCAAGGCTGATGGAGCAGAAGGAAGTTCTTCACGCTGGTCCTGCCTAAGCTAACGCATGTTGCTACAGAAGCGTTAGTCTCTTAAAGCTATATTGGCTCATTTTTGTGACTGTTGGAGGAAAGATGGAGATTTATTTGGCACAATATTTTGCTGGAAGTAGGTACAAAGATTGATATGGTAACAGATACATTATTTAAAAGTAGTTTCTGTTTTGGGGATCTGGAATTTTTTCAATTTGCAGAAAGATGGGCATGCTAGAGGAGCACTTGCAGGAAAATATCTTACATTGTTTAAATGGAATATTGGTTTGTCACTAGACACAGAAAACAGGGTTAGTGATTTGACTGCTCAAAGTTTTGTATTTGAGAGGAGAGGTTTCAAGCACACATCTTTATCTTCAGAATTCTTTGATTAACTTCTGGCATTTGAAGATTGAAGGGATGCTTTCCTCACTCTGCCTGTTTTAACATCTCCTTCACTGCTCATTTTTCTGTCTTCTCCTTTGAGTTTTTATTTTCTGTTATTCTGTCTTTCAAATCCAAAAGCATATAGGAAAGGAGTCAGCATTCAAACATGGGTATTAAGGAGTATATTTTAAATCTTTTTTTTTTTTTTTTAGTTCATAGCAGATAGTTGATTTTAAATAGAGATTGCAACACAAAATATCAGGAGAAACATTTTGAGAGGAAGCATTGTGCTGGAAACCTTTTTTTCTTTTTTAGGATCATGTATCTACTGTATAATGGAAGCTTGTAACACAAGGGCATGTCAGAATTTTTATTGAAGGAACGCTATGGAGAGCTAAGATGTTGTATAAGCAACCATTATTAAGAAATACACTGAACAGGAATGATCAATTTTAAGGACATCATTGACATTATATACAGCTCATTCTGAAGTCTTTGAAAATATAGGTTTCTAAAGAGACCCTTATGATATTTATTACCATTTAAGGTATCCTTTTCAAATTTTTCTGCTTTTACAACAGCAATTTTTAAAAATTCCCTGTTCCTTGTCTGAAAGGCTTCTGTAGCTTCTCCCCACCATGTGGCTTTTGAAAAGGAATCACTAACAAGTTAGTGCAGATGGGTGGAACTAGTCGGAACTAGAACCACATGGATGTATAAGGGAAAAACATCATTTATGTCTGGCATTTAACTTAGATAAATTGCATCGGAGGTCACGGCTCAAATCATAGCAGCAAAAATCTGAACAAAGGGACTTCCTTGGCAAGAGTGCAACTGAAAATATTAGTCAGAAATTGTGATGTTTTGTAGTGAAGATCACTGTTTTTAAAATATTTTTATTACCTCAGAAGCTAAACTATTAGTGAAGTCAGTAATTTCATATAATTCTAGTTTTGCAGTCTAGGAGTTTTTTTAAACAATTTTTGAGACCAGGTTTTGTGAGTAATATTTTATCTGTTCTATGTATTTTACGTTTGTTTCCCAACCTGACCAGTCAAATGTAATATAAATTTTAAGTATAAATGGTGAGCATTAGTTCTAAACACCAAAGTACTATCATTGCTTTTTTCCATCTCCTGTGCTCTGAAAAGGTAATATGCTTATTTACAGCTATTTCAAATGAGACAGTGGTCTATAAAGGACCAGGAACAAGTACGGGGCAGTTTGGCTTCTGAGAATGTATTTGGTTTTAGTAAGGCATCATCATATTATTCAGTCCATCCAGAAACTTTTAAAAAGAATTTTAATTAACTTTACATGCCATGTGTAGATTATCTTTTTGTTAAGTTAAGGTTTTAAATTTCAAGATGTTTAGTTTTCCTTATCTTCAGATCACAAAGATAGTGTATTCAGAGAACTGGGTTTCAGGTTACTTTGTTTCATGGACTCTGTCCTGTGCTGGATTAATTTGAACAGAATCACATAGTCAACGATTGTAAAAGATCCAAGGCTTTTTAGCACACTTTTCTGGTTATTTCCATTTTATTTATCTGTTTGTTTGTATAGTTATTGCATTTTGCATTTCTGCTTAAAAATTGGTTTTGGTATACAAAGCTCTGCATTCTGGATTAACTTAATGACTTTCAGCCTTGTGTCCTGTGTTATCCCTTTATGTTTTATCTGAATTTGTTGGCAAGACTCTGATATGGTTTAATACTTCCCTTGTGCCATTGCATAAGATCTGAAATTTAATAAAGCAGTTCTCTGTCTGGCATCGACTCTGTTTCTTATTCGTTAAGAACTCTTTGCTAGTGTAGTTCAGTACTTGTGAAGTTGAGAAGAGTGGTATTTTAAACTACCATTGCTAACAGTATGCAGTATTGCTCAAACTATTACACAAATAATTAAATACTCTAATTTTGATTTTTTTGTCACAATCCAGTAAATACAATGTAGACTTATAGTTGGAAAGTTCTTGTTGTTATGAAATTCTTTTATTTACGTCCAAGCTGCTCCGAGGAGCTGTAACATTTTGTCTTCACAAAGAGATAGTCACTTTTTATCTTTCTAATGATAGCATTTGTAAGTCAAATGATAGTTTGAAGGAAATTTGGAGAAACATGAGAGTTTAAGCAAGAGAAGAAAATAATGGAGTTTGTCTCTATCAAACAAATTCTGCTCAGTAAACAAATATTATTGCAGTTTCATTTCAGTCTCTCCTAGCTTGTGACATGGATCCTTCTTCTGCCCATGTTTTTACTACCTTTCCTTTACCATGCTTTTTCTGTTTGGTGTTTTATTAGCTACATAACACAGCACAGAGCGTTAGCGATAGCATACTCAGGAACAGACTGCCACCTAATCACAGAATCACAGAATGTTAGGGATTGGAAGGGACCTCAAAAGATCATCTAGTCCAATCCCCCTGCTGGAGCAGGATTACCTAGACCATATCACACAGGAACGCGTCCAGGCGGGTTTTGAATGTCTCCAGAGAAGGAGACTCCACAACCTCTCTGGGCAGCCTGTTCCAGTGTTCGGTCACCCTCACCGTAAAGAAGTTTTTCCTCATATTTATGTGGAACCTCCTGTGTTCCAGCTTGCACCCATTGCCCCTTGTCCTGTCAAGGGATGTCACTGAGAAGAGCCTGGCTCCATCCTCATGACACTTGCCCTTTACATATTTATAAACATTAATGAGGTCACCCCTCAGTCTCCTCTTCTCTAAGCTAAAGAGACCCAGCTCCCTCAGCCTCTCCTCATAAGGGAGATGTTCCACTCTCTTAATCATCTTCGTGGCTCTGCGCTGGACTCTCTCTAGCAGTTCCCTGTCCTTCTTGAACTGAGGGGCCCAGAACTGGACACAATACTCCAGATGCGGCCTCACCAGGGCAGAGTAGAGGGGGGAGGAGAACCTCTCTTGACCTGCTAACCACACCCCTTCTAATCCACCCCAGGATGCCATTGGCCTTCTTGGCCACAAGGGCACACTGCTGACTCATGGTCATCCTGTTGTCCACTAGGACCCTCAGGTCCCTTTCCCCTACGCTGCTCTCCAACAGGGAGAGCTGGGAAAGTAAGGAGTTCCAATTCTTGTTTACTTAAAGATCAGGGCAAGGAAGATCATCTGTCATGCTGAGCAGCGAATGATGCGTGCTGCTAGAGAGAAGGAACTGCAGCAATGGAGACCTGGTTTTCTGAGAGCATATTTTGAACAGCAGAATGGATGGATGTGTTGGCCGTAGACTTTGAGGAGCACTAAGTCTGTGACATTTTTTGTTGTTAAACTAAAAAAAAAAATCCAGCAGCAGAGCAAGTTTGCTTCTCAGCCTCCTATTTAACAATTTCAGTTGTTCTTTCCAGTTTTTAGCTAGCTATCTCTGAATAGCTGTTTTTCTCCTTGAAGTAGTATTTCTCACAACCTGAATCCCACTGCTCTGCTACTATGCATTTGAAAGCTGCATGAAAGAAACAGTTAGCAATGATGCTGAAGATGATTGCTTTCATTGCTCCACACTATACATTCTGTAGTTAAAATTTTAAGTCATCTTGGATTAACATGCATTTTACTTAAGCTGTAAACTCTGCCTGAATGTGGCTTTACTTTACAAAAATTCACTCCCTGTAGTAAGGTTTGCAAATGGAAGTAGGATTATAAACAGATTGCAAGGTGAACAGAAAAGTTGGGGAGCTAGTGTTGTAATTAAGTTTGAGAGTCCTTAACCAGTTCCCTTCCTTAACGTAATTCTCCTGATAGTTTCTTATAATGATTCTGCTTATAGAGCAAGGAGTTCACTTCTTTCTTTGTTTTCTGACGGAAGATTATAAAAAGGCTGAATAAGGTGCTGAAGGGACTGAAGAGAAGAAGGTTTTCTTAGCAAAGAATGTATCTATTAATAGAAATAAGCTTCAAAATGTCACTAAATAATGCAGCAGTGCATGGTATCACATTATCTTTTAAATCAATGAAAACTTTGATACAGAATATTTCATTGGTGTAATAGTAACAAAGTGTCCTTTCTGCTATTGCTGTTGTTACTATTACTGGTTTTCTCTAAAACTAACTTTTAATACAGTTTAATTTCGAAGTATGTGTAAATTTTTTCATCATAAGGAGGGGGGTTACGTTCTATTCAAGGTGGTTCTACGTTTTAACGTGTCAATATGCATGCACCAAACCCAATGTTTAGTTTGGTGTAACTGAGAAGAGATCTAATAGGATGTAGCCTTTTAAACAGGTGTAAGATGGCCCAACAGGTTGTTGTCAAGGATGGTAAGATTAAAAAAAAGTCTTCAATAGATTTGTTTCTACCTGAAAGAGAGCTTTTAGTTGTGATGTGATTTAAGGGAGAGCTGTAGGTCTCGTTTCAGTAATGTAATGATTCAGAGCTCAGGTTAGGTTAGGGAAGCTGCTTGTGTTTTGGGAGGGGCACAGCCTACCAAATTTGTGTGGCAGGGGCAAGGGCTAGCTAGTTCTCTGCTTTATGCATATATTATTTTGTCCAAGAAAAAAAATGCATGCGTGTTACCAAGAGTGATGTACTCTTCAGAATTGAGCTGTTGCACCTGATAATGTCATAGATGTCATCTGAGGACACTAGATTTGATTGTAATGTCTGGGTCTATAGTTTCCATTTTGTTTCCTTGTAGTCACTTAATCATATTTCAATGAGAAAATGCCATGCCAGTTGAGGTGATACAGAGGAACAAGTAAAATAATTCAGACTAACTTAGCACGAATATTTTTTCCTAGATAAGACCGTGAACTACATATAATACAGACTGTCTTATTCCATGCATTAAAAAACAATTACCCTTCTTTGTATTGCTCCTTTTATTATTTTCTATATCAAATGCATTGACAAATACTTTGATGTGATACATCATCTTCCTTAAGTCAATATTAAGCATAGATTTGGTCTCCTTGGGATATCCACCTGCAGTTTAGCTAGATTTTTCCCAGTTACCTATTCTTTCTTCTTCCTATTTAAACAGTTGTATGTTGCCAGTGGACTACAATATGGACTGTGCTATCCGTTTCCCTGCCTAGTAACTCCCTTGAAATTCTGCTTCTCAGTGAAGTTCTCCTGTAACTAAAAACTCACTCAGCATATGAGCTGGGACAGCTGACTATTCATTTATGGAAATGACCACAAGTTAACTAGCTCATATTTGATGGAGCTCACCACAGTAGATTACTTGAGGGGCAATTTGGTACTGTGGCTAAGCTGATGTACTGGCAAACTACCACCATAAGGGGTTCTTGGGTAAGGAGTGAGTAGGTTCAAGATTGCTCCTGTGATGAAAAAATGTTCTTTGATGGTTGTTATTTCTGTATGCAGAACCACTCTTGGTTGCATCTGCCAGTGACACACCCTGTGGCTTCATGATAACTCATTTCTACACTAGAAAAGCAGGCATGCACAGCTGGGGAAAAGGAAGACTAGAAGTGAGACTGCTCTTTTTGGCAGTACTCAGCCTTGTCCACATTTCGAACTCCAAGCTCAGACAGTGAGTTAAAATGAGAAGAAACAGTATGGCATAATTTTCTCAGAAACACTTATAGGGCTATGAAACAGCAAGCCAGTCTTCAACAGAAGTACTGACTAAAGGTTGTGCACCTTTCCTACCCCTTCCTATACCTGCATGGGATTCTGAATCATGCCACGTAACGATTGACTGCTGTTGAATAGAGTTAAGAAGCTTATCTGGCTCTGATGGAAAATTGTTCTTGCTGTTAGTCTCTCTCCTTAGGATTTCTCTGTCTTCAAGGATTATGTGTGCATATTAAGAGTTTTACTGGCATGAAGAGTGATACTACTCAAAGTAAATGGAAAGTTTGAAACTATTTAAACAGATGCAATGCTTTAACAAAATTTAGATCAAAATCACTGCAATAAATGACTACTTGCTGGTAGGACAGGATGTTTTGGGTAAAAGCTGCTTCCTTCTTAGAGTTAGGATTCTCTAATTACTTATGATAAGTAAGTTATTGACATCATTTTATAGCAGACTCCTTGCATAATAAAAACTGATACAATACTTGTATATTGAAAAAATATGTAAAACTAAAATGTGTGACATGGTAATGCGACAGCTTCCCTTTAATTATTGTTGCCTGAGATTAAGTTTGACTATTTTGAAAAGTTGGAAAGTTCTGCTGTAGTTATGCTTTGAAAGTTGAAAACTGCAATTCTTGCAGTTTTCAATGAAGAGAATCCTTGGAGCAGGTGCTCTTCAGCTTTGCATGCTGCTGGATTTGCTGCTGAGCCTTAGGTCTTTCCCTGATGCTTATGCATTTCCTAGCGACTGCAGACTTCTCCACTTTAATTGTGGTGGCAGAGTTCTTTCTGGATAAAAAGCCAATTTAGTGCTCAAAAGGAGAAAACCAACTTCTATCATGATGTGTCAAAAGAATGTAAATATATCCAATCTGTAGCAAGAAAATACAATGTGATGCAAAGAAAAGGAAATAACAAAGCTCGATAAACCTGCCTGTAGTAGTACAATTACCTCTTGCATGTTGAATCAAAATAGATTTATACAGTACCTATATTCTAGCCAAGTAAACAGAATCGTTTTTTTTCTTTTTTCTTTGAAGTTTTCCTGATGTCACGGCAGTTTCACAGATAAATTTGAGGAGGAAATGTTCAGCCTTTTTTATTTTTTAAATGTTTTTTTTGGCAAATAGAGCAGCGAGAGCTAATTACATTGTGATGGTGTTATGTTGCTAGTTGTGCTGACTCAGTGAAAAGGCAACATACAGCTTTTGATTGAATGTTCAACAGCAAGTTAACTTTTAACAGAGAGAGGGCAATAGATTCCAACATTAAAAAGTAAATTCTGTTTGAAATGGGTGTTTTAGTGAAGATCTTGTGACCTTATGGAACAGCATTGACTGAAAACCTGGGAGGCAGAGGGATGATGTATGAGAGAAGGATTATGACTCCAACTATGAGTGTTAGCAATGTCATCTTTTTTGTGTCAGATTTTTCAAGGTAAAAGATTTGTGGCCAAAAATACTGAGAGAAGATTGTGCTTCTGCAGGCTTGTTACTTGTCATGTTGAATTTTCCATAATCAAGTTTGACAGGCTTCTTTTTATTTTTTCCAGCAGACAATATTATTGTTGAAGATTAGTCAGATGCCTTCCATCCATTCCCTGCCTCACATGCTATGTCATGCAAGCTTTGAAATACTTAGCGCATAATTTAAATGAATGACTAATTTGGCAAGCATAATGGAAGGCACGCATACTATCCTTCAATTGCACAAACCCATTATGGAGCTTTGTTACGTCAGCTTCTATCTTCCAGAGGGAAAAGCCAGAGGATTTACTTACAAGGGCTGCGTAACTCTGGATAGAACCAGCAAACGTTTCTGTAGCTGCTATCAAGTAAGGGAGAGGCTAGAGATGGAGCTGAGAGAACGGCCGTATGAAAACTTTGGAGGTATTATTTTAAAGCAAACTACCACGAAAGACGTTCTCGTTGAACTGTACAAGCTAACTGCTGAAAAGGAAAAACTGTTAACTGGTCTTTTGAGATCACGTCATGTTCTGGGCCTTGACACGGGACATCAGGAGGGAAAGCAACAGGATGCTTCTGGAGTCCCGAAACTGAAAGGTGATGATTACTCCAGTTTTACACATCAGCAGGAGTTCTTTCTGGATTCCACAAATAGATACAATTTGAATCACAAAAAAATGAGGAAATACAGAAGGAAAGAGAGCTTTGAGGAGTTCAGGCACCGGAAAGGGGGAAAAAAGATTTATGAACAGCATCTTTCTTTACTGAGTGCGCAAGACATGCAACTGGAAAATAAGAAGATGCTCCCCACCAGATTTCCTACCAGGAGTTTTCCCGGTTCCTTTTCTGCCTCCGGTTGGCTAACAGTAAAAGGTAAGGATGATTTACCAGCAGACAATAGTATACGACCAGAAAGGTGGATAGAAGAGGAGTATTTTCTTGAGAGCAACAAAGCTGTGAAACTGGATGCTGAATTAACAAGTTCTAGCTCAAAAGACAACAATGACGTGGCTGCAGTTGAAGTAGTGGATCATGGAGAATGCATTCCTGAAGTTACGAAGGTACCACAGAGTATCACTTTGGTAAAGTCATCTCAGGACAGTCTGTCTAACAAACTTGAGACATTAAGTAAATCTGCAGCTGCTAAAAGCTTGAAAAGTAGCAAGTATACTGAGTCGGTATGCAAGGAGAAACCAGGAATCACAGCTGCAGCTGAAGTGCAGGATTCAGAAGCTTGTATTAAAAAAGTTGCCAAACCCCCTGCAGAGTCTTTACCTGATTTTCACAGAGATAAAGAAATCATTTATCCTGTTCTCACAGCAGTACGTAACAAGTTTATATCAAGAGCTGATGCATACTCCGTAGATGAAGTTGCTGGAGACTCTAAAAACACTGTGCTGCAGGAAAAGGAGCAAGACGGCTCTGGTTTGCAGTACAAAGCAGAGAGAGTGCGCATTACTGATGAGTCACGCAACCTTGTGGGAGCAGTCAATAAAGCTCTTCTGAAAGTTATACAGAGCGACAATTTAGATGAAGCTGCAGAATGGAAGAGACTGCAACAAATTACAAGAGTAGACAGAAACCTGCCAGGCTCAATATATGAGAAAAGAACCACGGTATCCCGGGGAAGCAGCAAGCGTTTATTTTTGAACCTGCCTGTAAGTGAAAGTCCTGACATTTCTCAGACAAGTAATAATCTTAAACTGGAAGAGAAAAGGCTGCATTCACCCTCGTTAGTAGCAGTGAGTAATGTTTTTAGTAATTCATATCCGGTATCTAATACACACAAACAAATGTCACCTATTCCTTCTCCATTATCTTCGAGACTGCCTAGCCCACAGCTGCATCATCGGATTCTCCCGTTACCAACAGAGAACACCGAGGACGAATCTATGTTCAGTGACTATGGCAGTGGGAGACATGGTGCTATAAACCTCTCTTTCAGTGATTTGGAGCCACAGTTTTATCTGAAGTTTTCTGAACCTGGAGAACTGGGATTTGCCACCAGACAACCAGGCCTACATCAGAATGCAACTGCAGGGCATTTTGGAAAGCATGCTGTACAAGAAAAGTTAACGACTCAAACACAGCAGAATTTCTGTCCAGGTCAGTCCTATTTCATACATTTTTAAACTAACAGAATCGACCAACCATGAAAGTATCGGAGTGTTTTTTAATACTAGCCTTTAATAATAAATAGTGTATTTGCAATGAAAATATTTTTCACTACTTAAGGACTGAGTGAAAAGTTGTCAAATTTTTTAAACAAAAGTTATAGCTATGTAAGATTTCCTTTCAGGTGCATTTTTTATGTCAGCTTATATTCAGTCCTGTTGTTACTAAATGACCTCTTAACCAAAGTTAATTAAATATTTTTCTATATAAAATTAAAAAAAAATTACATGCTTATTTTCCTGCTTTTCCTGTGCTGTGTTTTAGTCTGTGAAAATGTTATGATAACATTTATTATGCAAAATGTTCTTTTTAGTTTGTTTGGCTTACCTGATAGAATATTGTCTGGGCAAACTAATTTACATTGCCTTAAGTATAGGACTGGTGCTTTGACCGTTTAACTCCAAGAGGTTGATGTAAATTCTTAAGAATAAAAGGCTTGTTTTTAAAAGGGTTACATGCAGGACTCATGCTACAATGTATTTGAGTACAGTGCATGGGTTTATTTATAAATATATACTGTGAATATAAAAATGCATAAATATAAGGCATACTGAATAGCTATCTTTGTTAGCTAGAACATCAACATCTATACCCTTCATTTTTTCTCCAAGAAATGGGAAGGCTGGAGGACCTAATTCTACAGTGGTCTAGATGTGGCTTAGACTGGTCTGGTCCCTGTGTGTTCTAGGGAGGGTCGACGGTGCAAAGTTACATGATTTCACTACAAAAGGGAAAGAGGTGCTAATCTGCAGCCTTATCACTTTTCATGGAAAATAGGATGATTTTCTATAGCCTCAAATTAAAAGGGAAACTAGAAAAAAATATGGAAAATATGTTGACATTTGTATTTCTTAGTATTTACTAGACTTGAGCCTCTTGTGTGATACATCTTCCCCCTCCCACCGATGCGTCCCTTTAAAGTGTGTTTAGGTCTCTTGCCATACCTTTGGCTGATTCAGCTCACTAAAATGGCACAAAAATATTCTCTCTCCCTTTTTTTTTTTTGTGGGAAGGGAGTGGCCGAGGGTAGTCTGCCATTTTAGTTACCTAAATTGCCTCACAGGGTGGCCCAATGAGTGACTGCCAGAGCTGGTGTAAGATGCGTTACAAGATTCTGCAGTCTAAAGCAGGGAGGAAGACATGGGCATAAGGAAAGGGGGTTAGCTAAAGGGTGTTGGGTACTGCCTATGAGGCTTGCATTTATGCCTGCTAGTTCTAGAAGCTGCTTTAGTTCCACTCAAGACTAAATCAAATTTAGAGTGTTGTTGGATGAGTTGACGAAGCTGATGCAAACACTCATTGGCAGCAAAACAGATGGTTGCTCTGCTTTTGTTCTTTCATTCCTTTCTTGGTTCTTGTTGCGCTGTGTTGTCCTACCCCTCTCATTACTTCTTGTACTCATCATACCTTTTGGTGAGCTGGTTTAGCTCATGAAACCATCAGAAAATTTCACCCCTTTAATAAGACTAAAGTAGTATAGCCAATCTTTATCTCCCTGTTTTGCATTAGTATTTTTTAAATTAGTTTATCATTTAGGATCGTTGGATGTGGAACTGTACCTGTTGTGCTGCACTCTTGTACTGGTTTGGCCTGTGACAGAGTTATTTTTCTTCATAGTAGCTTGTATGGTGCTATGTTTTGGATTTGTGATAAAAATGGTGTTGATAACACACTAATGTTCTAGCTTGTGCTGAGCAGTGTTTGCACAGCATCAATCCTTTCTCTGTTTCTCACTCTGCGCTCCCAGTGAATAGACTGGGGTGTGCACAATAGGCTGGGAGGGGACACAACTGGGCAGATGACCCAAACTAACTAAAGAGATATTCCCTGCCATGTAACGTCTGCTCAGCAATAAAAGCGGAAAGAGGGGGCTTTAGGGGGGATAGCCATCTTTTGCTCGGGAACTGGCGGGGCATCAGTCTACCCACGGGAGGCGGTGAGTGATTGCTTTTGCATCACTTGTTTTGTTTTGTTTTCTTCCCTTCTCTTCTGCTTATTCTTCACTTATTAACCAAATTTTTTTTGTTCGTTTGTTTGTTCGTTTGTTTGTTCGTTTGTTTGTTCGTTTGTTTGTTCGTTTGTTTGTTCGTTTGTTTGTTCGTTTGTTTGTTCGTTTGTTTGCTTTATCTTGACCCCCACATTTTCTTATTTTTATTTTTCCTTTCCTCTTTCCCCCACCCCACTTGGGGCGGAAGTGGGTGAGTGACTGTGTGGTGCTTATCTGCCCACTGGGGTTAACCCACAACAGCTCTATAAGAAACAAAACAAAACACATACATGCAAATAGCATCTGTTGGCTGAAAATCCTGGCTATTAAGCAGAAACATCTTTGTGGAGAGAACAAAGTACAGACGAAACAAGACCTTAGTTCTTGTTTACAGTTATCTTGCAACATTAATACAGATAGAAAATACCATTGCAACTTTCTGAAAGATGTAATACTATTCTGTTGGGGTTTTTTTTATTTTCATGTATGATTGCATGCCAGCATTATCACTGGTGTGTCAGAAAATCTGTAACTTTAAGGAAAAGTTTCCTACTTTGCCAGCATATGCAACACTGTAGGTATGTCTCTGCATCTGGGATAATATGACTTCCCATTTTGTTCTGAACCAGGGGTGGAATCATTCTTACTGGCAGAGCATTGGGAGTACCACTGTTCTGTAAACTGACATGAGTAATAACTAACTGACTATTGTGCAATGGGGCAAATGATCCAAATTTAGGCAACGTAAGTGATGTTAAGATTTACAGCTATAAATTTGCAGTCCTGGTTTGATCCTTATCAAATCCTTACCAGATTCCTCCCATGTGTGAAGAGCAAAATTCAAGACTGTTGTTCAGATTTGTCTCTAATGGGGTGCTGTTGCGAATTATTTCTTTCAAGTCTAGTCTGTTATTAAATTGTGTAATTATCTACAATGAATTTAAGAATTAGGGAGAATTTTGGTTGACTATCAGTAAGGTTGGTTGAATGATTTATTTCGTGTCAAACCTGCTGGTCTTATGAATGGCTTTTCAAAGTTATATGACTGTCACAGTTTTCACTACTTCATACCACAAAACATATGAAGCTTTTTATTACATGTGTAACTTTGTATTTGGAAATTTTCATGAATGGGTTAAAATATTTTAATTTATTTAACTAATGAATTGGACTCATCATACAGCTCTACACATAATTTTAATTCTCTTTTCTGATTGTTTTAAATCGTTATTCTTCACTCTCTTTCTGGATAATTGGAGAATATTCCTGCAGTCAAAACTGGAACATTTAGCTAAGGCAGAGTGCCTTTATTTCTGTACTCCCACTTTTTCTGCAAGTTCAGTTTCTTTACAGCAAATATTTATGGCACAGATCTCATAGTTTCATTACACAAATTCTATCAGTAATTCAATTGAAAGTACAGTTTTCTGGAACAGGCCACAGCTTTTATCTTAGTGAGTTAGTAGTTAACTGGGAAGAATTTATATCTCAACAATAATTATTTAGCAGTTTTCTCTGTAAGTGGGACTGGGAATTAACATTCCTATATATGCATGTAATAGTTCCATTTGAATTATCAAAATTCGAAGTCAAAGCTTTAGAATAAATTAAGGCTTTCAAGAAATAAACTGTTGAGCTTCAATCAGCAAAATCAAAAGTGCAAACAATAAAATTTCTCATAAAAAGACATTTATTAAATCCTCAGAAACATACTTCCTGCATTTCTGTAGGAAGTTCTTTCTACTCTAACATAAAATCCATTTTGTTTTCATAGGCCTGGAGAAGCCAAGCTTGCTTTTGAAACGATCCTCAATATATCTGAATATCCATCTCAGGGAAAGATTTTAGTTCCTGACTGTGCTTCTCTCTCAAGTTGTTCACAGGGGCAGAAGAAACGAGGGAGAAAATTTTCAGAGCTGTTTTATTTAATTAGTATGGAATGACACGGATATGCTGTTTTACTAAGTATTATCTGACAGAGGAAGACACTTAAGTGATATTTTTAGCAGTTATTGAAGTGAATTTGATTCAGAGCAGGAAACTTAAAAATAAAAATCTCTGGCTATGACTTAGCCTCTATGACTTAGGGCAAGTCAGCCAAGACACCCCATTATTCCAGGACAGTGACTGGTGACTGTGCTTTGAGTCAGGATGAAACTGGGATGGGTCATTCACCACACTTTCTGTTTTATATATTAGTGCTGCTGTAGAAAAAGAATAAAAAACTGTCAAGGGGGAATGGTGAAAGTAAGAAAGAGAACAAATGAGAAGAATGGTGTTACCGTACCCCCACCCCAGCCAGTGAAGACTGCTCCTTTTTTGATATTGAGTAGTTGTGAAAGAAGAATATATCCAACAAACACAGAAATTCAAAGTTAGCAGGACTGTAGAGAAACTGAAACTAACATGGGATAGAACTGAATGATTAAGGCTTGTGCCAGGTAAAATGGCTGAGCCTATGGCACTGAAAAGGACAGGTCCATTCTCTCCTTATTATCTTCCCTTCTCCCAGCAAAGGCGTCCTCTCTCACTATCCCTCCCCTTCGTTGGAACAACTTTGGTGTTTTTCTTGCTTTTTGGTAATTTGAGTCAGATCACTAAGCAAGTTGAAAACTGAGCCAGCAAGGAGAGAGGTGAGTAGCTTTTGCTGCTTTAGTGAGCTGAACAGTTCACTAGTGGTCTGACGAAAACCAAAGCTAGGGTGAGGGAGGACATGAAATCGTGCTGCCAGGAGGCAGCAAGGACAAGTGAGCAAGACCATCCCAGCTGGCATCAGCGAATCATTAGGTCTCCAAAACCTCTGTTGCATCCCAAAACTGGAAGCCAGGAGGCTGGCTAGGACTGGCTAAACCAAAAGTTATTGGGAGTGGGAGATAAGAGGTGAATGAAGTTGGATGAGGGTGTGGAGAGACTGTGATCTTTTAAGTGGGTGGTGTTAATAGTGAAGCAGGAAGAACAAGAGAGGGTGGACAATCGAGAAGGGGGAACTCCAATGGACTGGGTAGGGAGTGTGGCCTTGGCTAGGATGAAGAATAGGAATACAGTATCACGAAAGAAGTGGAGCATGGCAGATCAGAGTTGAGAGAATTAATTTTTTGTGGGAAAATGTGCAAAAGGATCTGTAACCATTAGAATGTACATTGTGGATGTAAAACTGACAGTCTTGCTGATGATCCATTAAGTCAGTGTGTAATAATCACATGGACTTTTGGAGATGCAGGGAAGAGAAAGGAAGAAGAAAAAGAAAGATGAGGTAAAGGGTTTTGGTTTTAAAGTCTTAGAAGTTATGATGCTTATTGTGATGTAGGGAAGGCATCTTAACTGCTGGAAGAGGTTGGTGAATACAGTTCTTCAGATTATTTTTCAAATCATTTTGTTTAACTGACTACTTAGGTATATACCCAAGAGTTCCTTGTAATATGTTTTGGACGTAATTGTAGCTGCACCTGTCCCTGCTGATTATTAGATGGAGAATGTTGTGTTTGCTTGTTAATTGCCAGTGAGAATTTTATGGCAGCAGTTCACTTTCAATTAGAAAGAATTGAAAACGAGCAATTTTGTGTGGTTGTCAAAAATTATGCACTGCCATTTGAAAACATGCTAACTGCTAATGGCTATCTCTGGCAGATCCATTTTACAGGCTTAAAATGTAATAAAAGCACTTCAACCTATAAAGGACTCTTTACTGTAATATAGATAAATACCTGAATAAGTATTATTCTTAAATTGGTCTAAGATTGTGAATCCTCATATTTTAGTCCTCAAAGGTTTTTAAGGGGATGAAAAGCACAAAATGGTATTTTTATTTCAGTACTTCACTCGCTGCTGGCTGGAGAAGCAGTCTTCATAACTGTGCTCTGAGGGCTGCCCTACTCCTTAGGGCTTTTAACTGCCAGTTAAAACTGGGTTTTCCCAGTTTTCCCGGCTTCATTTTTGTTTGCAGTGTGAACATATCTTACTTCCACGTGAAGTATAGCAGTTACATAGTCTTAGTTCTACACATCTGTTTAAATTTGCAGCATTAAAGTAGCAGGTTGAAGTATCCATGTGAGTAAGCCTTAGTTTTTAATTTGTTTGGGTGTATTATCATTAACCACAAAAATTAATCTATTGCAGTGCCAGTGCTAGAAGACTCGTAATTGAAAAATGAGATACAGGCAACATTTTATCCTAGCTATTTAATTAAGGTAGTAAAAATAATTAATATAAAGCTACTATTTGAATATTGTCTTTTCCTTACTTAACTAACTCTTTAAGCTGAAAAGGGACAAATAAAGTCAGTTAAGAGAAATTCAATAGCAAGACCTTATGATGTGTTCCTGAACCATGGTTTTGGAAAATGAAGTTTCATATAAACAAAACTCTGTTTGAAGGCTCTTATAACAGGAGACAGATGATATTATATTGTTTTTGATGTTCCTTTTATAAGGAAGGGAAGGGTTTATAAATATCTTCTCTAATTGAAGTGGTTCAGAGAATTGCTAATTAGCATTTTAAAAGCACTATAGCGTTCTGTCCGTAACAAGTATGTGCTTCATGAGGTTAAGTTTGCATATAGATCACATGGAAACATGATGCATAGTTTCTCACAGGTAATTCCCATGAAAGTAGTATACATGAGTGTGTTGCTTCACTAAAAACAGCTTATTCACAGTGCATGTTCTTTGAAGATGATATAAAGGAGTTAAGAATTAAGAGACTGGGGTAAAGAACAGAATTACATATAAAAATAGAATTAATCATAGAATCTCAGAATCATTTAGGTTGGAAGGCACCTCTTGAGATCATCTAGTCCAACCTTCTGCTCAAGCAGGGTCACCTAGAGCACGTTGCCCAGGCTTGCGTCTAGTAGGGTTTTGAATTTCTCCAAGGATGGTGACTGAACAAGCTCTCTAGGCAGCCTGTGTCAGTGCTTGGTCACTCTCACAGTAAGAGTGTTTTCTTATGTTCAGGTGGAATTACGTACATTTTAATTTGTGCCCATGATACTATTAGCCTTTTTTTTTTTTTTGCTGCAAAGGTGCCTTGCTGGCTCATGTTCAACTTGCTGGCCACCAGAACCCCAAGGTCCTTTTCCACAAAACTACTTTCCAGCCACTTGGCCCCCAGCATGTACTGGTGCCTGGGGTCATTCCTCCCCAGGTGCAGGAATTTGCACTTCCCCTTGTTGAACTTCATGAGGTTCCTGTCAGCCATTTCTCCAGCCTGTAGAGGTCCCTCTGGATGGCAGCAAGACCCTCTGGTGTATCAGCCACTCCTCCTAGTTTTGTCTCATCAGCGGACTTGCTAAGGGTGCACTCTGTCCCGTTATCTGGGTCAATAATGATGATGTTGAACAGTATTGGCTCCAGTATTGAGTCCTGGGATACACCACTAGTTTGTTGCCTACTTTCAGCCACTAGTTTCAACAGGAATTAGTGCCACTGATCACAACCCTCGGGCCTGGTCATTTAGACAGTTTTTAATTCATCTCAGTGTCCACTTATCTAACCCACACTTTGTCAGCTTGTCTGTGATGATGTTATGGGAGACAGTGTCAAAGGCTTTACTAGTGTAAACAACAAAATACACTGTTCTCACCTCATCCACCAAGCTAATCACCTCATTGTAGAAGGCAATGAGGTTGATCAAGCATGATTTCCCCTTTGTAAATCCATGCTGACTACCCCTGATCACCTTCATGTGTTTGAAAATGCTTCCCAGGAGGATTTTCTCCATCACCTTCCCAGGGACTGAGGTGAGAATGACTGGCCAGTAGTTCCTTGGATCTTCCTTCTTGAATATGAGTGATATTTGCTCTCTTCCGGTCTTCAGGAACCTCTGCCAATTGCCATGACCATTCAAAGATAATAAAGAGTGACCTCATAATGACAATAGCCAGCTCTCATGGCACTTGTGGGTGAAACCTGTTTGGCCCCATGGATTTATGTACATCCAGTTTGTTTAAATGCCCCCTACCCTAGTCCTTCTCCATCGAGGGTAAATCTTCCTTGCTCCACAGTTTCCCACTGGTCTCAGGAGCCTGCAATTCCTGAAGTCAGGTTTTACTTGTAAAGACTGAGGTAAAGAAGGCATTGAGTACTTTGGTCTTCTCCACGTCATTTGTCACTACTTCCCCTCCTCCATTCATCAATTATTTATTTGATAATTTTTCATGGTTTTCCAAACTAGAATAGTCTTATCACAGTTTTTCTAAACAAAGAGCGAGTTCATAAGCGCATCAAATTTACAAGATTAATTATGATAGTGATGTTCAAAAGTTTGGAATCCAAACTTGGATCATACAAATCCTTTCAATCTATTTGGATTATTTAAAGTTATTGCCTTCCTTTTCTGACTATGAAATGATTCTGTAGATTACAATCTGGATCAACAATAATGAAATTTTATGTTAAAACTATTAGTGTCTTAATAGAACCAATATAATTCAGTACTATACACACTTGTGGGGTAGCAGTCATGAGTTCTATTTTCCCTCAGTGCTTTTCCTGTGGATTATAGTCTCTGCAAAATTCAGTTACCATCTCAGTGTTGTCAATACCATTAACTTCCATTCCAAACTTGTTTCTTTTTGCCCAATCTAAAACCTTGATGTGTGTCTAATATCTTATGGGAATTGTGTTGCATAAAGACTCAGTATGGCTAAAATGGAGGTAATTATTTCTGAGATCTTTCCAGATATTGGCTTTCTGAATCGTAGTGAGTAACACAACTATCCTCACTGCCAGTTAGGTCTGTAAGATACATATCCTCTTTGATATGGATTTCTGTTGGTCCTTCTGTAGACAGTTACAGGCTGTATCTAAAATTTTCCAGTTGTCTGCATGTCCTTTTTAGATATGTAATCTTGCAAAGTTCACTCGTAGTATGTCCAACTAAAATCACAGTCAGCGTATAGCTCTTTAATGGATCTTTATTTTCCTGTTATGTTCAATGCAGTTACTCATCGTACAGTCTATTACAATTTTCTTCAAGGACATCATCGTATGTTCTCTATTGAGTCTTATGACACATGATAATGATAAAAGATCATTAATACTTCTTCCCAGTGAAGCCAAAATCTTTTTCATAGTAGTGTAAACAATATAAAGCAATGGTCCATTAAAATTCTAGATTTATGGCAGATTGAAATGAATGTAGACAGGATTGGAAGTTCAAGACAAAGTCTCTGAGTTAAAAAGACCCACTGAAGACTGGCCTTGATAGATGCTGTGAACAAATAGCTCCTGTTTTAGTTGAATGACTTACCAGCATGACACACTTAAGCAACAGTTATATTTTCATCTCTCTCTATAACATGTGACTCTTCAGTCAAAGGCAATCAGTGAGGGGAAACCAAGTGAATTAAATTGGAATGAAAAACCAGACACAGCTTAATGTTTTATGCTGGTCATAGATTAACAATTTTCTGTTTCATGGGAGGAAGAAAAGGCCAAAACATTCACACTGGTTTACAGTTTGTGCACCCAGTTTGAGAGATTTACCGTAATGAAATGGACTTTTTTTTTTCATCTGTATGAAAAGAATTTCTTGAAGTAAAATACTGGCATAATGTGGAAGTTGTCATTTATTAAATCTGTATGTATTCTGTTGGCCATTTAAAACAAGTTGATAGAAATTGTTCAGCTGACATTTTTCTTGATGGATCAGGATGATACATAAGCTGAGATCAAATTCAAATATTTACCTCTATAAGTATAAATTAATAATGTACATAGGAATTTTTAAGAGCTATAATAGCTACTCTTCGGTAATTTATCTCTGAAAAAGTGACATTGCACCAAATTCAACTTGTAAAAGTGGTGAAAAAATTCTGCATATTCCCTGCTAAAAATGTACTTTAAAATATATGCAATGAAAATGAATAAAGATACAATTTATGTGTTTGTGGTATATTATATCAGTAAATAATTTTGAATAGTATTTCATGATTTAGGTGTGCCATTAAAACTATAATAATACATCTAAATAATACTTATAAGTAGTGAATATTATTTAGAAGTCGTAATATTAAAATATTGCACCTAGTGGTTTAATGATGTACTTAATTGTTTGTGTCAGAGGGGTTTTTCTTTGGGGTTAGATTATGACTACTCTTGCATTTAGATTATGATGGCCTCTCATTTGCTCCAAGTGTTTAGGATTTTCCAGAGCATAGTCAAAGATCTCTTCAGGGTTGTGTTACGTTGCTGGGATCAGTGAGTTGAAAATAGAACAGAGAAGAGTCAAGAACTGTGGGATGTGTTTTACAGGAGGAATTTTAAAGGCTGAGTGAAATTACTCTTTGCCAGAAGAAGAGGTGAGTAAGAAAGGAAATATAAATAATCCACAGTCCCTCACCTGAGTGACATTCTCCATATATTGCCTCTTGTACTGTCTTGTACAGTAAAGATGTTGATGCTTTGTAATATTCTACCTTTTTTTTACATTTATGTTTGAAAGTGTTAAAATGAAAAGTGCTATTTTTTTCATAAGGTTTGCTATTACAATGAAGGGGCATATGGGACATATTTGTATTTTGGATACAATGAGCTTCTCTGAAATAGACCTAAGTGATCACTTAGCATTTCTTTGCTATCAGTCAGTACACAATTTAATGATTTGGACATGGATAATTCAAAACTACAAAGATTAAGAGTATAACTGATGAATGATTTAGCTAACGTGTGACCATGTTTACTCTCATTTCTCTTTAGTATGTTGGAAAATTAAGCTGGAAAAACTTTGTGTGTACTAAAAAAGACTGACTTTATGGAGAAAGGTATCTTGAGTTTCTATTCTGTAACTTCATCAGTGATTTCTGTATTTGTATGTCTACCTTAGGAGCAGAAAATATTTCCTGATTGTCATCCCTTGTAAACTGGAACCTCTTACCTCACCAAAACCAGTAAATATTTATGAATAGAAGAGAAAACAATTCTTATTATGTGTACAAACTGAAGAGGATTTGTTCTTGTTCTCTAGGCTTCAAGTGTTTCTGTCACAGACACATCAGTAAAAATAACAAAACTTTGGTATAGGGGAGTCTGGCCAATAACAAGTTATTGAATGAATATATGAACTTACTAATTCTTTTTGAGGGAGAAGTTGGAGAAAGGCTAAAACTGGTTGTTCCCATTCCTTCATTATTTTATGTGGCATTGAAGTCAGTGTTTTTGCAGTGTCTTGACTGGCATTTTGTTAACATATACTTGGGTCTGATAGTTAATGTTGTTATAAAAGTGAAATCTAAAGCTTTGTTTAGTCCTTTGGAGAGAGTAAAAGTTTTGGTTTTTTCTTTCCCATATTAATTTTATTTAACTTAAGACATATATATAACCTGTGAAGCTGCTGGCATTGAGCTATTTCATCTCATGTTTTGTCTTAAGAAATTCAAGTAGTTAAGTAATAAAAATGTATTGAAAACATGTTATTAAAATAAAAACTATTCAATTTTGGAGAGTATATATTTTTAAATAAATGTACATTAAAATGAAGTTACAGTTACATATAAAATTTAAATAGCCATTACAGTTTAAACTTGAGAATATATTTGATAGCTATACTAATTCATGCTGGTCAGGTTTTTTCTTCTTTTTGGAAAATGCCAGCTTTTATAGAAATAAAAATAAAAATAAACAACCCCCCCCCAAATATTTAGATTTTTTTTAATCAGCCAGACGGCAGCCTTCTGAAAATTATTTTAATAAAACCCAGCTAATATACTGAGAACAAAAGACCAGCTTTGGCTGGTAATACATCTTTTTGCACGATTTTGTATAAGACCTAAGTATTTATTTATAATGCTTTTCTACTCTAATTTCCTCTCGTATGCTTCTTTCACATGAGATGGACCTAATAATTTTTGTACTATTTTAAAGAATAATCTGCTGTAGTAAACCTGACACACAGTGAAAATATAGTTTTAAATATTATCAGTAAGACAAATACCACCATATAAATTCCCAGGAATGGTTTGCACCTTCCTTTCTTGTGATTCATTTGTCTTCCATTTTTATACTTAATTATGCAAAAATGAAAGATGTTTGTCATCCAAAGTTAGGAAGAAAAATGTTAGCACATACTTCTTCAGTTTTTCACTGTTTTCAAAAAATCTTTTTACTTTTTAGCCTTCAGTCATCTTGTCATCTTAGCCTTCAGCCTATCTTGTCATCTAATTTATAATCTGAGAGGCAGTGTTCCATTTCAATATTTTTCTTATATTTTTCCAAGTCATGGAAAAAAAAAGATATTCCTGATTTTGTTGCTTAGTTTGACAGTCTTAATCCATCCTGAGGGTTTTTTCACCAGTCTATGAGTTAGCAAAAGAGGCCAAGCCTAATTAGCCCAGAGAGCCATATTTTTCATCTCATCAGGCATTGAATATTTGTCCAGTCCTTTTCATCAAGGTGGTTGGATAACATTTAAACTATTTCACCTTGCAACCTAGACAAAAGGTTTGTTTCCATTCTATTCAGATTTTGATGGCCAGTGAGAACTTCGAGTTTAAAGGCTTTGTTCAAAGGTTAGCAGAAAATGGGCTATAGTTTGAAGTTCTTTCAGATTTCCAGGATGACATGAACTTAGCGAGGGGTATCTGTTTTGTTGAAGAGCTACCTTTGTGATAGTTAAGTCGAGTGAGATTATTTTATTCTGTTAACAGCTCCAAAATGAAATGTTTTTTATCCAGAACAGGCAGAAGTCTGGGGGGGGTTTTAAATTAAATTAAATAGGGTTTTTTCCTGTCTGCCATGGCATTTCTGACCATACTCATTTACTTTCAGGTCCTACTTTTTTCCCCCTCTGCATAATCATATTTCGGTTAGAGTAATGTAGCTGCTTTGTATGAGAGCAGTCACGTAGGGTGTGTTTGCATTGCATGTCTGGTCCACACTAGCAACTCACTGCTTTTCCTCTTTGGCCTATGAGACTCGCTGGACGGGTACTCATGCGAGTTCAAAGAGTTGCTTGAGCTTGAACAATTCTTGCGTAGTTACAGTTGCTAAGATATGTCTGCACAGACCTCATACATCTATCAAAATCTTCACAGCAGGGCTGGCATTACACAGCTTCTCTCACCCCCCTGCGTTACCGTCATTCCACCCTTGTGGCACAGAGCAAGGACCTTAAGCTTTCTTCATGTGGGTTAGGTGTGACTACAGGCCCAAAGGGGATTTCGGGCTACAAACAAGGCCATGACATAGCCTGGACTTGAGGCATTAATAATGTGGATGGTCAATGAGACAGAGCATAAAAGCAGGTTCAATTAACTTTGTAAAGTAAGTTGCAGCTCTGTCATCAGAGGATTGAGTTCTCTTATGTGTAACTCTCATTGAAATTGATGTTAAATGTGCAAATTGGGCTGACAGCTGGGTGTTCCAGCAGACCAAATGAAAGGTTTCTTGGAATTCAGGTCTGCTTTAGCAGCTTTGGCTGCTAAAAACAACATCTAATGAAACTAATATTTAAACAGTCATGGCTTTGAATAGTCATGGAAATATTTCCACCCATCCTCTTGGTGATGTGTTCATGAACCAGCTGTATAGCATATTGCTTCGCTTTCTTACTCAGCAGTCATCCTTACTACACTCCCACAGGCCCTTCATCACTTCTGCTTTATTCCTACTACTTTTCTCCTTCATGTGACTTACACTTTCCTACCTGTACCTTTTGAAAGAAGAAAGCTCACACTTCGCTTGTTCACAAGAAATGATCTCTGCCACTTGTTTCAATACCCAGGGCAATTATCTGTAAGAGCATTTCAGAAAAGAAAGGAAGGAATTCTGAATTCCTGTTACCTCCTTATTCCGCAACATCTTTGGAATGGATGCAAAAGTGTGCAGAATGGAAAAAGCACAGTTTTAGATGCCTTAGGGTGTCTCAGGCACCGGCATAGAGCTGGCAAATCTGACCCAGAATGATCCACACGTTTGTGGACTGGGGTAAGTTAATTTCAGCATCTAACATTCATTTAGGCGACTGAATCCCAATAATTGTATTGTAAATGATGTGACAGCTTTTCATTGCAGCAATGTTGTTGAGCTTCATTAAGCCAAATTCATCAAAATTGGATTTATTCCTTCAGAAAAAAAGATATTTTTTAAAAAACACATCTGAATCTTGGTCTAGACTCTTACCGTACATTTTGGTACTTTGTAGTCTGTCTTTGTTCATTGTTCTAAAAATTGAACTCTATTTAATTCTGCATGCTTTCTCCTGGGAACTACCTGTATTTCCGTATAACATTTCTAGGTAAGTATAATTCTGTCATCGTCTCTGTGTCAGCGTAGTAAGGCACTTCATTCGACTTTTAACTGTAAAACTTAACAGACTATGTTGGGATTTTATGGAAAATGATTTTATGGTCCTCAGTCCACTAAAATAGTATCCCCTTTTTTTAATCCTAGTAGGAAATTTGATGGAGTGAAACTAATTGTACTTCTTGGTGACACAAGTATAGGGCTTAGGAGGACAAACCTTAGAGGTCTTTGGCCATTGTGCAAAATTTGCATGACAGGTTTACTGTGACAACAGAACTGTGAGCAACAGAAATAAAAGGAAGTTATGCCTCTCATTTGGTTGCTTTGGCATCTACATATTGAAGATGAAAGAATTTTAAAATATAAAGTGTACCTTTTGTATGAGTCAGAAATATGACCAATAGCATTTTGCTGTCGGATTCGTATAGTGGTCTGCTTTAGCATGGCGTATGTTATCACTGTGCCTTGAAAGAGAAAACCACCCTTTTCAAGAACAGTACTTGAATGCATGCTTAACTTGAAGCAAGACTGAGAGCTTATGATCGATTTAAATAGGAATGCTTTCCAAAACAAAATTATGTGCTAGATGGCCAACAATTTCTAAGTTGTAATTTTATTTTTAATGTAAATGTAATACTGGCAGCCTTGAGGTTGCTGGATTGCAGTAAAGACTGGTATTTATATCTGGTTCATTAGCATGCCAGTGAAAAATTTCATGTGACAAAAATCCATTTGGCTAATGAACCACCTTTTAATTAGACCTTGAATTTTCAAAAGAATACAGCTTATTTTTTTCCTCAGTAATGTAATATAACTGCATGGAACAGTTGCAAAAATGAATTGAATGACAGAAATATTTTAAGTGAATTAAGCAGACTACTTGTTGGGTGCTTGGACATCTAAGGCTTTGTTTTGCTCTGCCAGACCTGACTGCGGCCAGTAAAAAGGGCCAGGTTACATAATGAAGAGTGTTTTCTTCTGTTTCATAATTGAGCCCTTTTGGTTCGAGAAAGCCTTGATAAAGCTAAGATACTTGTGGCTTCTTCTGGTGGTTTATACAGTTATTTTGATGTGCAAGTGTTATTGAACATGCATGTAGTATCTTGCAGATGTTATACAATCAGTCATACACTAAGCCTGAAAAAAATCTTTCCAAAAAAGCACTTTAAAAAAAATTAAAAGCTGACCCCAAACTTGACTGGTTTTAACATGTAGGTGTGTCAGAGCTGAGACTCTGAAATGTTGCTTGTCATTTCGGCAGATACTTGTTAAAATATGAATAAATACAGACAGTCTTAAAAAGAAATTTAGGCGGTAACTATTAATGTAGAATTCTAGCTTTTTTTTTGCATCGTTTCTGATCAGTAGTTTTGCGATTGCTATAATTACCCAGTCCTTTATTGAATCTTAGTGTAAAACAAAGGAAATTAATAGTGTTGAGAGGTAGCTGTTCTAGAGTAGCATGTTCCCTCATGACTTCTGAAATCTCCTTGATTTTACTGTTCTCCTTTCATTCCCCTCTTTTTCACTAGCCCAACAATTCATTCAGTGCTAGTCAGTCTTCACCACTAACTATAAAATCAATGTTGCTTTGCCTGAGGATGCATACCCTGATAACTGACCTGACCTCTCTAAGAGGCAGGAATACTGCTCTAGCCAATGCATATCATATCATGCTATTTGGGGAGAAGTGTCGTGAAGAACTGGAGAAAGCACTTACTGAGCAGTAAAAAGGCAGGTGAAATTCAAGGAAATAAATATGAAGCTATGCACAAAAAGTACAATTTCACTTCATATATAAAATGAAGCTGACCACGACCTTTCAGGAATGAGATCCTTGAGTCATGACAGATAGTTCCATGTAAATGTTTGTTGAAAAATCAATAGCTTTCAAAAAGCAAATTGAGTGCTAGGAATTTTTAGAAAAGAAATAAAACCCAAAACCATTATGCCACTTCACAAGATCTAGTGCTCTCAAGCTTCAAATATCTTTCAGTTCTCATTTCTTCATCTCAAAAAGTATATGGTAAAACTGGGTCGTGTTCAGAGAAGGACAACAGTAAGTTTTAAAGCACAGAAAAAATTGTTGTGTGAGGAATAACGAAATAATCTCTTCAGTCTGGGGGAAAAAAAAAGATAACTGACAAGAAGTATGATAGAGATTGTAGAACTGTGAGTGGCTGGAGAGGTTGGATAGGGCTGGATTTTTTGCTCTCTCTCCAGTGCACCCAACTGAAGTGCACCAAAGCATGTTTGTAAGAGCCAGGTTCAGAAGAAAGAAAAGGACATAGTCCTTCATGCCATGTGTAGCTGAGCTGTGGAACACTTTGCCAAAAGATACTGCAGAGCCCCACATTTACATCAGCGCAGGGGACACAAGGAGTAGAAGTCTGCTGAGGATTAGTAAACAGATTGCACAAAACCAGGTGTCTTGAGTTGTACATGGTGGGAGGACAGGAGCATACAGGCAACCGTTTTTAACAGTTGAAGAGTAGCCACTCATGGATGCCACTGTAAATTAATCTTGAGCTCATAGATGTTATTCATGTAGAGTATATCTCACTACATGCTTACAAAAAAACCAAGATGCCAGGAAAAGCTTAAATAGAAAGGAAATTGTTTGAACCTTAATTTATTCAAAGAAAGCTAAAATATTTTAAGCAATCTATTATCACTTCCACACCCCCATGTTTTCACAAGGGAAGGTATCTAAATAGGTGGCATAATTTATTTTCAGAAACACTGTTCACCTCTAGCTTCTTGCGAAATCTATGAAAGCAGGGAATATTCAACAGCTATGAAAATGGAAAAAAAAGTCCAGTGGTTTGTGTAATGATAAAGTCGATATGGTACCAAGGAAAAGGAATAAAGAAATTAATTATTTTTCTGGAAATTAACTGAGAAAGAAGACAGCCTATGGATTGTTTTTTGTTTTATCTGCTTCATTGTCCCATGTTTAATGCAGCCAGCTCATGATTAGCTGAGGCAAGTGGGGCTTTGGAAAGTCTTAGATGAAATAAAAGCGTGGATAATAATAAAATAATGTAAAATAAGCCATTCAGTATTACTGCTTAAGTTTAGTCGAAAGAAGAATGCAAAGCAGTGTCAGTGACACAGCTCAGATTCTCATACAAGTGCTGACTGGAACTGAGAAAAGCACACCCCAGTGCTCCGCGAATATGGCTATGCTGCTTTCCTGACATTTTGGATGAATTGAAGCCCATTTGTGAATGATGGTGTGCCACAGTAAGGATAATCCACGTTTAATTGAGAGTTGACTGCAAGCATATCCAAAAATTGTATCCTATCCAGAATCTTTTTGATTGGTGATGAGACCCGAACATATGTGAACTCAATTCAGAGGATTTGCAGGATCAGTGATCATCAGTTCCCTTTGATTGGTTGCCCAATTTTCCTAAGACTCGAAAAGTCAGTATAGGTCTGTCCATGCCTGTAAGTTTATTTGATAGTGTTTCAAATATAACAATGATAAGATTTAGCTGATTAAAGCATAGCACGGCTTTGGAGTTTCCATAGGCTCAGGATGCACTAAAAAGCCATTCAGAGATACCTGCATTTAAAAAAAGCCAGCTGAATCTTTTGAAAGTTTGTGTGGTGCAGACCTACTCAGGATCCTCATGACTTGGTCAGCAGTGACATTGGGTGTACTGTTGCCAGACCTACAGGAGTGTGAACCAAAGTAATATCTTTCTATTAGCTACTGCCCTCATGCTGAGATGTCACTACCAAGTATCTGACCATTGCAGAGAGGTGTTCAGTGCTTGCTTTCTGTTCCTGCCTTTGTTAAGCAGAAAAAGTAGGTATCAGTTGTCACAGGACGCGTGAAATAGCATAGCTGTAGATCTTTGGGAGGTGAATTATCAATTAATCTTAGGTGTCAGACTGGCTTGTTTGCTGCTTTTATAATTAGAGGTAAATATTAATGTGTCTACTTTTGCAGAAAAGGATGTAGATTCCTTAACGACTCTGAACTGTGTGATCCTACAGTGACAGAAATGCATTTTAGTAAAAAATACCTTGAACACAATTTTTCACTTATTAGTTTATTACATTTCAACTTATATTGAGTGGTAACAGGCTGCTTGTCTTTCCACTTGCACACATTCAGTACTCACATGGTTAAATGTGTTGACAGGCAAATTCTTAATATTAGGATTATTTTTTATTGCTTATATCCTAAGGAACCTGCTCTCCCAGATAAGTACAGCTGTTTAAGCTGTTTGATTATATACTTTGCCAAGGAAATCTGTCTGAGTGGTAGTTGTGGTAGTTACAGTACATTAAAATCTTCTTAATTGGAATCCTTTCACAGTCTGTTTCTTCTCTTAAATCTCCGTCCCCTTTCTCTCTCACTGTCTTTTGTCTCTTAGCTGTCCCTCTCCCTCCTCTTATCTTAATCCTTGACCCTGGGCAACTTTCAGCCAGCTCCTCCATTTATTACTTCCTCTGCTTTGACTCTCTGTTTGGTATCTTGACTGGCGCAAACACTGTCACTGCCCCATTTCTTTCTGCCTTCTGTTCACTCACATCTCTCACTCCTTGTACCTCAGATATTTTGAGAAGTTTCAGTGTTTGTTTGGAGACAAATAATGTACGTCCTTCCCCATTAAAAACAGATTATTCTTCTCTGTCTCTTTCAGTCAATGGCTGAGCCTGACCTGTCCTATGTTGTTTGAAATATGTTGCCTCTTTCTTTTTTAAAACTGTCAATTCTTGACCTTATTTATTTGAAAGAGTTGCATTAAGTGCAGTCATGCCCTTCTTGAGAAGCCCCCTGTAACTATGCTTGCAGCTTACTTTTACTAACACTAACCCAACACTCGGAGTAAGCAAATTAAAGCTCGGACAGACAAGTGGACTTTTCAAAGGAACCTCTGCTAGAAATGTAATTAGATGGGACATCAGGAACCACCTGTATGTGACACACAACACCAAAAAATGGACAGGACAGCTGCTTTCAGATCACAAGATCCAGAATAGAAAAAAAAAGATCTAAACAAAATGTGAGAAGGTTTTGCAATTAGAAAAAAAAAGTTACGGGATAATTAAAAAGATATCAAATGGGCAAGTAATTACTTGCTTAAGTAATTTCTTTGTTTATCATTAAGCACACTGCTAAGCAAAAAATTTTAGTTGATTCTATAGGTTAAATCCTTCCACCTATATGTGTCTGGCACAGCTTTATGTGCTAAATTACAGGATTAGGACATATAAAGATAGATCTTAAAAAAAAAAAAAAAAAGAAAGAAAACTAAAGAAGAAAAATACTAATGCTTAAATCCTGCAAAAAATTTTTCACCAACCTTTCTCTTTGATTTGGCAGTTCCTATATCAATATTTCTTTTGTTTTTAAATATTTAATACTGAACGGAAGCATTTCATTATTATAATTAATTCTCTCTCTTTCTTCATTGGACAATATCTGTTATCACTTTCCAGGAAAACATCAAGCTAAAATGCACTACATTAGGTGCCTTTTCATTTCTTCTAGATTGTTGTGTATTAATCATTGCTTATGGGAGTATATACTGAGGACCATATCTGTAACTTAACAGATAGCATTCCTGCAGATGTGAATTTGGGACTCTCTGTAGCAGGGATAGGACAGGCTACACATTGGGATGAAGGCATGTAAGATGATATTTTGTTATTTAATAAACATTAGGTATTGTTATAGACTACAACTGGAGCTGTTACTTCTGCCTCACTTATGTTCTCAGTTCTTATGAATTCATCAAACTTTAATAATTTCTGATAAAATTATATATCTTGTGTACTTTTCTTAAATTGAGGTTTTTAAAACATCAGCTGAAATTGTTTACCTACTTGTGAGAAACAGGTTGGAGAAATATGTTTTACAACAAAAAAAAATTGTTATATTAAAAAATATTTGAAGGAAGCTATTAAATTTTTCTGGAAGATAATTTTTGTCAGGAATATATTTTTATCTTTCAATCAAATGTGGCTAAGTAACTGGACTTCAAAAAGAAAAATCATTTGCACATGTCATTGAGTCTTATTCTTAGCATTTTTTGCAAAATACTACATCTGCAGGGGCCATGCCCCATCCAGCCTGTGCTGTTTCTTCCCACCACCACAGCTGAGGCAGTGTACAAGAAGCTGTGACCTTTGTTTAAATAAAAGACAAGAGCTGGAGTAGAAGTAAGGAAATACAACGGAGAAAAGGAGCCACTGCTCAAGCTCATTCCTGAATTAACAGCTTGGCGCTTAACTCCCAAAGAGATTGACTCTGTGTAACAGTGCAGAACTATCCAGCTGGTGTGGAGTTCAGCTGGTGCGCTTGCATGACATAGTCCAGAACCAGGAAGAGATACTAATATATGTCTGAAACTAGTATGGCTATATACTGTAGCTATGTACTATAGTACAGCTATGCAGGGCTTGTTAAACAGAATGCAGGGCTGCACTGAAAAGCTGTACTAGTAGTACTGTTTATTAGTACTATCAGTACTATTAGCTATTAGATTAGTAGCTTTGATGCCGCTGTCTCAGACATCCTTCCAGTTGGATGTAGAAAATTAGTGTAACAAAACTTTTTGTGGGACCTTAGAGAAGAAAAGGATCTCACAGGTCTCTGTGTAAGTAAGTGTATTCTCTAAGTTGATTCTGCCCGTTCACAGCATGTTGTCACTGTCACTCAAAATAACGTGTATCCCCTAAGGATAAAAAGATTTTTTTTTTTTCCTCAAGAATCAACAGCTACTATGGTGTAATCCTTTTGCCACAAAACCTTGTGTGTTTTGTCTGCCATGGATGTTAAACAAGGCTGCTGCCCATTGTCTTTGTTTCCTGATTTTCAGTATCTTCCAGGCTATTGTGTGCCTGTCTGTTGGACAACAGACACATGCAATGCGGTGTCATTCCATGAGGAGGAGCAGGAACAGCGCAGGCCATGTGCTGTAACCCTCTTGCCATCCTCCTTCTATTATCAGAGTGCAGTTTTCCACTGATGAATCATATGTACCATGGTCTAGATATAAATAACACATTCAGTGTTAATTAGTTTTGTTGCTGTCAGCAGTGCCCCTGGTTATCTATACAGGCTATTCTTTTAATTGCTGCTTCTGGTGCTTTTGCACATTTCTATCCATACTTCATTAATTCCAATCTTAATACTTGTATCAAAAATCTTTATCTAATAACATTTGTGCAATGTAGAAGTGACTTAAGTGACCTCTGCAAATAGATACATTAATTTTAGAGTTTATTTTAGCAGTTTTCAACATTTTTTAGTGTATTGTAAAAGATGTAGATTACTTAAAATCGATCTTATTGTTATAGATGCTCGTGATAAATCGGGAAAGCCAATCTATATTAATAATAAGAAACTTTATTAACATGAATTTAGCAAGCGATAAATGAGCAAAGACAGCGCTGGGCGACCGGGGGAGTAACAGCTCCGCCAACGGCTCGCACCAAATCTTAGGAGAAACATCAATTTATTAGACAAAGCATACATATTCATTAATATGGGTTGGGTTATTATAATTCACAATCGTGGTTGATGCCTATCCAGCCAGAGTTGTAAATCACAATTAAGGCACAGGCCCCAAAGAAAAGACACTATCTAGCCAGAGTTGTAAATTACAGCAATTAAGGCACAGCGGAGGTGTTGTTTTTGGTTCACAAGGCTCAGCCATCCATTTGTCTTCTGGTGCCTCCTTGTCTATGTATTTGTCATTTGTCGGTTGTGTTGGAATTTCCTTATCTAGTTACGAGCTTAACATATGTTGTTCTATACCTACCATCCTACATAACAGGAGGTTTGTTGCAGTAAAACCTTTACATCTACGTGCGATTTCATGAACAAAGTTAACCCGTCTATTACAATCCCCCCTTTTCTATTTCATACTGATTTTGTTCATTAAATCGATTTAATACTTCTTTGGCTTGTTGGAGGATGGGAGTTATTCCTTCCTCCCCAATTTGTTCATATTGTTTATGTAGCAGCATTAGATGTGCAGCTTCCAGGCACCCTTTAACAATGTTAATTAATTTGTTAAAAATACATGGTCCAAAGGTTAACCCTAAGAGCAACAAAATCAAAGGTCCTGCAATTGTCAATAGCAAAGTAGTTAACCAGGGCGAGTAGTTAAACATAGATTCATACCAACTGTGATGTGCTTCTCGTTCTTTTCGTCGTTTCTCCAACCCTTCCCGCAGTTTAGTCATTGTGTCCCTAACCACTCCAGTATGGTCAGCATATACACAACATTCTTCTTGTAAGGCTGCACACAGTCCTCCCTGTTGTAAAAACATAAGATCCAATCCTCTTCTGTTTTGTAACACTACCTCGGATAATGATCTTACTGATTGTTCTAGAGCTGTCATTGCTTTTTCTATTCTGGCCAAGTCTTCATCTACAGCTATTCTCAAGGATTGGAATTTTTGATTTTGTTCAACCAGAGATGCTATTCCTGTACCAGCACCAGCGGCTCCAATAGCCATAAGAGTTGCTACAGTGAGTGCTGGGAAGGGTTCACGCTTTTGCAAGGAATGAGTCTGGGTAATCTGATAGTCGTATATAAAATTTTCGGGGTGATAGATAAGTCTAGGTATTATAGCAACCTGTATACAATATTCAGATGTCCAATTGAAGATTTTTAGGGATATACAGGGGGTAATCCCACTCCGGGAACAAATCCATTTGGTATTTGTCGCCGGGAGTAACCAATCAGCATTTTTTCCTTTATGTTTCTCTCTAGTGATGTTACATAAATGTCTTTTATATTCAGGGACGTTACCTATACATATCCCTTTTCCGGATACTTGGGACATTGTTATTCCCTGTTTGTGTCCAGCTTCCTCTTTCCACAGGCATTCGGTTGGATTCGTCCCATTGGCTTTTCTGGGTTTACCTACGGTCCCAATGGCTTCATAAAAAGGCGGACGAATATCGTAACACAACCAACAATGTTTTGTTATGTTAGGGTTAGTATCGTTCAATACTTGATAACTTGCTTCAAGCACATCCCACAAGGGGTTAATTCTGGATTCTGGGGTTGGGGTCCCTGCTTTTATCAAAGTTTCTTGGGTAACGCTTTCAGTGGAGTCGGGGTCTATTCCCCCGCCTTCTTCAAATTCCTCAGTTATAACAAGGTTCGGTCCGACAGCTGAGGGTTCATGAGGTATTGGTTCCTTTTTGATTACAATGAGCCCTCCTCTGTCTGCCCCTGGTTCCCAATATCTCACTCCCCATGTCTTTCCAAGGGTCCACCCCGAATCATCTGGAGAAGATACGTTTAAATATAGATTTTTGCAGTTTCCCAGATTGGTTATTCCCCCACTAAAATCCCGTTTTGGAGGAGTACATCCGGCGGGGGCCCATCCAACGGTTAAAAATCTATCTTGACCTCCGCCAGGGGTCCAATAGGCTGTTATAGTTTCACAGCCCCAATAAGCACAATAGTAATGTCCTGGATAATTACAATATTGTTTTCCTGGGTTCGACGCTGGGCAAAAATAATATCCCATGAGGTCCAGGCGTGGATTAATGGGTGCTAGGTGGCACAATGTTGCTGTAAAACTAGGAGTTCCTGGGGTAGTAATCATTTGTATTACCCAATTATTATCAAATTGGATTAACAACCATTTGAACGGTTGGTGATTAACACTGGTACCCTCGATAGGTGTCCCAACCCCTATAGTTACATACAATAGAAAAGATACCCATTTGTGGATTGTTGGTGGAGGCCTTTGAGGAAAGTAAATCGGTTTCCATGGCAATTCCAGTTTTTCTATAGGTCGGGGTGTGATCCAGGTCCATCCTTTTAGTTGAGGTGTTTGGCCCCCGTCATTGCCTGTGGAGAGACCAGCTGGGTACTCATGCTCCCTTTTTGGTATGTCTCTGCCTCCTTCGCCTACTCCGGTGCCTGGAGCAGCAAGGTGTTTCAACTTCTCGGCAGCAGTCATATTCCTTAGGGGTGTACTTCCAGCTTTTGGGTCTCTCTCTCATTTTCAGACCTGTGTAAGGCGGATATGATGCCTGGGGCGACAATGTATTTATAAAGTTGAAAGGATGGAATTTTGAGGTTCGTTATATGGATCACAACCCCTTTGGGATTAAGTAGTTTCCCAATTGAATCCCCCCCTCTTGGGGTCTAAAGTTTGTTTCCCCTTTCGCAACACTGTGTACAGCCACCTCAGGAAAGAAGATAGCTGTGTCTACAGCGTGTCCACCAACATTCCTTGTATACAATATATTTAGGAAAGGTATATGGATGTGATAACACGTTTGGTCCTCTTCCCAGCAAATCTAGCAGTACACTCTCTCACTGTTCTGTACCAGTCTTTCTCATATATCTCCCAAATTTCAGGTATCAACAGTTCCCAATCACAGAGTAATTGACAAATTTCTATTTTTGTTCTTTGTTCTCCGATTGGGCACCAATGCCCCCTGCAGCTCGTATAGTGGATATGTCATCTATTAGAAACACAATACCATTTTCGGTCGCACTGTATATATTTACAAATTACCCACCCTTTATGTCCAGAATTAGAGTGTTTTATACAAGGTATACCCCAGACTTCCCTTTCAGAGGGAATTCCTGTTTCAGCATCTCGCCACAAAAAGGTAAATACACAGAAGTTCCCACTATTTTATATATACCAGATCCCCCGGTTTGATAAGGTATCCCTTTATGACACCAGGGTATGCGATCGGTTACTTGTAAAATCTTCTCAGGCGATATCTGAAACCACCGATACAAGCCAGGTCTTACAGTTCTTTTGAGAGGGTTCATTTATTCAATCCTTTCTTCCTTCTTATTACCAGTTTCAGGTTTTCAGGGGTTCCAGCCTCCTCCCACCGATCTCTTGGTAACGGTCCCTTAATCCACGAGGCATGTGTCCATCCTCTTTCCGCAGTTCGAACGGCGGTTTCTGTAGTGAGTAAAACAAGAAAGGGTCCTTCCCACCTAGGGGTGAGAGAGAATTCTTTCCAGTATTTAATTAATACTTTGTCTCCCGGTTTTACAGAGTGTATGGAAATGCGTTTCTTGTCCTTTCAATTATTATTTGCTACCCGTTCAGGGTCCTTCCTCTATATCCTTGCCATCTCTCTCTTTTCTCCTTGTACTTATTGCACCGCCTGCCAATGCTGCACGCCGAACAACAACGCTTAGGCGCTTTCTTTTTCCTTGCCTCTAACGCCAATACCTCACCTTCACTTATAATCAAATCACATTCCTTTCGCACATCATAATCATCCCGTAATGCAAAGAACAAATTCACATACGGCATCTCGTTCCACTTTCCCTCTTGTCTACAGAACAACATTAATTGCAGTATTGTGTTGTAACTTACACTCCCGTTCTTTGGATATTTCTCCTTATCATCTAGGATATACAAAGGCCACCACTGATTACAATATTCTACAAGCTGCCTCTGGGTGAGAGAGTCTTCCCCCCCCACACAGACCTTTTTTCAATGTTTTAATATACATCCTAGAGGAGATTTTTCAGAATCCCCCTTCCACCAAGGGTTTGTTACCCATTGCAAAATAATATCAGAACACAAAAAAAACAGTGTTAAAACACACAGAGACACAAAAGCAACGACTTAACACAGACACAAAAGCAACGACTTAACACAGACACAAAATAACAAGATGTTGGGGACTCAAACCCCTTGTACCATTTTCAGGTGACTCGAATCCCTTATACCATTTTCAGTGGGACTCTAATCCACCCCTTCAGTAGACTGTTTGTTTCCCATTTTACAAAGTTTCAAAATTAACATGAATACTCGAACAAAGCCACACAAGTATCACAATTACCACAACCACAAATAAATCCATCACAGTTCAAAGTTGGACCGGCTGTCAAACTGATAGTAAACAGCAAACGGCAAAACACCGCTCACCCCCCCCTTTTTCTTCTTTCCCTCCCCCGAGAGGGAGGAATGGAGAACACAGAGAGAAACTTGCAAGCTGAAAGTTACTGCATACAGCTCACAAGCCTGTGTTGACTAGCCAGGGCTCAAAGGTCCAGCTTCTCTTAAAGTAAAAACTTTTCCCATCCAGCTCTATCTTAGGTCCCAATTATAGGATTAAGTCCCTACCTAACAAATTGTACTCTGCTTCTGGTTCTAATAAGAGGGTTCCAATCCCATATTTATAATTTGATTCTATTACCACAATTTTAATAACAGGGGCCTTAAAGGGTTCCCCTTTTGTCCCACTCACATTAATTCTTTTCTTTAGACTTATTCTTCCTTCTGGGGGAATTGTTCCGATATATTTCCCTTCTTCCCTGTTTCCATGGAACCAGAAGGCTTGCTCTTCCTCTGTCCCACCGGAATATCTGGGGGTATCTTCCCCATTCCCATGGAATCAGAGAGCTTGCCTGGGTTCCTCATGGAATCAGAGGCATGCGTGGGGGTCTCTCCCCCCTCCATGGAATCAGAGGGCTTGCTTTTCCTCTGTCCCATCTTCCGGGGTGCCCTCATTCACACACACACACTCGCTTCCTCTCGGTCGTGACTCGCTCCCTCGCGGGTTAAGAGGACTGCACTACTAGAGAGTCCACACTCGCTTCGTACGTATTTGTACATCTCACTCACACGTTCGGTGGCCTAGCCAAGAGGCTTCCTGTCACACACACAATCATACACAATCACTTTGTCCTTCTCCGGCTGTTTCCCTCGCCGGATAACAGAACCACGGATCTGGACTCCGCCCTCAGAGAGCCCACACACAGTCTCACCTCAGGATCACCCCAACCAGATGAACCTTACTCACCCCTCCCTCGGGGTCTTCGTTTGGTCTTTGTGCACAAAATTTAAGGGGTCCTGCAGGTTCCTTTGCTCATTTATCGTAATTTAGAGGGGTTTGTAGATCCAGTGTTTAGTGGCAGCACCCTCCAAAACAGGGCTATCCGTAGATAGGGCGCCCCCCTGTCTGCAGAGGTCTGCACTAAAGAAGCCTGGATCCGAGTCACAGCACCAAATTGTTATAGACGCTCGTGATAAATCGGGAAAGCCAATCTATATTAATAATAAGAAACTTTATTAACATGAATTTAGCAAGCGATAAATGAGCAAAGACAGCGCTGAGCGACCGGGGGAGTAACAGCTCCGCCAACGGCTCGCACCGAATCTTAGGAGAAACATCAATTTATTAGACAAAGCATACATATTCATTAATATGGGTTGGGTTATTATAATTCACAATCATGGTTGATGCCTATCCAGCCAGAGTTGTAAATCACAATTAAGGCACAGGCCCCAAAGAAAAGACACTATCTAGCCAGAGTTGTAAATTACAGCAATTAAGGCACAGCGGAGGTGTTGTTTTTGGTTCACAAGGCTCAGCCATCCATTTGTCTTCTGGTGCCTCCTTGTCTATGTGTTTGTCATTTGTCGGTTGTGTTGGAATTTCCTTATCTAGTTACGAGCTTAACATATGTTGTTCTATACCTACCATCCTACATAACAGGAGGTTTGTTGCAGTAAAACCTTTACATCTACGTGCGATTTCGTCAACAAAGTTAACCCGTCTATTACATTATTGTATATGTCATTCTTTTTCACTTATCTAATGCCCAAAGAAAATCTTGTCTGTGGTGACTTTATCTTTCTGATAGTCAACAGGAAAGTGAGAGCCAGTGGGTAAGGGGAAATATTCTAAAAAGCACATGAGAAAAGCAATGTAAACACTTTAAGTCATTAAATAGCTTATTAATTTACTTAACCTGCTGACATTGTGGTCAAAGACTCTTGTAGCCTCTATTCCTAGCTTGCTGCCTAGAAGGTGTTAGCTTACAGCTGTGTAGCTTTTTGTCTGGATTTTCTATATACTATATTCTCCTTATTGCACTAGCCACAGGTTTCTATTCTTTTCAAAGACTATTGCTTGCAAGATCAATATTGCTAAACAAACTAAGGAATAAAGAACTTAAACATCAGTCTCCTCCTCCACATTCTTTTAGCTCACTGGCTAAGGCCACAGATCAGAAAACCGTTTGTAAAAAGCCACAGTGAAACATTCCCCAAGTAGTACACAGCAATTATGGTATTAGGAATGCTTCAGTTTTCGGTAGTTGCTTTGAGGGTAATCTATAACAAATATGATACGCACTATGATTGTATAGAAATTACTCCAGGTAATAAAAGAAACAGTTGTAAACTGGTTTTGGAAAATGATCATTATCTATTTCAGAACCCCACAAGACATTTAGCATATGCTTAATACCAAAAGCATATGTGGATTGTCAGGTGTTTCAAAGCCTTGTGTAATGTGTAATTTTTGTATGTCCACAAATTGCTAACTTGGGAAATGTTGTATAATTAATATATGCTGATTGGATATTAACTAGATTACTTTGGGTATTATCCCGGTCTGGAATTTACTGTGAGCACTGAAATTCTTTGGCATTAAAAATGAGCCTTTTGCTAAAAGTTCCCAGCATTGCAGCTCAGAACTTTGGCCTGAACACTGATTGTGGGGTTTGGCTGTGGACACATGAAACTCCTTTGGGAATAGTAAGAGATTCAGAATTTGCACCGAAGTGCCAACCGCTTCCTATGTTATGTCATCTTGGCTTTTTTGTATCTTCATTTCTTTGCTTCTAATGCCTATTGTGAACACTTGGAGAGCATCCCTCTTGCATCTGAAAGCAAGATTTGGCTGGAAAGTGACAAGGCAGGTCCTGCTCATTATTTGCTCAGTGTAACTAAACTTGTTGAATTTGAGTACGTGCTAAAGCAGTATGCTGAATGGGGTGAAGGTACTCAGTAGCTTGGAGGACTGATTCCTAATTCAGCAAATACATTCTGTACTTGTTACTGGAGTCCCTGTTCTTCAGGTTTCTTGAGCACTTGCTGGGTGGTTGCACAGCATTGAGACTTGAATATGATTCTCTCATCTTTCTGCTCATGATCTTGCTCTTTTTTTCTTTTTTCCTAATCAAAATTGTACTAGTTTTTTACACTAAGTTAGTGATAAGTATTCCCATTTTTGCTATTAGAGTTTACTCTATTAGAGGTTGTGGGGTTTTGTTTAGAATAAATAGGTTGAGGTAGAGGAAAAAAGCAGTGTAAAGTATATAAATTACTGTAAATGTAAACCCTTAATAAAAAAAATTATAAATCAAATTCAATGTCAACAGTCTAAATGGAAAGTTATTTTAATACAAAAGCATGACATTAATAAAAGTAATTTATAGGATTTGATAGATGTTGCTAATCTTTGCTAGGTTTATGACCATTCTGAAGCATTTTTTGAAAAGCTTTGAGTTGTATCACATGCTCTTGCAATTGATGCACTCTGCATTGAGAATCTGCAAAAATGTTTTTTGCAAGAAAATAGATATTTTGGATTTCCTCCACATTCCTATGTTTAGTGGTTGTACACTCAAATTTTCTAGGCCAGAGAGCTTTATCTTCACTGTTTTTTGTTCTTTTTTTTAATGTTAGAGGTTCATATCAAGGCTATGTGCAATTTATCTCCTCTGGGAAGATATCCCACTTTAAGTTCACACTTCAGAATAACACACTAATCTTTATTTGCTAGCTAGAGAGGGAAGGCTTAATTTTACTTGGTAATAGATTTCTCTGTTAATAATTGGATGAATTTGAAGCCACTTAAACATTTTTCTCCATTATTAGCAGTACTAAATTGTATTTACCGTTTGCTGGGAGAAATAGGACACAGCCAAAAGACAATAATTTGTTGATTGTTTTGGATATTGATACTCCAGGAGCTTCTAGATCCCTGAGCATTACAAGGACCCCAATCCTCAACTGCCAGTGCAGGGTGTTCCTGCTCCAGGGCTTTGTTCCTACACTCACTGCTTTCAGGGATTTAAAAAATGTACTCAGTACTGTGCCATTTAGGCTTCTTTGTTAGAGCAGTATAGCAAGTAGCAGGCCCAACATTTGCTTTTTAAAATCCACAATTCGTCATTATGCAAAAAAAAATACTTAAATATACTATGGGAACCTAGGCAATCTTCAGCAAGGATTTTTGTGAACTGCTTGTAGTGTGAATCACCCCATGCTCCGATACAGATTAAATAGAAATACAGAAAACAGGGGGAAAGATGGAAAAAAGTCACATATATCTTCATTCCCAAAGACAGCAGTTAGCATCTTTTTTTCCTCATTTCTCAAGTCTTGCACTTAACTACAGATTTTCTCCATGTTAAGAGCATTTACTAGTATACCTAGTGCACAATGTTCACTTTTCTGTGCAGAAAGCTACATACTGCTTTACATTCTATCCAATACAATAGAAAGAACTGTATTGATATTAAGATTTCTTTTCTGTCATCTCTTCAGTTTCTAGCAGAGCAAACAGGTTCCTTCTGTTTGCTTCCTTCCCACAACTGAAATCTGGAAAATTAAAAAGGAAAGAGGAGGGCTCTATCTACATATTTAAATTCCCTTTTAGCTTTTCTTATTTTCCTCCCAACTTATTCATATTTCTTCAACTTCAAAGCAATTTAACTCCAGAAAAGCAAATCTTATTGTCCTCTGTGTCAGCTACTTACGTGGGAATACTAAGTGCAGAATTTATATGTTTATACAGATTAATGTCTTTGTGTACCAACAAATCTAAGATACCACAGATGGCATGTGCATGAAACTGTGCAATATCGTCTACCTACAGAATCTGAAACTGCTGAGACTGCTTCCAATGCTATTTTAAAATTGAGATTTATTAAATTGATGTCTGTAGCAACAAAAAAAAAAAAGAGAAATTTTTAACAGGAAAAATTAGGAAGCATTTACTGCTTTGTTCTTGATTTAGAAAGAAAAAGGTCAGGCAGGAGGGATGGATCATAAAGTTTGAGGCGCACACAGCAAAAAATAGTTTTGTTAGGATTTGCATATTTTGGATTTCCATGTTTTTAAAAAATACGTTGACTTTTCAGTTGAGGTTACCCTCACATTCCACTGATGCTTTTAGTAACATTGGTCAAGCTTAATCTGTTTGAGCAAGGAAGTATACCAAAGATTGTTTAATGTGCTGTGACTTGCTGATGTAGGATCTTGCAACAGCTAAATCCCTACAGTAATATCATTGTCTTCAGTTAGTAATACCGTAAGTGCTCTAAATGTAGTTCTGATGTTCAGAGTGTTCAGCTCTGCTGTCAAAACAGTGCCTTTAAATAAGCAACTTTGCCACTTAGACTATTTCAGTTTTGTGGTCCATTTGCTGAATAAATCTACTTGTCTATTTATTTTGTTTGTTTGTTTCTAAAATTTAAGACCCCCAAAACCTTAAAGGTCCACAGAACTTGGCATTCTGAGACTCATTCTCAAATTGTGTACAAAAACTTAAATTTTATTTCATTTACCTTCTTTTCACTCCTTTCAAGAGGCAAGCAGTGAACACAAGTATCTAATTAACAAAGTTTTCTTTATTCATGCTTCACATATAAGAGTGTTTATAACATTTAATCAAATAGGCAATAGAATTGTACATTAGATAGGAATCAGCACACAAAAAGCAACAATTATATTTTTATCATGTGTGATATAACAAAGCAATCTAGAAAGAATGGAGTGCGATTAAAAGATTAATATGTAGAATGACCAGTGATCAGGAAACAAAAACTGAAAAGACACAGTGTAAATATTGGTCTCAGACTTAAGGGTGTTGTGGTTAAGCAAACCATGTTCCCACAGGGAATGGATACTATGACTCATCCTAATTCCTTGGACTAACAAAAAAAAAAAAATGTTTGAGAAGCTGATTTTTTTTTCCCCAAGTTCTTTTTCCAAGACAGCTGATAAAGTATAAACAGGCTTTCTATAGAGAGAGACTGCCCAGAGAAAACATACTATGTCCCATAGAAACTGTAGAATTGTGGATTACACAATGGTAACTTAATAGAAATGTATTACATGTTATCTAATAGGCCTGTTTGCTAACTTGAGAGGTGTTTAAAAGACTTTGTATGACAAGAATGTGTCATTTGTACAAAAAAACACAGATGTAATTACCTTATAATTATGTAGGTTCAGCATAGGACTAGAGGGTTTAGGAGATCCTGGATGTACTGTTTATTATCATAGTCTGATGATATGACCGTGTCTGTATCCCTGAGGTTTCAGTGCCTCATTTGTCTTACCTGTAAATTTGTCAAGATAAAAAAGGTTGTTTACTTACACTCGCAAAGTCTGCGTGGTAAAAATTGCCAAGGCAGCATTAAGTACTCAGTCTTCCTGCATTTACTTTGTTCTGTCTTCCGTTCCCTTGGGACAATAGATGGCAGCAAATCTGTATTTGGGCAGGCTTCTTTCTACATGCAGTGTTCATAGGAGGCACTGCCTAACTGATATAAACTGTAAAACCTGGAAGACAGTTTGAGTAGCAACTGGACTCGCTTGGAAGCCTTTTTTTCAGAGGAAAAAAAAAATAGTAGATGTTGTCAAATCAGTTAAATTGGCTAAAGGATATGCACATGCCTTTTAAAACTTCCAAAATTTAGAATCATAGAATCGTTTTGGTTGGAAAAGACCTTTAAGATCATCAAGTCCAACCTCTAACCCAGCACTGCCAAGTTCACCACTAAACCATGTCCCTAAGCACCACATCTACAGGTCTTTTAAATACCTCCAGGGATGATGACTCCACCACTTCCCTGGACAACCTGTTGCAGTGCTTGACAACCCTTTCAGTGAAGAATTTTTTCCCAGTATCCAATCCAATTTAGCCTGTGATTGAATGGATATATACATGTGTTTGCATATACATGCATAAAATATGTGACCTTTTTTTTAAACACACGCTCAGATATTTTAAAACATTCTTTATAAATTTATGTAGCAAATAAACCTAATTCAACCACAGTCTCTGAAATTATAGAAACAATCTAAATTTCCTCTTCATGGATTACAGTGGGTTGCCAATTAAAAAAAAAAAAAATTGTTTCCTGGGTAAGTGCAAGTAGCAGTAAAATCCATCTGTCAGATGGTGAACTTAAGGGAAAAATATGGCCAAGTATTTAAGAATTTGCTTAAAATAGAATAGTTAGAGAGGTGGTTAAAGTTGTTCTTTCATATTCCACTATCTGCTGGGGCATACAGGTCCCTTAGCATAGAAGTGGTTGTATGCTAACAGTGTGTACGGGTGGGAACTGGTTCAGGGAAGAATGGGATCATCAGCTAGCAGTGTAAACCCACAGATAACAGAACATTAAACAATAACTGGAATAGAAGGTGGAGAATAGAGGCTTGGTAACAGACTTGGGAGCACTCTGCCAACAGCAAAAATACCATAAATTAATATGATGGTGCATAAAATTAAATTTGGACAAAAACTGCATCTCTGCAGCTGAGGGAGGTACTTATTTTTCTAGTAGCCCAGAAAGCATTTGGCAGGGCTGACCATTCTTAGCTGTGCCACAGTTAATTATGGGAAATATTAGCTGCTGGAAGAAGGAATGCTGAATGTGGCTTCTTGCTATAGCACTGTATCACTTATGAGTCCATGAAAATTATTGGAGTAACCACATTATGGGTAAAATTTTCTCTTTAGCAGTAGCTGACCTAGAATAGACATCTCAAATCAGAGGGGACATAGATAAAAATAATTGATTCAAACTGACTGCAGAATGTAACTGTAGTCAGGCTTTGAAGCATTGGAGGTAATGCTGAGCAGGGTGGGCAACCAGTGGATAGGTAACTACAAAATCAAAACGAATTACCAAAGAGCACTGAATTAAAAATGGTAGTATTTCCTGGTTTTTACTATGTGTATTTGCATTTTAATGCTGTTTTAATGCTGCATTGTTTTATGGAAGCATGTATGGTTTTTATAGGTTTTATGACAAGATTCCAGTGTTTTTGCAATGTAAAGTCAGTGGATACCCACAAGCCTGTAGCATTGGTATGTGACAGAAATCGGGAGAAAGGCTAAAAGCTGTCATGATAGGTTTGCTAGCATGATAAAAATAATGTCCAACTACCTTAAAAATGGTGATTTTTACTTTTTCCTCTCCAGTCACCTAGAACTTTCTTTATATTTTCCACGTGTTATAATCACATAAAGTAGAGTGGCCAATGGTAACTGGGATAATTGTATGGAGCAATAAAGATGAGGTCAAAATTCAACTGATACATTTCATTCAGCTTATTATACTAGAAAGCATAATATTTGTATTTCTGAACTTAAAGTTTTCTAAATATCAGAATGACTTATATAATGTTGTAAGGGCCAACAAGAGAAATAGTTTATCAAATGTGTAAAAATATACAGAAAAGCAAGGATTCAGAAAGTCAGAAAACATCTCTCTCTTTAGATAGCTGACCTTAAAGATGTCACATCTGGACTTGATTATGTCCTAAAATACGCTGTCTTGTGATTGATACAGTTTCATATTATATTCAGTGCATAATTTCAAAAAGTGTAAGGTATGTGTAATACTCTTTTTGTAGAAATACTGTCTTTTGTTAGGATCTCATTTTGAGATTTGTGTGAATAAGAAGAAAGATTAGTTTATTCACACAGTAATAACTGATTTGTACTTTGGATTGTTGGCCATTTTATCAAGTATTTTACTTTACTATGCTTATTGATAGAGTGTGGCATCTAAATTATTTGGAGCTATAAGCTTTCAGAAAGTTTGAAAACCAGCCAATATTTAAGCAAACAGGCTTACAGATTCCAATCATATGGCCTCTTTTTTAACATGGTCTGTTAAAATTAGGAAAAATGCAAAAAATTAAAAATAAATTAGAAAAATATAAGTGCAGTTGCTTGTATAATGCTAAGCTATCTTATGTAACAGACAAGAATTTTGCTAGTTTCCAAATTTTCCACTAGAATTTTCCAAGATGGATGTGTCTGTGTATAGGAAAAAGGGTATATATCCTAGGGATTATAAAACAAGGTGTGTATATCCTATATCATCCTATATCACAGAATCACAGAACCACAGAATGTTAGGGATTGGAAGGGACCTCAAAAGATCATCTAGTCCAATCCCCCTGCTGGAGCAGGATTACCGAAATCATGTCACACAGGAATTCGTCCAGGTGGGTTTTGAATGTCTCCAGGGAAGGAGACTCCACAACCTCCCTGGGCAGCCTGTTCCAGTGTTCAGTTACCCTCACTGTAAAGACATTACACTTCAGAGAACACACTGACTTCATGGAATTCACTGGTTTTCTCATTGTTAAATTAGTGGCTATCATGCAGAAAAAGACTTTACTGTTTTAGAGGACTAATAAACCAGCAATGCTGTGAACAGGAGGGAGACTGCTGGGTGGTTGTAATGCATGACAGAGGTGTGTACTCTTGGCTGTCGGGTTTTGCTCTTACCTTTCCCGTTAAATTCACACCTGTTTGTAACTAAATCATTCCAAAACTGTGTTGCTACTGTGTTTAAGGTTACTGGAGCAAGGTAAAGTGTCAAGTATCACTTCTGATTGAAAGACTCTGCTTTTTATGCATTTGGTGTAAGGGACTAATGTGGATTGGCGCAGTCCTCACTAAGGCTGTGTTTTGCCAATGTCAAAAAGTTTGTGTAATCAGTCTGTTGAGCTTCCTTAGCTTAGTTTTATACTTCACAACCACCTCTGAAATAGGTGTGTGTAACAAGCACATTCAGGGGGGGCAAGTAAGAGTGCCTCGGCAGAGAAGAGGAAAACTCGAGCACCTTACATAGAGTGTGTGTCTGTGTGTGGGGGAAAGACAAGGAGCTCACTTTTCCTGCAAGATCTGTCCCACAAAATTTAAGTACAAAAATATTTTTTCTGAGTGAAAACAAAGTAAGTACCCCATTTATGCCATTTTAAACAAACAGAACTGTAAGTACATGTGTTGGTAGTGTGTACCAGAATTTCAAAAAGATATAGAACTTTCTGTATGCAGGGACTATCTGCAGATGCATACGATTATTTTATTTCATTTCATTTCATTTTTCATTTCATTTTTCATTTCATTTCATTTCACTTCGGCATTCCAGCAGAGTCTGCTTTAAAGGATGACTTCACCGAACAGCTAACTAATTTGGATGTGGCAAACAGAGATGAAGATACCTGGGTTTTGGATTGCAGATTGGGGCATTCAAACCCACTTGCTTGTTCAAGTGAGAAGGAGAAGATCAACAGAAATGTGTTGCATTTGAGCCTGGAACTGAACGTGAGTAGGACTCTATTCATGGTATATTGGGTTTCAACAAGCATTTGTTGTATCAATTACATTTCTGGTATACATTTATTTCTGGTATGTCTAAATCCATGTTCTAAACCCATGTTCCAAACCCATGTTCCAAAATATCTGACAAACTGCAAAGTTTTGGATGGGATACAGTTTTCCAGCTGGCTTATGAGTCCATATGCCTATGTGCGACTAAGCCTGAGAGCAATACATACAGAAAATTTTTAAGATTATATAAATAGATTAAGATACATGATATGTCATTTCTAAAATCATGATGGGTGTTTAGTTTAAATTAGTTGTTTTCCTGGAAATGGATTGCAGGATCTAGCAACTAAGAGATGACAAGGATAAAAATAGGTACCAGGAAGACTGACTTCAGCAAGCAGCATGTATGCACACGTGTGTGAGTGTGTGTGCCCGTACACACGTGTGTGTTTGTGTGTGCATGCACATGCACAGCCCAGGACGGCTGGAAGCCATGCTGTTGCTTCTCAGAGTTTTGGAGCAGCTGAACTGGCACTGGAGTCAGACTAGCCATGAATTTTACAGGAAAAGCTTCTAAATTTCATGGGATATAAGACACTTAAGCTTCAGATGGCAACGTGAGTTAATCACAATGTGAGACACGTGCTCAACATGGCCCAGCCTAATCTGCCTGGAAATACTCATATGCTCCTGGGATGAGCAGTAACCAGCCTACAGACAGACACATTTTGGCAGTAGCTTTCAAATTGGAGGGAGAAGGGAACAGAATGTAGTAGAAGAGGAAAGAAACCTGGAGAGGATGGAATGGTTGAAAGAAAATGCTTTGAAGACTTGGCTACATAATCAGATTGTGCAAAGAAACACTGAGACAGATTTGTGTAACAGTGACATCTATTGGTAGAAATACCAGAATTGACTTAGAAGTACATTTAAAATGCTTTTAATGATGCTGACATTGACCATTGCTATTCTGTTGAGCTTGTTATGAAATTGATTTCTTGTCCTAACCTCCTTTTCCTAAAATAATTCACTAGAATGTTGTTGTAGTACTGTGAAGGTACAGGTTTATCCTTGTAATAAAATGTGGAGATGAAAGCAAATAACTGGACTGAAAAGAACTGTGACTTAGTTGTTATCACTGCTACAAATATATGCTACAACAGGAAGAATCCAGTCCATGAGGATACTTTGTCTGCATTTACAAAGTTCTTGTATAGAGCAGGAGGAGTTCCAAATTAAAAGCCATGTAAGAATAATAATTTGAGTAAAATAAGAGACATCTCAGATTAGTAAGGCGTTTGTTTCCATTTTTCTTACTTTTCTTTAAGCAGCATTTTCTGTCTAAAAATCTAATTAACTGCATTATGAAAAAGGGAATGATTTCAGTTTCTTGTAGTTAACAAGGAAGAATATTTATTCCACTATTTCTAAGAGATTCAGAACAAAAGCCTCAATTTCTATAAAAAAGGGTTGCTCAGCATGGGCTGATGGGCTGTTAGTGACCCACCAGGACACTTTATCCTGCAGCTCACTCCCTGTGACTCTCTTTTTTGAAAGTCTTTCAGAACAGAACTCTGGGCTGAATTACTTGCAGAGCCCTTGCATCTCAAAGACTATTTTTCTGCTTCAAGATGAGTCCATCTCCAGTTGTGTGACAAGGTATTGGAGGAGGAGCTGCCAAAAGAATGGTAGTGAGAAGGCTGCTGGTGGTGGTGTCATCAGAATCCATTTGGACTGCAGCACCGCTCTAAGCAGCCTGTAAGAAAGATAATGACCAAAATTAGGCTGCATGAGCTTCTCTGGTGACAGGAATCTGTTCCCAGATATTGTCTTCCTTGTGCACTCCTCAGACTGGACAGCGAGACAACTGTGGTCAAAAAATGTGCCTGTCTGAAAACAAAGATGATGTTTCCAGGAAACAGCAACTGAATTGGACCAATTTATTTACTCACAGTTGCACTACATCCAGTCATGTGATCTGTGGCCCTTTACTGCTGTTGGAAGAAAAAGTTTAGCCTGACTGATCAGAAAATTAGGCACTACTGTTTTAAAATGCAGTTATATTCGTAATAGTGACAACGTGAAAAACAAAGGTTCTTATTGAATAGCTCTGTTTTCTCTGGATTAGGAGCATCCTTACATAAATGTATAATATATTTGTATGTGTGCATATATAGATATACTAGTGTTTGCTTATGTTATTGAAAAGATGTTTCTATTAGTTGGAAGGAGGCAGATAAAGTAGATAAGCAAGAGAGTGAATGAATTCTGCTCTGATAGGAATTTAAAATACACAGTGTGTATCAGAAGCCTGAAAAAAAAATCCTGCATTAGATTTTAGATCTTAGTTGAAGCACACTGCATTCTCATTCACAATCCAGCATAGATGAGATACAGAGATATGGAAGATAATGAAACAAAATAGAAGTGCAACTCCACCCTATTCTTTATGCAGCATTTAATCTCAGATTAAAAAGCACATAAATGAGATGTGAAAATGCAACTAAAATAACTATTAATAGCTAGTAATTACTCAAGGCATTCCAGTAAATTATTTGACATGACTATGTGGATTTTATTTTATAAAGTTTTTTGTTTAATCTTTAAACTACTATCTCATACCGTAGATGGGGAGCAAAAGGCCTGTGGGAAGGAAAAGAAGGTGAAAAGAGAGCAACCTAGGAAAGGAAAGCACAAAGGGAAAAGATTAAAAATTAACTTCCATTCTTTGTTACACTAAGTGCTGGCCTTTGTGCTTTAGTGCACCAAGATCTTACTCAGTTTACTTACACAGTTTACAGTGATCTTCTGGTCTGTCTTCGTTACTTGTATGTCTGCTAATTTTAACCAGGAGATCAGCCAATACATCTCTTCTACAAGTTCTGCCCCAGAACTACCATTGGTTTTTCATATGATGGGCTTTACAGGCTAACTGTTCCATACATTTATTGTGCATTCTTTCAGAATAATAAACTGGCTTTCTTAATGTGCTTTCTGTTTTTATAACCATATAACTATTATGATCTTTTTTCAAATTCTCTGAAGTAGCCCATATCTCAATGTCAAGCAGAATTTTGATGAAGACATTAAAAACCACATTGCACTTCTACAGCCCCCTACACCAAATACGTCTGGTGTCCATTCATTCTGTTAAGATCATGTAATGCTGAATTTTGATAAGAATTATCATATCTATGTTTCTGTTGCTATGTCTAAACTGAATTACTTACATTTAAAGCAATTATGATGGTAATACCCAGATCCTCAAACCTCAGAAAAATTTCTTGCATGATGGCCTATAGCGAAGTAACAAGGCTGAGAATAATGATGAAAATCCAGGACTTACAGGTTGCCTTCCATCTTCTGTGCCTTTTCTTTTTTAGAACATTTAAAGAGTTAAAATAGTAAGTATAAAATGAGATAAACAGCAGGAGAGACAGACAGGAGAGCAGGAGAATGTTAAGATCATTATCAGTCAACACAGTAAGAGTTGGGCTGGGGACAGGGCAGAGTGCAGGACTGTATCAGCTGAGCTTCAGATCAGTTCAAACCGCCTGAGCCACAACCACAGCCTGCTGCTTCACATGGCTATTCTGAAGCCTGGCACAATTCCTGCATATTTGATTCTATGATTATTTTCAAGAAATTATGCAAAATTTTCTTGGTTCAAGGCTCTTTATGTTGAAAAAACAGTAGAAAGTTTGTTTTCTATACAGTTTAGCCACTTGGCTGTTTTGTAGAATGTGTCTTCATGCCCTGTTCATGTTTCTCTAGCTTCCTATTACACTGATCTGAAAAGGCAATCTGAATAGATATGGGGTCAGGAAGCCTTGAGCCCTGCCGTATGATAGTGATAGAAATTAGATTACATTATTCTGGCTTATTGTGTGTTGAAAGCTAGTTTTAAAACATATTTCGGGGGAGCTCTTAGACACCTCAAGAACAGAACTGGAGTGACTTGTAGGTGTGACTTCTGCCTGTGATGAAATGTAGGTCAGAAAGGGTGTGGATTATTAAATGTACTTTAAACTGTAAGGAGTGATTGTCCTTTTGTATAATTACTGCGTTGACTGCCCTGAAAGTTGCTATGACAGGTTTTAGGGGCTCTTCTGAGGCACTAGAGAGTTGTCAGTTTTATTAAGTAAAGAGACTTGTAACATTATCACAACTGATTTTTCTAGAGATTGTGGTTTCTTCCTTCAGATACAGTATTACAGCCTGTTCAGAGAGACTGTCCTTATGAGAGAGATCCACCCAGCATTAAAACACTTCTGCCAACAAACTGGCTCAGTCTTATTTGCACATCACAATATGATGATTTCCTTCTTGTGTAAAAATATTAAGGGCACACATCGATATATGTATTTTATGCAGAAACACTCTGTTGTGTAAGTACCAATGTGTATTTCATTATCAGTTATCCAGTCCCTCAACAGGGGACTGTCCACTGGGATGATCATCAGACTGTGAGAAACAAGTCCTTACAAAAGCGTTACTTGAAGCTGGGGCTTTATGGACTGTGTGGTGAATTTGAGAGACTGGCTGGCTTCCAGTTTTTGATCATTTCTCCAGGGGCAGATACAGAGATGAGTTCCTTTCTTCATCCTAATGCTCAAAAAGATTGAAAGTTTCTTCTCACTTCCTAGACTTCATTATCAAGAGAAGAGGTACACATAAAGCAGTATTGTTTTCTGCAGGCTTGTGAGATTACCTCTGGTTTTATAAGCTATATTTCTGCTTCTGGAGTTTTAATTATTCAGTGTTCAACTCTGTGTTTTCTGGCATCTTAATACATTGCATAACTTTGGCCTGACACTCAAAGCACCATCCTTTTCACTACTAATTTGATCATTGTCTTGTAAATTTTGTCGGGATGTTGTTTAGATGTAAAGTATGGTTTTCCTGCTCTTAAGTCCACTTTTAAACTAAACTTTTCATACGTACTACTGAAATCTTGAATAGTTAGATAGCAGCTATTTTCAGTAACCTGCCTATGTACAATATTCCTAGGACTGTTACAGCTTGCTGACCGTAGATTATTACAAAGAAGTTTTGTTCTAAGTGTGGGTTGCCATTAATATAAACAGATAAATAAATATTTTGGCATAATCTGTGTAAGTATGTTTAGTTTAAAGGGTACCATGAAGTTGTTCATATAGGTATATTTCTTGTTAGTGACCAACAAAACTGTTCTTTAAAAATACAATTTAATGTTTATCCACCATAAGTTAACCAAACCCCAAATTAATAGGTACATAAATAAATAAGCAAGGCATAACCATAGAAATTATCAAGACAATGAACGATTAGTCCTGTGGTTGAACATAAAAATAGATGTAAATTTAAATGTAGAAAACTTTGGTTCAGTAGGGTCACTTTGTCCCAGTTATTTTGTCATACAATTAAATTTAGAATTGCTGTAGATTTGCCTTCAAGAAATCTTGTCTTAGGGGAAATCACCAGTGGTGAGGTAGCTGCCTTCCACTTGTTTTATTAACCCTGGGATTATAAGAGTAGGTGGGCACAGGGAGTGATAAAGACTCTGTGTCACTTTCCTTAAGAGCTTCCTTTTGTGACTTTAATCTGTATTAATCCTAGAAAAACAGGGGAGCCATGACCTGTCGGTCATTTCTGTCCTTGGCACCTGATGTTTAAGCACAGTGGAGAAGCAAGGCCGGAGCTTGCTACAGGAAATGGCTGGCAGTAAGGCAGAAGATGTTGTTCTGTGTTAAATCACAGATAAAGATGGGAATGATTCCAGTGCCCTTTGCCTATAGCATGCATGCAACCCTGTAATCGAAAAGGTGTCTGTAAACTTCATCTAAGACCTTTGTATTATAATCTGATTTTTGGGAAACTTTCTTCCTGCAGTACATATCAATGACTTTTGCTGTTGACTTTATGATCTTTTATAGTATATTGAAAAGGTAAACACATGCATTTTGTATGGTCTACGTTTTTAAACATTAAACCGAAAGTTAAGTGTGTTGGGATACTTTGTTTTTGCTTGTTGTCTGTAATACTCAGCTTTTCAGTAAATGTTTTGCAGTAATTTGACACAGTGATGTGATCTGCAGCTGATTTCCCTGTGAAGGACAGCAGTTTTCCCCGTGTTGCTTGTTAAAGATTACTCATCACAGCTAAATGGCTGACCGTAGAATGACCCTCTAATTGGGTGCAAAAAAAAGAATAGTATCTTTGAATTTCTAAGGTACCAATATGGAAATTTGACTAAATAAACTTCTTAAAGGCCAGGGAATAAGAAGATTGTAAATTCCTGCAGATTTGCAGTCTCTGTAGTCCCAAAAATAAGAAAAGGAACAAAAGTGGACTTTTGACTGGAACCTGACCTAAATGTTACTGACTTTCTGAATATCAAAGGTACTTAAGAGTATTTTGTACTTTCTTTATACGTGTGTTATGAAAAAAATATATAGTATGCCTGATAGCTTCTGTTAATATTGAGTTATACAGTCTTGAAGATTTCTTTCAAGTGTTTTTTCCAGTAAAAAAAAATAAAGCAAATCTCACACATATAGCATTATCGTAAAAATATATAGAGATGAAAGTTGTCAAAAAATAAATCAGCAGAGATTGTTCTGGATTGAAATAATCCCAGTTTGGGTGCAGTGCAGATGGACAGCCTGCCTGCTTTCTAAACAGTTAACTTGGCATTCCTGAGGGCTGGCTGTTGACCCTGCCCACCCGAGCGGCTCCTAGTCACTGGGTGTGGCGAAAGCCTGCGATAAGTACCTGTGTACAGTTCACAGAAATAGCTGCGCAGAGTTAGGACAGTAGTAATATGAAACCAGTCTTGTTGGTTTTTGTTCATGGCCCTGGAGGCTGAAATCTGCATTCCAGATGAAACCTGCAGCAAATCGGAAGAGAGCCTCTTTTTTTCCTTCTTTCAAGGGCGCTCACCGGAGTTCGCTCTGGTCGGCCGGGAACTGGGGACTCTGCACAGGCTCCGGGCAGTGGCATTGGAAGCTTCAGATTTGTTACTTCAGGTTTCCATTTGATATTTTTTGGTGATTATGGATTTACAAAAGGAGATTTTTATCAAAGTGGAAAGACTACGCAAAAGAATCCATCAGGAATTTTCTGCTGAAAACCACTCACAGCTCTTGTACTGGGATAAGGAAGTAGCAAACTGCAAATGCGCCCAGTTCTGTTCAGGAGGCTTGTTTATATAGCTGCACTGCACTTTTTAGCACGTAGGAAGTTGTGTGCAGCCAGTAGGATTGCAGGAGTCCCAGCAGGAACCATTGGTCGAATTTTCGACCGAGATTAGTGCGCTGGCATGTTTGCTGTGAAAAAAAGCCCTTTGTGTAAAGGAACAACTTACCGACGCTGCTGAGAACTTTGTTACGGTGGGTCTTTTTCCTGCTCCTGAAGTAGAGTCTGGCGGCCTGACGGACACTTTGGCTGCTGTCTGCAGCGCTGGGAGTGGAAGGAGGGGCAGGGTGACCTGGGGGAGGCCGGCTGCCTTCGCAGGGCAGGGAGCACTGCCTCTCGCATTGCCTGTAGTGAGTTCAGTCTGCTGTCTGAATGCACGTAGTAAATATTTGCTTAGCAGTTAGTAGCACTGCTAGAAGCAAACCTGTTCTGTACTTCATGCAACATGGAAGAAGAAAATGCAGTGCCTGATTGTAGTGAGCTTTCAGACCCGGAGAATACAACAGAAAGCGAACCTGATCTTTTTGCTACATTTTCTGTGAAAACACTTTTTGGATTTACAACTAAATTGGAATCTACAGCTTCCAAAGAAGAAACAGTGCTTAAATCACTTCAACCTTTGCACACCAATATAAATACTTATGCTAACACCTGGCATGAGAGGAATGATAATGATTGTAATGACGACTCAGAAAATCAGCACGGCATGAATAGTACCAGTGGCCAAGCTGACCCGATGTCTGGCAGGCAAACTGACCTGGAACAGGAGTTAGCTGAACAAAATGAATTACTTCTTCACCATTTAAGGTTTGTACAGACTTCTTTGTCTGAATCTGACGATGATGACAAGGATGCTATTCTCGTACAAGGTACTTTGGTTCATACAACAAGTGATACAGAATCGGACACAGAGAGTAAGGACCTAGACACTGATGAAAACAATACAAGCGAATCTGGGCTAAATAATGCTGTTTTGTCTGCTGAGGCCTTGGACGAAAACAATCAAAATAAGGAAGAGTCAGAATCAGAAGGGCACAGCAACAGTGATGACACTGTGGATACAGATGACATTGAGTTACACCCACCAGTTTCTAAGCAGCTCACAGAAGAGCTGGATGGTATTCTGGAGCATGACTCCAATGGAAAAGGCAAAATGTTAATGGATGAGCAGTTCAATCGCTTGCTTGCTGCAGGGGAATGCCCTCAAGAACTTCCAGGTGAAGAACAAAGACCTTCATCTGATAATACACCGCTCCAAAAAACAGCACTGGCTGAAAAGACGTTCCAGCTGCCCGCTTTCTTTAGTGGACTACGTGTGAGGAAAAAGGGACTAACCACAGAGGATGGGGAAACTGTTACAGAAATTAAACCAAGGGAGAATGATTTAGCTTTGCTTAAATTACGACAGCCTGTTAAGAAATCCAGTATTACGTCAGGTTTGACCACTAAAAAGAAATCAGCTGAACCTAAAGCAAGTCCTACTTTCCTGGAACAACTCTCACACTTGTTAAACATAGACGTCTCCAAGAATGAAGACAGAATCGAGGACTCCGGTGAGGGATCTGAGGAGACCGAGGACAGTGATGAAGCTCAGGAGAACAAAGCCTCTGGCAAAACAGAACCACGATTTCCCTCTGAGGAAATAAAATCAAGCCCTGCTGAATCTGCACTGGATGTCTTTAAAGCTTTGTTCACACGGCCTCCCAAAAAAGAAACAACTGCAGATACTTCAGAGCTGGAAGCCATAAAACGCAAAATGAGGAATGAAAAAGAGTCCCTGAAAGCTGTATTTGAAAGGTCAAAATCAAAACCTGGGGATGGACCATCAGACAAATCTGTAGGTTGAATTACTTTTTTTTCCTAAGATCTGAAGTAGATGGATAAAAAATAATTTCTTTAAAAATTATTGGTGGGGTCTTAAGGTCAAAATGTCAGGATTTTCCTCTTCTTTTGTCAATCTCAAATTTTGGATTCCCAACTGAAGAAATCTTGGGGCTAATTTTCCAAAATTCTTGATCATCTGCAGTTGTAGCAGAGTTCAGTGAGAACTGATGATAGTCACAGACTTTCAATTAGAAGTGAGAACTTAAAAATCAGTTTCTGATTTTAAAAGATCAATACAAACCAGTTGCCTGTATGTGAAGTATGGCTTTAAATCAGTTTGGTGCTGCAAATATTTACTGTAGTATTATTTAATAGTCTCTCAATCTCATTTTGTTTTCTTTCATTGAGTTTTTTATTTTTAAAAGTAATATTTCATTTTACCTTTAGGAGTAATTCTATGATAAGAGCTGATAGAAGAAGTTATAGATGTTTTTCGACTTGGTTTGTCCAAAACAGAATTTAAAAGTAATTTTTTTCTTATTTACATACATATATCTGGCTTTGCAAATATTGATAAGCATTTAACCTTATCTGAGTATAACTTAGTGATTCCAATTACACTACTCAAGTTATGGCTTAATATAATCATTTGCAAGGTTAATATTCTTATGCATATGGAGATCTATTTAGTATACTTTTAAGAAATGGGAAAAAAAATCTGTGCTAAGTTTTCACAGAACCATAATGATAAATGAATTTGAGTGTGATTTGAACTCTTGAATTAAATGAGTAACCCTTGGGTTGGCAATTCCCCAACCCAAAATTCTTACAGCTACATCTTTGGCAGATATAGTCAGTTCAGAAGATTGTTCTTCTGGCTAAAGAGGGAATTATCTGAATGATTAAATTTGCAGGATTGGACCCTAAACCTGAAGCTACTTAATTTGCTGTGTTGGTTGTACTCCCTTTCAAATTTTTATTCTTACATAAAATTTAAAACTTTTAAAAAATCTTGACTGACACCTGGGTAGACCGATAATACCAGTTTGTAGTAAATTACCTATGGGGAGGAGAATAGAGTTGGCCATGGCATGTACAGCAATTGCAGTTGGAGTGCACCCTTCCCATTCCTGGGTTGCTTCTTCCTGCTTACACCATTCCCTGTACTGTGCTGCCGTAAGCATTTCTGTGGCTCACAACAAACCTATTTGGGAAGCTGTAATCACTCACGGTGCGGGAGGAAGCACAGGAGTCAGCAGGAGTGGCTTTTATAAATGTCTGCTTAACGTCCAGTCTAGTACAAATGTACATTTTCTCAGGGCAAAGCCAGAGTGAAAGGGTCTTGCTTTTCCTTTTTTTTTGCTCATGTGGGCCATTTATGGGGCCACTTTCATATAGGGTTTTGCTGGTGCTGCAGTTGTGGCTACGCAATTACTCATAGTAGCATGTTGTAAATCAGATTACAGAAATGTTAGAGATGCAAAAAAAAACCCACAAAAACGTAAACCTCTAAAAGAATACTTGTTTAGTGGGGTTTTTTTTCCCAATTTAAAGGGTTATTTTAGCATTCCAGTTGATAGTGCAGTCCCATTAACAGCTGCAGTAGCACTTTGATGTGGCAATATTACGTGGTATGTGGACTGAGCAAGCTGCTGGGGGTGGGGCAGGAATTCCATAAACTAGCTCTGCTTCCAGAAAATTATATTGTCAAATGATGTCTTAGGTGAATCCTACTAATGTTTACTTGTAAGAGGAGCACAGATGGGTCTTTTCACTCTGGAAAAAAAAAGTTAGAGGAAAAAAACCTAGTGTTCTTGACCACCTCTGTGGTTCACCAAAGGACAGGCAGCTTTCCACACAGATGTGAACAGTTTCAACAATCATTGTATGTCACATGCATTATGTTATTTTCCTCCTCAAAATTATTTTTCTACACTGATTTCTTTGTATCCGTTCCAACCAGCTGAGCACTTTTTCAATCAGTAGAATGAGGCAGATAACCATTCTGAAGTACACAAGTAGAGCTGAGCATGGCGGTTGCTGTTTTGGAATTAATTGATACTGCAGACTTTAATTTTTTTCTTGCGTAATTTTAACAGCCTGACCTGAGTCCCTCAGAGCAAGATGACAAGACTCCAGGGAGACTCCAGACTGTCTGGCCGCCACCAAAAGCAAAGCACGAAGAAGTAAAAGTAGGATTAAAGTACACAGAAGCAGGTAAAACAAAGTGGTGAAGCATTTGCAGAAATTAGTTTCTGACATTTTTAATCTTGTTTAATACAGAGATGGTGATAAGTCACAGTATTTTCTTATCTGGAAAAACAGACCTTATGTTTTGGGTGTGTTGTTTACTGGTACTTGTTAAGCATCTGATTTTTAAATGTAAATGGCTAAATCTGTGTTGAAATCTAAAGGCTTGCTTGTACAAATTCATGAGGAAAGAAGTAGTTTTTTTGATAAATTAGGTTATCCATTTCTAATGGGATTCTGTTCAAATGAGCGACAGAATAAAGAACGAATTAAAACCTGACTTCCTTTCCCATTGCCTTAGAAGGCAGGGGCAGGGGGGCAGTGACCTGCCAGACTCTACTCTGGCTGCAGATTTTCTACAGGTAGTGTCTGGAATAGAAGTAACGAATACCATTATTGCAACATGTGTATAAATGGACAAATTCTCATATCCACTCAGATCACTTTTTAGCTAGCCATGTATATTGTCCTATACAAATGTATGAAATGGTATGTCTGTAGCGCAATGCTAACTTGTTTTCAGATAAGCTTTCCACGGAAAAATATTTCTTAATTTTTTGTTATTTAGATAAATACTTACATAACATATTAACAAGGGAAAAAGTTATTATTGTAGGCATCATAACTCTGTTTCAAGCTGGTATGCTTAAATATAAAACAGGAAGTCCTTGTTACTCAGAAATTAGTCATAAACTGTGGAAATGTCTGAAATATCGAAATGAAAGGCATTAGACCATCTGTTCTTTGTGTACCTGGAGATTTTAGAAAATGCCACCTAGAAAGGATTCAGTGAAATTAAAAACCAAACTTCTATACTACCTTGCTGTGAGAAAGTATACAGTGTAATGCTGTATGGTTCTTTCCGATTCCAGTGGATATCCATATGGCCTTGTATATGAGAAAGAATAAATAGGAGTAGTGGATCTACTGCTTTGTATTGTTTAGTGTATCACTTCTTTCTCCCTCTTTCCTCAGTTTTCTCTGCTTTAATCTTCCTTTTTTTGTAAAGTGGGCATGATACTGGAAGCATAAAAGCTGCTGGAAGATTCAGAAAACTTGGTTTTGACATGAACAACATGATTCTAATACAGACAGAATTGAATTTACAGTGCATCTGATAGGTCTGAGGTGTGGGAGTCTATCACTAGATGGCCAGGACAGGTATTCAGTTGTTGACAAGGAGTGCTGCAGGCTCTTTCTGTTACTCTTAGATTCTTATTATAGGCTATATGCTTGCCGTATTTAATTTTACCCAAATAAATATTTTTTCTCCTAATGACTGTAATCATCTGTGGCAGAAACATATGCTGAAATAAAGAAAGGAAAGGAAACTGAATTAACAAAAGCTCCAGATTCTATTACTTGTAAAGAAATTAGGTCATGCTTTCCTGAAATTTGAATAGGAAGGACAGACTGGCTTAGAGCCCATGTAAATTGTTACTCTTTTGTTACTGTGATATTTTGGGTGGCAGTGTCATCAACATGCTGATGGTTAGTTTGCTAAGTCAAATTTTTTATACAGACCAGATTCTGCAGTTCATTAGTTACTCCAGTGTCTGGCAGAGAGAGGGATTTGAATGAAAACAAACTGCTGGTGTTTGAGCTAGGATGAGACAGAAGCAGTGCTTTTAAAGGAAACCAGCAAAGACTATATTTGCAACACATGTTAAGAGTGCAGTAGAGTTATAGGTGTACCTCAGTGATTAGCAGGTTTGTATTTCTTTCAGCTGTTCATAGATGCCAAGAAAGCAGTTGTGGCAGCAAAGACACTGCAAGCAGTTGTAAGTTGCATATGATGGATCAGTTATATCTGTTTTTCTGAGTACTAGGCTGACTGTTTTAAAGCTCTAGGTGCAGGAATGAATTTATGCAGTCTCCTGCAAGTGAAGGAAGGTACTGTTCATGAGTAGTGCTGATAAAATTAAAAAACAGAGTTTATATTCAATGTTGGTCTTATTGCTGGGCAGTGGGGTTTGTGGTTTTTTTAATGAATGTGAAAGTGGCAATACAGCATTACTTCTAAACTCAGTATCTTCTCTCCGACAGTGGTTGGTATCTTCAAAGTGCATGTGTATACTGGTATTGCCCCTCATGCCCCTTCCCATCCAAAATTCCCTCCCAGCCACCAGTACCTTACAACTTCGTATCCAAAAAGTGGGCTGCTTAAATATATGATATTAAGCAGGTTAATGATCACCTTTAAACTCACTGGTCTCAACCTGTCTTAGCATGAAACCCTATTTCTTACCCCAGCGTCTTGTCCTGACAGCTAAGATCAAATGAAAAATTCTTGATTTCAGAATAGAGTACAAAAATTGTGTGTGGCAGGGATGTTTGTGATTCCAGTCTTCCTCCACTGATGTTCCTGAATAGATGATTATCTGTAACATAAAAAATGCTTAAGTGACTCGTTTTAACTTTCAGTTATCGATTTATGTTGGTGTTTAAATTTCTGTGATTAAGAGTTTCATCTACCAAAACAACAGGAATCTATAGACAAACAATAATAGGCTGAATTATTAGGTAAGTATTCATTTAGCATAGCCTTATTTTAGATTTTTTAGCTTTATTTTAGATAAAGACATCTGTTACATGTGTGATCACATCCAAGGATAAATCTGTGAACATAAGTCTTTGTACTTCTAACAGGGTGCAAGAATATGTCCTTATTTTATGAGGTAGCGTAGATTTTTTTCATTTGTCATGAGAAGTTAGTATTTAAAGTAACACTGGAAATTTGAATGTTGGAATACTGTAATCTTTCTCACAATTCTGCACTAAGTCTTTGATTTACTTCCTTCATCACCATGCACTATGACAGCTATGACAAGAAGGTAGGGATATTGAGGGAGAAGATTCCTGGCTTTTTGATCTTTTCTCACCTCCTTGCCATGTTTTTCCTCATTGTTCTTGCTGCCTAGTGGAAGCAAGAAATTCAGGCTTAATTTGGCCTACGCAGCAGACATCACAGTGACTCATATCAGCTTGGAGGAGCAGCTAACTCCCTCCTCAGGCTCGTAGTCTGGCTTGATGTGTGGGAAACCAACTGAAAAGCAAATGGACATAACAAGGAGCACGTGTGTGGGGCTGACTAGGCCTGTTAGGAATATTAGAAGTGAAAGAAGTTAGTGAACAAATACAACTCTGCAACAGGTTTTTTTTATGCCTTTGATAACATCTTGTGTAGTCATAGTATTGTCACTCCCAACACCCGAATCTCGAGTTGTAAATTTTGAATTAAAAGGATGATATTACGATATTTTGGCATATCTTATCTTTTCTTAATCCTTTAATTCCTCTGTTTCCATGGAGCAAGCTGTCAATTGGCTCTCTGTAATTAGCACAAGCTGCTTACATGGTTCTCTAGAGAAACTGGAACTTCTTTGAAGTGTGTCAGTCTAAAACAGTTGAAGTCCAGAAAGTCTGTAAGACGTTACACCAATTATATCCTGGAAGACTAGAAAAAGGGTATTTTAATTTATACCTATATATTTATTCCATGGAAATCTTTCCCGTGTAATCAAAGGCATTTCTGTGCATATTTCTCTAGTCCTAAAGTTCTGTTCTTCTGTTTTCATTAAAAGTTTCTTTTTCTTTTTCCTCCATAACTCTTACAGAGATTTCTCTGATTTTTTTAAGCTTTGAATCTGATGGAAGAGTAGATGTGTCATCCATTACATATGGTGAAAATATCTAGCCAGGTAGAGAAGACAAATTCATGTCTATACTGAGTGAACTCACATGTGATACTAGAACACGTAGAATCCACATATAATGAATGTCTCAGCTGTGCATGTGACTAGGTCAGCATTTGCAGGCTGTCACATCCACAGAGGGAAATTTAGACAGGAGTTCAGCTGCTCAAAAAACTACTTACATTTGAAGAACAGTCTCCACATTAAGGTGGTATAGATATACAGATCCTGTGATTCCTATTAAAAATGAATTTTTAGCAATTAGGATCAATAGTTCTCTCATATATAACAGAGAGAGTTTAGTGTTTTGCTTAAGCAAAAAAGAAATTTAAAAAGTGATGAGAGAAGTATTTGACATTTCTGCTGGAGAAAATGCTAAAAAAAATCAAGTTGAAACAGTAATCCATTTAGTGCTTTTTTCATTATACGTTTTTTGTTAATTCCAGTGTCTGTATTTAACATTAAAAAACCCGATCCTCTCACAGTCTGTCTATTCATCATCCTTAAACCTGCAGTGAAGTAATGCTGTCTCTATGGTGCCACAATTTCTATAACAGTCTCTGATGCTGTAAGTACAATTTTCAGGGTAAATAAGAAAATCAGGAGGTGACTAAGAAAGCTCTTATTAAACAAAAACTGTCTAAGTAAATGACGAATGAAATACGAAATAATCGCAGAAGTTTATTGCCAAGTCTCAAATATATGAAAGCCTTGGTCCCCGATATTCTGGGTTCTTAGTGAGAAAATCACTTTATGGTCATGATGTAAATGGAGAGAATAACCAGCTTATGTGAGAGAAAGAGAGGCATAATGGTCTGAACAAAAAGATGAGAGATAAGTACACGATTTCTTATCTTTCTTTAACATAAACTTCCTTTGTAGCCTTGAACAATTTGTGTTTGTCTCTAAAAAAGACATAACGCTTGATGTTGTAGTGTCCTGAAGGAAGTTGTAACAGTGGCTGCTAACAGTTGGTTTCATCTTAAAATAAAAACATTGCTATTTTTTTTAGTAATTTCAGTTTATTTGATTCCAGTGTGGTATTGGGGGCTTAGTTCTGGGATTCTATTATAAATTTTATTGTAATGAATTAGATGAAGCAGGCCTACAGCAAGCAGGAGGATATGCATTGGTTTGTTACCGAAAATAGTAACCAAGAAAACTCTCCAAACCAAATGATAGTTTAGAAAGCCAACATTGGTTTATTGCAGCGCTGGGTGCATGGGGGATCTCTCCTCCTAGCATGCACACCTAAGAACAAAAGCTTGCCCCTTATATACAATTCCAAGGGAAAAACCCACCCAATTAAAAAAACAACTTATACATAACACATTATGTAATGCATTACGTAATGTCTTTACACATGCGTACTAAATTGGGGAAGGGGTCTTTGGTGGTCTCTGGGGGTCGCTGGTGGTCCCAATCCCTCTTAAATCGTGCTTGTGCACAAGCGTGGTTGAGGCCGCCTTGTTTACAAGTACATGTGTTCCCGAGAAGAAGATATCGTTTTGGACTTATCTCTCCTCTGACACAAGAGATTATGAATCAAGTTAATTTAGACATCACAAAGCTGTTCTTTACAGTTTTGTTTTGTCTTTTGGCCTTACATAATTAGCAGAGACCTTTGTTTATCTAAGAGTAAGTGTAAACAGCATTAATCTTTGTTTACTAGAACCTTGTTATCAATCCCATAAACAAACTTTATCTACAAAACATGTAGATACTTCAGAACCTATTATTATTATTCTATATTATTCTTAGCTAAAAGGAAGATTATTGACAGGAAAGTTTGTTCTGTACAAAGGTAACACAGAGCAAGCCTTTAGAGCCTACTCTGAGGCCTACTCTTGCTAAACTGTTGCTAAATTGAACCGTCTGGTATCAGGTTGAAGACCATGTTTTTGTGATTTAATGGTCACTGATCAATTTGCTGTGACTTCAGAGTGCAGGTGGGCTGTGTAAAGGTTTTGTAAATTATTTTACTATATTTTACTGCATTTATTCTGCAGCATAACAGGTGTATTTGGCCATGTTATTGTCAGTGTTTCATATTCTGATGAATACAGTAGCTTGTTATTGAGAAGCAGAGTTTTTTATTACAAGCCAGCTTGTTGTAGCAGTATTATATTCCTCTAGAGTAACAATGACATTTTCTCCCCTTACTTATGCCAACTAAAACTATAATTTTATGGATTTGGAAGGTATTGGGCATAGCGCTGCTTGGAAATTTATAGTCTCAGACAAATGGGTTGTGCATGTGCTCATCAATGCAGCAGCCACTTTTCCAGATATCTTGCAGCCCTGTCTGCTAAGATATACTTTGAAAATATTTTTAAAACCCCTCAAAAACAGGCAAGCAACAGGAACTTCCTTTGTTTTTCTCTCCCAACCTCAGCTGATACTATCATTCATACTGTGCCTTTTGAGACGGGAACAAAAAGACATGTACCTGTTAATGCTGAAGATTTGTTGTTAAGATGATTGTGTTCCATTTTCAGCCCTTTTGCTACTGTCTGGAATGACTCCAGGGAGGTTGTGAGACCTTTCCAAGCTTCAGTTTGCCCATCCGTAAAATTGTGATAAAAATCCCGACCTATTTTTCAAGCCAAATTCAATTCCTTTTCTGTTTTTAGGCTACTAGCATTAGATAGAGATGCAGAATGGAAAAGAATACTGACTTCCTAAATTTAAATCTGAAAAAAGTAATACTTATAGTATGGTAACTGTGCCTAAGCCCATGTGATAAAATGTTCATGCCTTCCTATACACTGAGGATTATATTATTAGAAGGTGAGGAGGAAGAAGAGTTATGCTCCACTTTTTCAGTAAAAATCCCTACTTTATTTCCATTATGCATACCAGCTATAGAAATGTAGTAATTTTAGTAGATCTATTTTTTTTGAGTCTGGATGCATATATTGCAGCAGATGCCTGACACGGACATGTTTTACAGTATAGAAAGCCATATCTGGGTGCATGTCCCTTTCCATCTGTCTCCCTTCCTCACATCTTCCGTATTTTCACTGTACCAGAATGTTTAAGGTGCTGAAAATCATTGAAATTTTGGGCTTGGAGGGTTCTTCCTTCCCTTAAAAGTCTAAAAAAAAAAAATTAAGTCGAAGTGAAGGATGTCTGCTCATTTCCCAGTCTGGGTAATTGATGTCCTTATATGTATTGAATTATGGGGATGTAAAAGAGTTCAGGTTCAAAGGGAAGAAAAGAAAGGAGGACAGATAGGAGTAGATGGAATGGGGCGAGGGAAGAAGGATTAGAATAATGTGTCAAAACTACATTCAGTATGGTTTTAGCCAATCCCCTATCCCTAAAAAACAGGTAATTCTAAGGATTTCTTTAAGCACAATCTATTTGAATTTCCTAGTTCTAAAAGGATGCTTAAATGCAAAACTTGTTCAAAATGGTGTTAAGGAAGTTTAAGAAAGTCTGTCTGTCAACTTTTTATAAACTTAAGCTTTAGGCTTTCACTGACCAGTCCTCTTGTAAAAAATGTGTAAGCCACAATTTGTTTACTTCATATGTTGCATTCCTGTAGCGTTTCAAATAAATGTCTGTATTTCTCCCAGTGTTACTTCTTCTGTGTGAAAATTATGCTTTATAAACAGCATTCCAAGACTGAACAAATAGCATGTTTTGAAAGTTGCTCTTGACTATGTTTATTGGAAGAAAAGCCTGAAGATTTCAGGCTGTAGCCTGAAAAAGTTTATTTAATTAATTTCAGGAGTTGGACTCGATGATCCTTGTGGGTCCCTTCCAACTCAGGACGTTCTATGATTCTATGATTCTATGATCAATGCACTTGTAAAAATAAATGTATAAACAATAAAAAGGTGCAGCAGTGGTGAGTAGATTCCATTCTGACACCTGGTGGTTAAAGGGGAAAACTACATGGGGAAATATTGGAGGAAACAGACTATAGTAAAAGGGAATATTAAAAATGATGTGACCAAGGGTAACCAAGGAGGGAGAAAAGATTAAGAAACCCTCACTATACTGAAATTTAATGAATCAGCTCAATTAAAAGTTAATGATTTCCTTTATGCTACAGGGTGTGGTACATCTTAAGAGAGGTAGATTGCACTCAAGTTTTCCAGCTTTTGTTCTCTAATTACTTTTAAATTGTGTTAACATTATTTTGCATGTTTCCACATACTGAGTTTAATATGAAAGTTTTTTTTACAAAAATGAATGTACTGACCAGAAGTGGCTATATACGTCATTTATCTTCAAAGCTTCTGCTTTCTACTTGAAGTTTTGAGATCATGGCAGAGAATGTTCCTAAATTGCTTATGTAAAGCTTGAGGAGTAATTCATTTATTTGAGATGTGAGTTATGGAGATTTCTGTGGGAAAGGTTTTCGTACAAGGTTTTATTTAAAATTATTCAAGTAGGTAAGTTGTTTTATTATCAAAGAAGAATAGGTAATTTTTGCACAGCATAGTTTTGAACATAAATAGAATAATACTGAATAATATTCAAGTGTGTATACTTGCTTTTTGCACCAGTTTTGGAGAACAAAAATTGCCATTCGAAACATTGTGACCCACTGTATCCAGTATTCCCAAAGTCGTAGGTTAAATTTTCAGGTCACCAGATTTACCAGTGAACGCTTGTACCTTTTCTTTTAGAAATGGTGATAAACAGTGCAGCTTGCTTAGTATTGTGACAGAGGTTTACATGAGCATGTATTGTGTATATTTGTAAATGTTATTGCTGCTCTGTATTCAGATATTTTCTGTGTGGTTATTCAACTGAACATATGTTAAGCATTTGCATAAATCACATAGGTTGTCCAAAACATCCAGATTTTATTTCGCGTTTGGTTTTCTATGCATGAAGGAAAAACATGCATGCTATAGTGTATATTTTCTTTACAAAACAGTGAAGCATGCCTTGTACTTTACTAATCATTATATCTTATATGCTTTATTTCTACCACCCAGTGGCATATGTCATACATTGGCCACTGTTATTGCAGTCTATAATTTTTTTTAAAAGTGCATGTTTTAGAAACAACTTAAAAAGCAAAACAAGGAATTCTTGAAAGCACTCCCACCCCAAACTTGTGTCTTCTAATCAGATTGTATGGAATAAATCTATCATAAGAGGCTAAGCTTTCTGATCTGCATTGCTCTCCTTGCCTTACCAAGCAATGTGAAAAGACAATAATGAGTGAGCACCATTGTTATTTCCAATTAAAAATCTTGAGGAATGAAAAAAATAGATTATTTAATCATTCTACAGTGTGCAATATGCAATTCCATGTATATATCGAGCTAAGAGCTTTATAGAGATATTTGCAAGTTTGTTTCCATTGTAAGTGTTACTACATGGGGCCTATGGTTAACTAAGGAATGTCCATGGGATTTTTTACATGGTAGTAATTTATTTAAATACTTGCTATTTGGTTTTGATTTTATTTGATGGATAGTGCTAATATCTAGGAACTCTTAAGAAATTAAGCAACTCATAAACAGTTGGTAATTTTTTTCAAGACAAAAAGATATAAATGTGAGCTGAAAATACTGACTGAGGTATATGTCTGTAGTAACGAATAAAAAGTGGGGAGTCTGCCAAACTCCCTGCTAGGATACGTATTTATTGAGTGTAAAAATATAAATTCCCTGTGTGAAGCTTAAATCCAATCTTACGTATACTTTTGTCTCTAGCTCACCTAAAGCTTTACAAGGAGGGACCAGCAGGTGGGTGGAACAGTGTAATGTTGTCTGTCTGTGTCTAGTCTTTGGTCTCTTTTGTTATTGAAAAGGCAGTATTTACCTTTCCTTGATGAAATAAAAATGGTAAAGGCAGAGTCTGCTGTACCTACCACTGTTTAGGACTAAAAATTTAATAAAGACTACAGAAGTTCTGTCATATAGATGAGGAACTGTTTTCAGAATTCTAGTTTACGTTACTTCAGTTTCAGTGGCCGCCATCCCACTGAAGTGAGTGGAACTTAGGTTGATTTCTGTGACTTTCATATCCATCCCACAATGCTGAGTGTGAAATTTTGCAAAGTTAAGATTTGAAGTCTGATCGGAAGAACATCACAAGTGAGAACTGGTGTATTACTTTCTCTTTTTCTTCTATTTTTTTTTCCCCTCATTTCTCTTGTCTGTGAGCAAACTCCAGGTAAATGTAACCCATTTTAGAGATAAACTAATATGCCTAATAATGGGGCTTTTTATAATCTGACAGTGCTTATTCTAAAAATCTTTGAAGCAAAGACTCTAGGTGTAGTGAAAATTGAACTGGAAAAGTTCTTCTGGAGTTGGTCGGCTATGGTCCTCCGTAGTGAGGTGTATCTTATATAAAACTAAGCTAACAGCTGAATTCAAGCAAAAAGACAAGGTGAAGTGAATTAATAAATGATGAGAAATATTGTAACTGCATACTTTTATTGATTTGAATAAATATTGCATATAAAAAATCGGAACTGAAGCTTTTTGTACAACTAACTTTGCCCTGTTTACTAGTTTAGTACTAGCCAGTTTGGAAGAATTAAAGGGATGATAGCTTTTTATTTTCCATAACCTTGATGTATTTAGACACACACTGGTCCTTATTCAAAACAAGAGCACATTTAACACTGCCAAAGAAACACAATAAAATCCCATTGAAACTGTGTCAGGGCTAATTAGATACTGACTGATAACACTGTTAGCGATGAATCAGTAGAGATGTCTTTTGAAGGAAAAAGAGTTTTTGTTGTGCTTTAAGAAAAGGAATGAACTATATTAACCTGATTTATGGATGTTTATTTCATATATAGCCCCTGCTGTGTCTTTCTGCATTTTCTTGCTCGGTTTTGTATCCCACCAAGAGCAGGACACACAGAGCCCTGGTCATTGTTGGATTTCAAATGAAGCTTAAGGAACTTATTTTGTACAAACTCTCATGACTTGGAAACGCCTTTTAAGCAGCTCTTTTGAATTATCAAATTATTATGGAATGTGTGATAACTAACTGAAGCTGAGCTGGAACTCAGTTTGTTTTAAAAGAGGATTTTCTGATAGTATTCCTCTTTTTTTCTGCAATGACTTGTCACTTCTGCAGTTGCTTCCTGAAGTGACTGACATAACTGACTAAGGCAAAGTGACTGACATAACTGACTAAGGCATGTTTCAAAGCATTTATGTTTTTCCATGTATGTGGAAATGAGAGAAAGCGACATCTTCCGGAGGGCCCTTCTGTGACAGCTGAGATAGCAGGGCGTTTTGGTGGTATTTTAGGTGAAGGCTGACTTGTTTCCTCTGGTGTCATGAAGGTGATGAACCTGTGTACTTTTTATAAATGTGCTGCTTTTTTTTTGATACTGAGTTTATATAATCTATAACTACATAAAGTACTTTGTAATTTTGGTCTGCCTTTTTTGCTAAAATAAATATTTGAATAAAAGCTTCCTAAAGACATTCTCAAATGATGAAATATCAAGTCCCTAGTGATTGAAACACCCTTTCTGAAGAACAAGAAGTTCTTTCTGAGTCCTCTTTTTAGTGTAATGTATTGCCTCAGCATCTCTAGGCTGTCTTCTCCTTTATTTCTGTAAGTTAAAAAACTGCCATTATACTGTCTATGGATGATCATTATTTGTTTATTCATTAAGCAGTTTCCTGTTCTTGTGCTTTTCAAACAACTACAGTATAGCAATCTGATGAGTTAAAACTTTCTAAGGATTAAGATTTATTTTCTTTTTTTTTTATCCTTTCTTTGTAGTTGAGTTAGGAATACTAGATGTTGTTGGTGAATATTCAACGTGATTATTTTACAAGACTTATAAACAAACCTTATGACCAGGATAAACTCTTGATGCGTTATATCACTGAAGAACAAGTTAGTCTTTAATTCTACTATGAAACACCATTTAGATGATGATGCAAGTGGATATCATATTAGAAGAACTAAACCGAAAGGACTTTGAAGCCCTGTCCTATTCCCTTTGAAGTTTCATAATGAGAGTCCACTCATGTTCATTACACCTGCATGAATACTTCTTAGGAAATAAGACAGTGTTCAGACATTTTTGCATTAATTAAAACAACTTATGTAGGAATTTGTTAGAATTTCCCTGCACGTACCATCACTGATCTTAGGGTAGGAAAGTTACATTGTCTGTTTAAACTGTCATTAAGTGGACTTGTGAAGAGTCTGGTCTGACAGACTCATCTCTCCCTGACAATTCAATTGCTAGCATTTCCCATTTCCCTCACTTGAAGCAGGCCCTACCTTACAGGACTCTGGTAGTGGTGTGGAGATCCTAGAAACACTTCGGTATTTAGAGTTACAGGCCACTCATGTGATATAGCGCCTGCTTGGAAACTGGGCAAATGAGCAAACTATTACATTTGCCCATCCCATAAAAATCTCATATTTTTTTCCTCCTTTCCAATGGAACAAATAAGTAAACAACATCTTAGAATTGTTTGTGGAACAGAAAAAGAAATTCCTACCACTCATCTCTACCCTAAAAAGCTGGGGTGCTGAGGTAAAGGAATTCTGGCCTATGCAACTTCTCGAACACAGTAAACAGTATTTACTGATCATACAGATACACGGTTCAGATTTTGAAGGTCGTCTGAATTTGTAACTAAAAACATTAGAGGTGTAATTGTTTGGGGATTCTATGTGTTTTAAAGAAGACAGCTCAAACTAAACCCTCCATTCAATATCCTTAACACCTCGATACTCTAGTTGAACTTTCTCTTTAGAAAGAGACCCACACAGGCCCACAGAAATTAACAGTGTATTGCCTGGAGACCACGTTTGTCCTAGAAGGTCAGGATAAATGCTAAAGCTGAACAGTTGAGGCAGTAAATACTGATGGACTCATTCATATTCAGATATCAAGGGCCTAATAATACTAGAATATGCTGCTGTCTTAGATACTTGGTTTTTATGATTATTAAGGGTAGATTTGAGCAGACCTGTGTTACACATTTTATTTGCAAGGTTAGCTTTGAGGGCCAGAATTTTAGAAAACACAGTGCTGTAAAAATTAGTCCAATATATTGAATATGTTCTCCTTTGTTTCAGATTATTCTGTGTTAAAGTTTAAAGCTCATAAAATACAATAACTATTAAAAAGTATGTGATTTTTCTGTAACTTACATCAGGATAAGCAACCTTTCTCTATTGCCTTACCTTTTTCCTCATATGTAAGTTTTGATATCTGTCAACTTTTTGGGTTCCAGGTGCATTTGTTTTTAAATTGCTATTCAAGAGAACGTGACTAAAACCTTCTGCTGTCATATCTGTACACCCCTAATGTTCTTTAGTGTATTTGTACACTCTTGGCTCCAGCAGATGTATAAATGGTTCTGGGCATTTGTCCACTGTTTCACAATACGTGATACTCTGTTGTTTTCACACAGATGGTCTGTGATTCAATAACGTATTCCATTTCTGCCTTCTTAGAGCATTTTAAGCCCTTTGTTCACCTCTTGTCCATCTTAATTATTCCCCATTTTTAATTGTTTAGTTTTGATTCTTCAGCTTTTCCATTGTGCTTCCACAATAATTCTCTTATCTGTTTACATACTATGTTTGATGCAATTATGGGACACAGCGTTGCTTTGTCCTTGCAGTGGACATCTAGTTAAAACACAATTTTATTTCCTTCTTGCAACCCTTTACTTTGTTGTAGATGTTAATTCCATGCTTTAACTGGAGCATTTCAAATGTTGTAGTACCTTATGATAAAGATCCAGATTTCTTTTCCTGATATACTGATATCTTTTTAGTGAATGTTATCATTATATGACCTGTATTGCCAACATACTTTAAAATCATGAAGCAGACTGACACCAAATCTGGCAGTTAGCTAAGGAAGAATATTATCAGATTTGCACTGGTTCTGTCTTTGCAATGTTAAATGCTAAAATATTTGTTTAAAATCAGATAAAATACTAATTATAAGTAAGTAATTTTTCCTTCAGCTGTCTGTAGGCAGGACCAAACGTAGTATGACTGGAAGTAAAGTTATGATACTTTCTAATATTGGCTATATCTATGGGTGGCAGAATAGGATCACGACATTAGTCTAGTTAATCACTCCAGAAATCGTGGCGCTTTTTTCCCAAGCACCTTGTAAAAAACATACGGTTGGACAAGGACATTTCTAATGTATATGTTACTATCAAATAAAATTTAACAAGCTAATCATTAGGAAAAAGATAAGCCAAAAAAACTATATTAAAATAAAAATCTAGTTGAAAAACTAATGAGAGAACATGTTCCCATCCAGAATAAAAGAGCAGTATATCTATATCCATAAGTTGGTGAATTATAGTTTGACTTCACAAAAAAAAAAAAGAAAAAGGTTATTAAGGGAGTACAAAACTGCCACCCAGTGGAAGTCGCTATTTGCACATTTTCTCAGTGTCCTTCAGATTTCCAAGAAATTAGAGATCTATTTTCTTGTCACCAGAATGTATAATATATTTACTCATTATGGAAATTATTCCAAATTTTCTTGTTTTAATCATACTTATATTTATCTATAGTAGAGAATGTTTCAAACAAACAATACAAAAAAAAAGGACAATTATGATTTTACAAGAGATAACATTTAATGTACAGTGAATATTGGAATGCATATATGGAGCTAGATTTAAAAAAGCTCCATATCGCTCTTGTAATGGGGAGCCCAGAAGTGGGCACAGCACTCCAGGTGTGGCCTCACCAGTGCTGAGTAGAGAGGAAAGATCATCTCCCTTCACCTGCTGGCAAGACTCCTCCTAACACAGCCCAGGGCACTGTTAGCCACCTTTGCTGCAAGGGCACATTGCTGGCTATGTTCAAATTGATGTCCCCCAGGTCCTTTTCTGCAAAGCTGCTTTCTAGCCAGTCAGCCCCCAGCATGTACTGGTGCTTGGGGTTGTTCCTCCCCAGGTGCAGGACTTTGCACTTCCCCTTCTTCAACATCATAAGGCTCCTGACAGCCTGTTCTCCAGCCTGTTGAGGTCTTCCTGAATGGCAGCAAGACCCTCCAGCTTATGAGCCTAGTTTTGTATTGGCAGCAAACTTGCTGAGGGTGCAAACACTCTGCAACTCTACACCCTGCACGCATTCATAAACGAACTGGAAAAGTGACACTTCTGGAAACCATATCAGTTTTTAGTAAGAACTTCAGCTCCTTTTTCCAGCATTCTGCTGCTTTAATTGTCTACAATGATCTTATTGTTCCCAAACCAGATATTTTCTTTTAGTTATGTGGCTATTTTTTCCCCTGTTATGCCTTTAGTGCAGCTTTTCTGTAAAATCGGATTGACTGAATAACCCCCAGGTAAGTACATTGCGTAGTAACTGTTCCCCTGAAAGTGATATGAACAGAACTCTGGAAAAGCTATTTGTTCTAGACCGCAGGCATCTCTTTGTCCTGCTTCTATGTGAAGAGAGGATCTTTGTGGTTTTATGTTGGTGTAAGTTGCACATTGGATGGAAAATACGTATGGCAAGTGCTAGAGGCAGAAAGTATGAATGTAAAGGAGGGAACTGCAAAAAAAGTGGTAGTGGTGGTGCAAGGAAGGGTCATTCTATCATCATTATTGTTCTCATGATAATGAGGTCCAAATAGAGTTTTGGTCTATCTATCTGATAAATCTGTATGGTTAGCAAGACTGCATTAGATACCTGTCTTATCTACCAACTACATCAAAACACTAGAGTAAATGGAAATTTAAGTTTTACAGTAAGGAAATTTTTTTTTACAATTACTAACTGATTTATTTTTCCAACAACAACATGGAAAAGGGAAACCTTGCACTGTCATGTCACTGTATATCTTTAGTTTTCACCGAGGCCTTTATCCAGCTTTCCGTGTACTTTGCCAACTTTCATGTTACTTAAAAAAAAAGTATTTGTGAAACCTTTTTCACTAACTTATTATTTTAAAATACATTGCTAACTACCAGCAGATGTAACAAATATTTGTATTTATTTAAGACTTTATGATGTATATCTGCTTTATCTCACTATCTTAGAAAAAACATCCAGTTTTATGAAAGTTTGCTTTAGCTCAGTGGGTTATAATTATTGACAGAAGGAATCATCAAGTTGCATAAGTAAAGAGTATGCCCAAATGGGCAGCAAATTCCATCACTTGTTAAATTTTTCTTGGGATGGAGTCCTCTCAAAACAAAAGAAGTAGTATTAAATTAGAAGTAGTAAATGAAAATTAAGACTTAGAGCTGGTTGGAGCTCAGTCTATGCAGTGAGATTTTTTACTTTTTTGCTTGTTTGCCTTCTGTAAAGGACTAATATTTTTGATTGTTTTCTCAGTAATGAAATCCTAATTTGCTTGTGGACATTTTTCAGGATAGGAGCACTTGCCATTTGATTTGTATCTGATTTGTTTGTTTCAAACGCCCTTCAGAGTAATATCTGCATTAGGGACAGGTAACTTACTTATGCCCTAGAGCCACTGTCTTCCCGTCAGGCTGTTTGGAGACCAGACAAGTACAGCAGGGTGTTTGTACAGTCAGCCTTCTGTTATCCAGCATAATGAAAGACTTAAAAACCTCAGAAAATACAACCCCCATGACATTACATGAACGAGGGGATGTGCTGGCATGGAATACAGTAAAGAGTCACCTTGTGACACAAGATCAGCTTGGATCTATAAAGCAGGATGTAAAGAAAAGGGAGCCAGGCTCTTTTCAGTGGTGCCCAGTGACAGGACCGGTGTGAGCATACATTGAAACACAGAAGAGTCTGGCTAAACATCAGGAAACACTTTCTCACTGTGAGTGTAACTGAGCACTAGCACAGGTTGCCTAGAGAGGGTGAGGAGGATGGAGATTTGTGGAAGCATTCAAAAGCTGTCTGGGCATGGTCCTGGGCAGCCACCTCTAGGGGGAAGTTGGACCAGATGACCTCCAGAGGTCCCTTCCAACCTCAGCCGTTCTGTGGTTCTGTGATTAGAAGCTTTATTTCCATGTCGGTCTTGAAGGTCCTTAAGGTATTGCAGCACCAGGCAGTGGGAGGTCATACAGTTCAGTTGCAACCTTATATCTCAGCTGGCTCTGAGAACTATCCACATACATTCATGTGTCTTTACTAATAAGGCTGGATGAGTTACCATGATTATGCAAGGATCAGGCTGGCTACACACAGAGCCGTATCAGATTTCTTAAACTCTGGCGTAGTTAATTTGTAACCTAGACAAATCACTCATTGATAATTTAGAGTTTTCAGTATTTCTGGATTGTTTTTGTAGTCTAGATGAATCTGTTTTGTGAGTTAAATGGAATTTAAGAACTCAGGAGTTTATAAAGCGTGACCTATGTTTTTGTTCACAGTACAGTTCCTTCTATTAACGTGTCGTTATTGTTTAGTTTGATGTTGTGATTTTACCATTCTAAGCAGCATCCCAACACCATTGCATAATTAAACTTTATTATTCTGTTGACAGTACGTTCAGAAATTGATTTTTGGAATTATATGGATGTGATTATTCTTTCTAGTCAAATTCTTCAGTGTTTTAATGATTCAGATTGCCATCTCTGTGTGCAGGATATTTTCTTGGGATGTTCCTATCCACGTAGAATTATACTAAATTAAGGTGACTTCACAAAAAAATATGAAATAAATGGACATGAGTTACTTTGTGTTACACAAAACTATAATTGTGATGTGATTTCTTCTTCTTTATGATATCTTACATACAAAAATAAACATTTCCTTGAGAAGAATTAAAAAGATACTTTGCGGGGTATCAACTTCTATCCAATAGTTTCTTCTAATTAAAAAGAAATATAATGGTAGAAAGAAACAGAAGAAGCTTTTATTGTAGAAGGTCAGTTTATTGCATAGTAGACAATCTTTAAATATGTTATAGTGTGTCAATTTATGATACACTTGCTACTACTGCAGTAGCAGTGTTTTAAGTAATGAATTAGGTTTATTAATTCTTATAATCTAGTACTTTCTAAGCATATTTTTTAAGGAATAAGTAAACCATAAAAGAATTGCTACTCTTTATCTTGCCTCTGCTTTAGAACAAATATTAAACAAAGCCATTTCTAGAACTTATTTTGGAGCTTTCAGCTAGGAGAAGTAATGAAAAACACGTGCCAACTTAAATAACTGAGAGTGATGGTATCTTGCAAAATGTCTGTCACAAAATTGACATATACTTAATTTTTAAAAAATTCTTTAACGTTTTATGCTGTGTTAGGTTTCATCCATGAGGGTTCTTCCATCGTTCTCTGACTGCACAAACATTTGTGCCAAGATAAGAAAATAAGCAACAGGGGGTTGGGAATGGGTAGACATGGTGAAAAATCTGCTCTTGGTGCCAGTGCAGGTCTGTGCCAGCATATGTGAACTATGACTCTCTTACCCATATCCCAAAGAATGTTAAGCATTGGGCAATCCCACGCAGAAAGCAGATCTTTTGTTAAGATAGATCTGTAGATATGTATCCTTCTGTTAGCCAAACTAAGAACTGACAATAGCACTTTCAAAGCCTGTTGTTTGCTTCAGTTATCGTGTGAACTTAAAGAGCTCAACTTCAAGTCAGGATGTTCACAAGGTTCATGTCCTGCAAACTGAGTGAGTGCTTAACCAGTTGAGGTGCCAGAAGGGTCACAACTTTTTCTGGGGACCTGAGGCAGCTGTTTTGTTAAGTCCTGTTTAGGTGAATGGATAAGCAGAGCCTGTGTCCAGAGGGAATATCAACCAGTCAAAGGAATTAACAGCAGAAAATCTAGAAGTCCTTAGACCTAACCGGTTGTGATTCTAGCAGAGCAGTCCAGCAATTTTGCCATGCTGGAAAGCTCTAAATAGAGGCCTGTTAGAGAGGAAGGAGGAGTTTAAATAGGTATTACTAGTTGGAATCACCCAAGTTTTTTGTTTTGTGTCTTGCAATATATCAATCCCTTTTCCTTTTGATTTTGTATATCAATTCAGCTGCTTGCATATAGCTTCACCTGTGTTTGAAAAAAGTAGTTCTGCATTAAAAGCTTTATCGTCATACAGAGTGCAGGGTGATGACCAGGCTATCTTTCCTTTCCTCTTTCCTCCATGTGCTCTCAAGAGAAAAAAAAAAAAAAAAAGGAAAAAAAAAGACAAAAGCACTTAAGCACTGGAATATTTTACTGATCTGGTGCTTTGGTCCATGTTTTGATGTTCTAATGCTACTTTATTAGTTCTACTGTTCCAGGGGCCATACAAACCCCTTAGTGTTAGAGAACATCGACAGTAAAATTTAAAGTCTTGTGACTATTTTCATTCCTTGTTTAAATTAGAATTCTATTCCTTTTTCAGTCGAGGAAGCAGAAGCCAAGACAGGGAACTGGAAATACACCTTTGGATGAATTTTGATTCGGAAGAAGATAGGAGTGGGGCTTTGATGGTCTAAGAATGAACTCCAGTTCCTTGTTTAGGAGGGCTGTAGTTTCTGGGCCAATGTCTTACAGAAGACAGGCTTCTCTTAAATCATTACACAGCTGCAATGAAAGGTCTTCTCTTTCTTCATCTGGCCAAATGTAGCCATGGTAGGGATTGAAGGAAACCATAGTATGAGACCCAGTTTCTAGAGGTCCATTTGGTAAATCTCCACCTTAACATTACAGCCATCGCTAAACCTGTGTAATCAATGCCCAGACTCCTCATTTTTTCATTGCTAATTTATATTTCTCTGGCTTAAAGTTTCATGTTGGGTACTTTTCCAGGTCTTCATTTGTATTTATGATTGCTCTTTTATCCAATTTTCCTGTGTATAATGGTCATATGTTTACAGTTCAGTTTAAATCATTGTATTTAATGCATGTTTTTATAGAATTCAGGTGTGTGTGTGCATGCATGTGTATGTCATAATATCCTATCAGCTCTACATTTGTCTGCAAAGCTAAGCAAAACTAAAGTTTCCTCTTGTTATTTCAGTCTGATGTGTCTTCCCCCCATTTTCCCCTCTCAGCATGGAAGACCTCTTTGCTTTATCCTTTGCTCTCAGAACAACCATGGAAAATCTGGTCGTGTGGTCTTAGAAAATAATGCTGATTACTGTGTTCAGATTTTCTTTTCCATCACCATTGTAAAAGGCCTTTTATTTGAGAGCCTACAGCTGCACTCTGGAGCCGGTGGTGCTGTATGAAATATACTATGCTGAAGATGTCACATTGTTTTCTGTCTCTAATGGAATGTACTTTTTTTATTTTTACAGAGTACCAAGCTGCCATTTTGCATTTAAAGAGGGAACACAAAGAAGAAATTGAAACTTTAAAGGTATACTTTTGTAAGGATTTTTTTCTTTCCCTGACTGTAGTGCATTTTACAGATTTAAGTAAGTAGTGCATATACTTTCCATCAAATGTTAAGAATTTATTTGTTTCTTTCTGAAAGTTGTTTTCAGTTGATTGCCAACTCAGTTAAAATTAATCTAGATAAAATCCATACATACACTCATAGATGATGGCAAAAAGCAGTTTTACATGTTTCCCCTTTGTAGTTTTTCTTATTGTTGTTGTACTCTTACATTCTTCCCTCTGTCTCAGCAGTGCAGTACTTTTACATTTGCTTGTTAAGGTAGTGGCATTTAACTATTCACTCTTTCTCAGTGAAACATACTTCTGTAGAAGCAGTTTTCTGTAATTTTAGACTGAAAAATAAGCATTGGTAATTCCATTTGTGAGACTATCTGAAATTTTGTATTGAACACTCTTTATTGATGTCTGGTTTTGTAAGTGTAAACTTGACCAAATGTCTAATTATCAAAATCAGAAATAACAAATTTTAATATTAAAAGTCACTTTCCCTTGGCACGATTGACTCCGCTAAGCAAAATGAAATATTATAAGGAAGTGTTTTTGTCATAAAAGCAGGAACTTAAATGGCAGTATAACTTAAAGTGAATTTGTTGAGCAGTCCTAGTTTAAAGAAAAATTAACAGCATCTTCCTTTTCTCGCTAAATGTGATATATTCTTAAGCATGGCTGCATTGTGTTCTAATACAGGTCCGTATGCTAAATCCTTAGTATACAAGTCATCGACTACAAAACAATCCATATTTTCTTATCATTTAGGCAAATAAAATGGAAAAAAAACCAATTTACTAACACAGGGAGTCTGATAATCCAGTATATTGATAAATTGACCATGTCATTAGTCAGATCACATATAGCAATCATCAGATTAGTACAAGTACAGTATTTGTATTACATGGAGTATTTATGTCTTTGTATCTGCACAAAGGCCAGGGCATAATAGATTTAAAACCTATGAAGTTGAGAAAGCTCAGTGAGGTCTCTGAGTAGATAGGGGTGGAATGATGGTAGCAGCTTGTGGAGTGGACAGGACAGGCAAAGAGTCTCTGGTGTGTGCAGCATCTCTTAAAATTCAGCACAGGGAAATACAAGCTAGCACTAAAGTAAATACAACAGTAATGTACAATAAATATTAGTAATAACTGTTACAAAGAATAGTGTAACTCTCCCCCATAAGAACAGTAGATGGATGCAAGGGGGATTTATTCATTTTGGGAGGGTATTTCAGAGAATACATATTCTCAGCAAGAGAGAAAGTGTTCATGCATCTCCAGCAACCCTGGAAACATGAGAGGCATAGGAGAAAGGTACTGGCAGGCATCCATGAAAAATCACACATCTCTCCAATTTCATCTTTCATTAAAAGAATCTTTGTCTTGCACATTTTGTTTTCCATAAGAGTGCATCTGAAAGACACTAGAGAAGTTAATTCATTTATTTGCTGCTCATAACTTCGAATTATATAAACATTCTCTTTTAAATCAGATTATTATTTTTTTATCAGTATTATTTGAGTTTTCCTCAAATATCATCATGTCTTAATGATTAATTGTGTTTATATATTATCTTGTTTAGTAGTAAGGAAATTGTGAGTGGGTTGTTTCCAGAAAAGTGAAATTGTGATGTAACTTTCAGCACCATAAAATCTCACCATTTTATATATGTATATATAATTAGAAATGACCTAAAATGCAAATATTTGCTATCCATGATTAGTAGAAGACTTATGCACTCTTAGCAGCAATGTCCTACAGATCGTGTTTTTTTATATTGCCTGCATTTGGTGATTATTTTCATGTTTGGTACTGTTATATCTTACACTACGTAGTTCCAAAGGCAAACCAGAAAAGGTGATATGAATGTTTTGTAGGCCTTTTAGGTAATGGCAGTGAAGTGTAAGGTCTACATTACGATGATTAGAAAAAATAATTGACTTGGAAAAATAATACTTATGTTTATTGTATGAAAAACATAATTTGAACAAGATTTTTAGATTTCCGTTTTGGAGTTACTCAAAAGTTACTGGAGACCTGCACAGAGTTCTGTTTCTAAGCTTGTAAGACTGGTGATTCCTGAGATATAATGCGATTTTTCATTTTACAATATTGAAGGACATAAAAACTTCCTATACCGAAGGCCAGTTGAAGCAAGTATTCTGTCTCCAGCAGTGTGTGCTTAGAAAACACGTATAAGAAATACAGAGTGTAAGGGTAATGCCTTCTTCCTGTATGGTGCTTTTTGTTTTGATTTAGGTTTTTTTGGCAGGTCTGAGTGTCTTTGTTGTCTCTTCCTTATTGCTTCTACTACTACTGCCTCCATGCCTTTTCCTTAACAGTATGCTGCTTGATTTTTGGACCTCAGCCCAGCCTGGTGTAAGGCATCAGGTTCATAAAAGATGCATAGTGACTAAATTACCAAGAAATGTTGCCCTAGTATAACATTTCCAGCAATTAGTGTTTTAAGGATTTCCTGAAACAGAGTCTGCACAAAGGTTATGGTATATAGTACTGATGAATAAATTATAGTATCACACGCTTTTGTGGCTTCTGAATGCTGTGCTGAGTCGTGTTCCTGTTCACAGAATCACAGAATCAGTCAGGTTGGAAGAGGCCTCTGGGATCATCGAGTCCAACCATTGCCCTGACACCACCATGTCAACTAGACCATGGCACTAAGTGCCATGTCCAGTCTTTTCTTAAACACATCCAGAGATGGTGACTCCACCACCTCCCTGGGCAGCCTGTTCCAATGTCTAATGACCCTTTCTGAGAAGAAATGCTTCCTAATGTCTAACGTGAACCTCCCCTGTCGAAGCTTGAGGCTATGTCCTCTTGTCCTATCACTAGTTGCCTGGGTGAAGAGGCCAACTCCCACTCCATTGCAACCTCCCTTCAGGTAGTTGTAGACTGCAATAAGGTCACCTCTGAGCCTCCTCTTCTCCAGGCTAAACAACCCCAGCTCCCTCAGCCGTTCCTCGTAGGTCATACCGTCCAGACCCTTCACCAGCTTGGTCGCCCTCCTCTGGACTCGCTCCAACACCTCAACATCTTTCTTGAAGTGCGGGGCCCAGAACTGGACACAGTATTCAAGGTGTGGCCTCACCAGTGCCGAGCACAGAGGGACGATCACTTCCCTAGACCGGCTGGCTACAGTAGACTGGCTGGTTCTTTTTCTGTACATCCTTCACAATGAATTCCTTGTACTAGAATGTGACTCGCCATAGATGCATCCTTTTTGTTTGTACAGTTGTTTTGGAGCTGTTTATTTCTCTAGAACATGTAGAATTCCATGTGAATATTTCTATATTGTCCCAGACTAATAATCTAAAAAACATTTAGGCTGAAAATATTGAATTCCTATATTCTTAATATGTCCTGTGTCCAAAGAAGGTCAACACTAAGTTATTAATTTTGTGAAGAGAACATCAAATCTTACTGCAGCATGTTATTTTTTATAAAGGCTGAAATCTGAGAGTCAGGTGCTGCTACACGGTCCTGATGCTTTGGTAAATCATAAATTGTTAGTTCTGCTTCTAAGTTTTAGTAGCTTTCTAAATGAAAGGGTGTAATTTCAAACTTTTTTTTTTCCTTTTTTATAGCCTATCTACTTTAAGAGGTTCTTTCTCCTGTGTCACTGATGTTCAAACATTTTAATGAACAAGATTTTTTTCTCTACATCTCTGTTGTTAGCCTTTATTATTTTGTCTTTAATTTCAAAGGAATTTTTCATGGGTTTTGTGATTCATTTAAAAATTATTGAAAAAAATTATTGAAATTGCTTCAGTCTGTAATACTTACATATAACAACAAAGGGACATGATTTTTGTTCATTCTTTATGTTACCAGCATTTTCGCTGGTAAAAATGAAATGCATAAAAGAAGACCAGACATTGTATACTCTTTCTTGTGGCTTTTCATTATTTGAAGGAAAGGAAAGATATATTTTAAGATAAAAAAATATGAATTACTACATACTGCTGTACATATGGAACTTTCCGTTATAAAATTTCATATGGAAACGTATAGGAAAGTAAAATTGTGTCATCATTTAGTGTAATGACTTGTTGCATTTTATTCTTTAAGGGTATAACAGAAAAACGTGGTGGTAGATATCCCAACTATTGGAAAAGCTGCAGACAGAAATTTCTCTGAACCAGCTCTTGTGCAAACTGATCCAAATCCCATATCTTATATTTATGAAGAAGGTTGATCATCATACCTTCTCTGTAAAAGATTAGGAGTGAGACCCTTACTCTTTGTTATTCCTAAAATGCCTAGAAAAATCTGAAGGAGCCCTGGAAAGTATGTGTAGGGGAAAGTTCTCAAAAAATTATTAAACTGTCTTCTGAAGGTGAAAGCAAGCAAAGTTATCCAGAATCTGTCCCTTGAAACCTGCATATACTGTCTTATAAGTGAGAGATCTGTTTACTCTTTAGCAATAGAAAATGTCCTATACTTCTATACTGTTACAGGCTGTAACTGTACTGTACTGTCTTTTGGAAGTTTTGTTTTTGCTTGACTATGTGAATGAAATTCTTAATGGATTTTTGTTCTTTACGATTTGTTATTGCTGTGTTCACTTCCTATAACCTTTGTATGGAATACCCAGAGTACAACCCGAGCTTTACCCACCAGTTTGAAAGAGTTGGTGCTGATTCTGTAGACAGTTGAAGTTGCAGTGAATGTAGCGGTCTTGAAGGGTGTAAAACAATCACTGGATAGGGAGGGTGAATGACAGTACTGTGTTTATTTGTGTTGCCATCTTTGTGTTATCACAGTAACTTGAAGCTTCATTCTTTTTTTTGATGTCACTTGAAATCAATTCTAGTCATGTAGTGTGCATATTAATTAAATTAAGATTACGTCATTTACTACACCAAGTCAATTATTGATGAATCTATACCATATCATATTGCATAACAATCAGTATAACTCATAACATCTCTTAATGGGTTCATTAATGTACATAATTTGACTGAATCATCCACATAAAGATAATCTTTAAAGGATAATACAGTAGAGATAAATACTTAGTTTTTACCCATTTACCTTTAACTACACTTACTAGTTACTGTGTTCAAAGCATTTATTGAGTTTTTCACCTATTATTTACAAAAAAATTGAATGATATATTTTTAAGACATTAAACTATTTCTGTTCTCCACTGTTGAATTTTTTACTTTTCCTGCTCCTGCCGCTAGATGTCAGTTAAGTCTTTCAGAAGAAGTTCCCAAAGCATGTCACAGCTTCTCTGTGTGTGCAAATTTCATACTTTCTTCTAACCTGTGAGACGATGTGTGGTGGTAACATCGTGCCCACTAGTTGTGATTGTGGCACAATCTTAGTTTGAGGTCAGAAATTAGCTTGCACATTATGCAACTAGAAGTTGCTCAATAGTGGTAGCTTAATAGTAACCTTAACAGTATTTTTCCCTACAGAACCAAGTCTACAGTATCTAATAACCAACTATTTATTGTATAAAATGACGACTTAACATTAAATCAAAATATTGTAAATGGACTACTGACTTCTGAAGGGAAGGAATCAACTTGAAGGCAATATTCTGATTGCAGTACTTAATAGTTAATCCAACATAGAGCTGCACAAGGGTGCAACATTTTTTTTTCCTGTAAGTTCATTTGATAAAATGAGTAAAAATGTTAAGTTTTTTCGCTACTTTCTCCTCCTTCCCTTTAGTACAATGGTACCAAATATCCCTTCATCTTCAGTTACATGGAAGTTTAATACTGCCTTTGGAAGATGGAATCAAAGTCCTAAGCTGTCCTATAACTCTGTACTCTGTGCATGGATCTTTCTCTCTAATACAGGTTATTAGGCTTCCACCAAGTCACTACATCTTTTACATGTTCCCAAACTGAGAATAATAGTGTCTTTAGCCATTAGTCACAGGTTTTTGTAATAATATTACTATATATGATGCCCATTGTATAATATACTCTATAAGAAATAATAATAATAGATATTTGATAACAATAAAATCTAAACTATAGATAGCATGTAAATTATACAATAAATATTATATAACAAAAGAATATTTCTACATCTCTTGAAGTAGCTTATTTTAGAAATTTTAGAAAGAAATACCTGTAGTTGCGTCTAACGCAGTTACGAACATATTATTAAAACTTAAGAAATAGTGAACAGTAATGCAGTTGGTGTATAACTGTCCGTGACATTATGAAAGAACAGGCTGGCCTCATTTAGTGAAGAATGTATCATGGGGTGTTCATAGTGACCTTTGTGGTCTCCTTAGTAATGTTTGCATTTTTACATTTTTGCGAAGGTTTCAAGAGCTGAGATGTAGAAATGGGTAGAAAGTAGTTTCCTTTTCACAGAGGAGCTTGCTTAACTTTGAAAACAATTTAATGTTGTAAATTGAGATTAAAGACCAGTGCCTCAAAGTGCCACAGAGAAAGGTTGAAAAATGTGGAAGAAAAAGGAACATGAAATGGAAAGTCATAGCATGAGTGCCTCATAATTTCAAAATTACTCATTTTTATTTTATACTGAGATGAAAAGGCCTAAGAACATTTTCTCAGTTACCGAGTGAAGTACTAAAGCTTCACCTGTATGACAACCCTTTCATTCTTTTACAAATCCATTTTTACATCTCTCATGCTTCACAAGTCCTTCCCTGTCCCTTTGTCTTTTCACTTTCCCATTAATTTTCCCTTATGGTCAGTGTGCTTCCATTTGTGAATGCTTCCATTTGTGAGTGCTTCCTTTGCTCTTCAGTTATAACATGAGTATAACAAAAGGTGCTGCTTCTCCCTGCTACATTTAGAAATTTGTAATTCGACTGTGGGAGGCAATGGTGAAGTGTTGAAAGCTGTTGTATGCCAGAATGCTTATCAAAAAAACTCTTTTATGGAAGTGGGTGATTTCACTTTTATTTTGACAATTTAAAATGTCTTTTCCTTGTATGTAAAAGTGAAATTTCATTTCAGCTTCAGAAAGAACATTGGAAATTAGATGCTTTAACACCAAATCAAAACATTTTAAAATATTTGAATTTGCCTAAATCTCTTTTGTAGATTGTCTATTACAGCTAAGTGGAATTTTTTTGAACAGATTCAACTGAAAAATTTCTGACTTGGATGCTCTTAGACAGGGATCTTTGTCATTCCTTTCTGGAAAAAAGAAATCTTAAATTCCCCCCCCCCCCCCCAGTTTTGTGTGTGCACATGTGAATTCTTGTAAAGGATAGCAATTTCACAGTTTGTCAGATGCCACTATGTTTTGAAATCTACTATTAAAATATGGGGGCCAGTGACGAATATTGTTGAAAGCTTTGATATGCCACGGTACCTAACAAAACAACATTTAAGAAGCAGATAATATGGTAATAAAATTTTTTTTCAGGATGCTGAGATTGTTGTTTTTAACCTTTACAAGATGAAATGCATCCTTAAGGTGGCTAACTGCTTTGTGTGTTCTTCACTGGATTTTCATGTCCCAGCATGCACAAATAGAAGAAAATCTGTATCATGTATGCTTCTGTCCAGTGAAGTGGAGTTGCAGCTCAAAGGAGCAGCCAAGGTCAGCAAGGGTTTATTAGTCAGTCTTTCCTAATGAGCTGTTCAGGCTTTTCAGCGTTTCCATGTGGTGTTACTGATGAAGGTCTCCCAGCTTGTGGTTAATTATTAATACTACTGTTGCCTGACTTGAAATGTTTCAGTCTTTTGTGCTTAGCTGCTAAATGTATGGTTTCACCACTGTGTGTTCTGTGTCTTTATGGATCTTCTTCTTGGCTACTTCGTCCTTATGAAGGAATTCTCCCTGTTCAGTGCGGAGCCTCTGCGGTGCAAGACAGTAGAAATATAAAGATTGAGAAAAGCATAAAAAATATGAGAAAGAAGAGACCTATGAAATCCTATGAAATTGTATTAAAATATCTATTTCAATATTCCCAAGGCTCCCAGACAATGGGAGCAAGATTATCTTTAAAGTGTGTATTTCCTGAAATAGAAAAATTCCAGCAGGAGAAAAATCACCCTGTAATAAAAAATTTGCGTGTCCAGTGCAGGAGAAGGTAGAGTAGCAGACTAGGGAATGATAGCAAAGGACAACAGCATTAAAACAATAACTTTCTACAGGGTGCATACAAGCAGACAAAGAGCTAGCAAGAAGTGCTTTAATCTCTTTGCAACCACTTGTTGACAATTCCATCTTCATTCAGAAAGGAAGCTTGGAACGATTCTTCATAGTGTATGAAGGTACTACCAGTTCAGTGCTTAACTATGTTTTAATAGCTTGCACATTATGATGCCTATATTCATTTCATACACTATAATCAAATTCTTGGTGAACCTTCAAGTCTCTCTGCTGTGCTCTGATACTTACATTAAGCAAAATTCTCCCCCTTCTTCTCCTCCATTGACTTCCTATTTTCCATATTTTTGATGCAATGGGTGCTTTTCATCCTTATTTTCCTTTAATCTTGTGTTTACATTGTGGATGTTTTCTTATCAGATAGCTTGCTACTTGCCATGTCTTATATTGCTGCTCCATTATTTTCATCAATACGATTTCGCTGTAAGAACTTGGATTGTTTAGACTCCATGTCAGCTGCAGAATGCTGTTAATTCCACATGTTGATCCAAGGATTCTCCTGTTTATTTAAGAAGTTACCACAGACCATATTCTGTATATTGAATACAGTGAAAATGTCTTTAACTCTGTTTCAGCACATGGACATGGTATTATACAGTTAAAATGTGCACAGAGATCAAAAAGATCTCTATATTTATAGCCTTAAAACTTTAGCAAGACCGAGCTCCTGCTCAAATTTAGACACATTACAAAATACTCTGCTTAATTAGGAAACTCTTCTAAAAAAATCCATTATAAAACCCTACATTTGTCATAGTTTGTGAAAGTTAATTTATCCTGTCACCTTGAGTAAATATGTTATGCACTCAGGAGACGTAGAACACATACTGTGAGCATGATGACATTTTATTTTGACAGAATTGGAAGACGTCTCTAACATAGGAAACAATTGTCTACAAGAGAAATGAAGTGAAATGTGATCATGGGAGTATAAAAGCCACCAAAAATTATGCAGTATCAATGTTATCTTACCATTTTGATTTTGAAAACATGTACCCCATGCCTCCTTGCCAAAATTATCTGCTTTTTGAAATTTACTACACCAGATGTTTGTTTGAATCTAATAATTGTAAGCCATTTCTCTGAATGCAATACATAATTTTCTTTAGTTTAAAAATTCTGGCTCTAATATTCCTGGTTTTAGAACAGAGACAAATTTGGCAAGGATGAACATTTTGCTGATAGAGGGAAAATCTATCTGAAATTGAAAGTTAAAACTTTTGAAACAAAATTATTTTTTCTCATCTTCAGTAAAGACTTCAGATTGTAGCAGCTTCTGACTTTGCAAATCTAGTGCTCTTTGTACCTGTTGCATCTTTTGGTGCTGACCAAATTTTTAATGTGCCATTTCCACAAAGCCACCGAAGCCACCAAAGTTGTTATAAAATAACAATGGGGCATAACTAAGTTCCACTGATTAATGGATGCCACAAATTACTCTTGGTTAGGTGGGGGTCACCCTTCCAAGGATGCTTTGAAACTGAAAGCTAGGAACCTGTCTCCTGACCCCTACCGCTTTCTGATGATGAGGAAATGTGAAAGAAAGGCCACTGGATTTTGAAGCAGACTACAAGAGCTGGAAAAATGTATGGGCATGTGAGAGGTGGAGCTTTAGGTAGAAAAAGGTGAGCAGAGATACTAGGACGAGACTGACAAGGTAGAGAGGCAAAGAAGTGGTCTGGAAGTTAAGACAGAAAACTGTAAGAGATAGATTGCAGAGGCTTGGATCTGAGCATCACGATACAGGTTTTACTTATAAGTGGACAATTTCCCCTAGAATATGTATTCTAGAAGGAATACGGTCTATTCAGTATTTGATTTTATTTTTGTTGGTCAGTGAGTAATAGCCGTCCTTGTTTATTCATCAAACTGTGACCTGAATATAGATAGTTTCATTATGGATTTTCCAGTGTCACAAGTTTTGTCAGGATGTTTCATATGTATAAACTGGATTTTACAATATCTATTCAGATAGGCATGTATTATTATTTTTCATAGTTTATGTGCAGAGACCTAAGATATAACAAATTTATCGGGATGCTTATGTTTGCATATGTTCATATCACAGTTAATTTTTAACTTACCTTACAACTATAAATTGGATCCCAGAATCTCAAGATAGTTGCTTAGAAAATAAGGTATGTCATTGGTTACCACTTGAGAAAGACTTACTAAAATGGAATGTGACTCATCTTGCAGGAAATTTGCAGTTTGCAGTTTGAGCAAGTATAGAATCTGCTTTTCCAGGTCAGCATTATCATGCCTTTACTATAATACTGTTGTGTGTCTTCTTGAGGTTCCATGCTTTGTTCATTATATACCTTTCAACTTCAGCACACATAATGCAGAAGTCTTAAAATCTTACAGCTTTTTCATAATACAGTTTTTAATTATTGTCTGGAATAACTCCCATCATGTTAGCTGAATGAGATACTGGTTCTGTCAAAGAGAATGTTTCTGCATAGCTGCACTATATGGAAACACTGATGAAGAGGGAGAAAATTAAGGTTGCTCTGGCAACTACGCTTGTAGTTTTCTGTTTTTAGTAATTGACCAAGATTGTTTTTTCAACACAATTTTGTGTGTGCAATATTTTCTTCAAATTCTGTAATCGGAACGTCTAATGTGGTGATGCATAATTAGCATGTAGTATACATTAGTTTAAAGTAGGTATGTGTTTTACACAATTACAGAGTCATTTCCATAATCGATGTTATACTTCCCTTTACCCAGGTAGAATCTCTGGAGTTTGTAAGCTGTATCGGAGATAAGTGTACTGGTATCTTTATCTGCTAAGTGTAGCATGAACATCTCTACAATGTTAAAAAGACGACTAGTTATAAACACAGTGCTGGCTTTTCTTCTAAGTGTTACCTGATTGGTGAATATTTAAGGACTGTCTTCTGTTTTTACCACTGAAATTTCTGATAGTGTCTGCAGAATTGGAAGCTTCCTAGTAGAAGTCATGAAACTAAGGTAGAAGTCATGAAATATAACCTTGTGTGTGTAGGATCTCCTCATATACTTTGCCTTGAGAAGGATATCTGCTATTTGAATTTTCTCTGTGAACATTGTAATTGAGGCAATTATTATATTGTCAATATGAAAAAATCTTTCTATAATGAAGTTGTGAGGAAAGGAATAGATATTTCTTTTTTGTCCTTCCATAGAAAGTGTGTAACTTAATGAAAACTGTGTTTAATGAATGTCAAGCTGAATGTGAAATTAACCTCTGCCTTCATTTCCTTTGCTATAGAGAAAGAGGTAGTATTTTTTGTAGTATAATATATTTTATGTTGAAGGAAGGACTGTTTCACCAAGCAATTCATTTGTTTTGACATATTGAGGTCCCTCTCTATAACATGTGAGGAATGTGATAATTGTAAGATCAGAGAATTATGCTTTTAGGTGACTATGTTGCTTAGAGTAAAATCAAACCTCTGTTGTTGTTTTGATATCTGGTGTCCAAAATGCCCCAGAAAATTAATTTCCCTCCATGGCTAGGAAGTGAATGGCTTGCTACACATCAAAATCTTTTCATTGTTTTCATTGCATGTGTGAACTCTCTATTATTGGTGGAGAGGCTAGTCATGTCCTCAGTGTAGGTATTCTTAGAATTTTTAGACAAAAATTATGTTCATACAGAAGGAAAATCTTCAATTTCTAAAAGTGTAGAGTTACTTTATTTTATTCTCATAGCAAACTCATAGCACTATTTGGCTGAATATTCCCTATTGAAAAGTAGTATTTATTGTTGCCTGTTATCCTTCTATAGATATGTAACTTTATTTTTGCTTACTGTTTTCCATGTGCTGTACTTAACACTACTTTTTGCTTCGACTTTTGCTTCAACCAAATCATTGATTGCAACTTAGCAGGATGTGGTATATATCATTACTTTTCTATGTAGTTACAAAGCTTTGTTATAATGGCTTAATCTTGGAGTCTGGTTGCCAAAGAAATTAGTTCTTTATACTGTGAAGCAATGTTGACAGTAAACTCTCCTTTCCTCTCCACCACCTCCCCAAAAGAAAAGGAAGAAAAGAGAAGAAAAACAAGGTTGCATTACAATTCTAGCAACATCAGCCACACTAATAAAATCAAATTCAATGTTGTTTTACGACTTTGAATTTATGTGACTGCGCAGGATCAAAGGATTTGTGTCCCAATGGACTGCAAGGTCTATAGTTCATGGCAAAAAAACTCATCAAAAAGAACATTTTAGTAGTAAGGCTTTTCATTTTAATCAGCCACAGTAATAAAAAAGCTGTTAGGTGTCCAAAAACATTCTCCCAAGATCAGAGACGACTTGCTCTCCACTACAATCAGTTTTCTTATTGGATCCATACTGCCTCTGTAGCTTTTGTCACTGAAACTTCATCTTCAACTTGCTTTCAGACATTTTTTGCACTGTTTTCACATTTTACTTGCCAAATCATTATAAGTATCAGTAAAAATAATGGTTCATATGATTTCCCTGAGAAATACTGTAGCTTCTTCAAAGTAAATTGTCATCAAAACAAGTGTTTAACTAAAATAGAATTTTAAATACTGATCTATATTTTTATATATTGTATTTTAGAATATTTGAATAACAATAATTTATTTTTTTTATCCTTGGATATAATCTTTTGAACACGACCAGAAAGCATAGGTGTTAGTATTTTTGTATCTATACAGACATAGCAACCTAGGCTGTCGTAAGACTAAGGTAGCAGCTGCAAGTGAGAAACAGAATAGGGAAGTGACTACAATGTTTGTGACAGGAAAGGCTGTTATCATGTTTGGATTCTGCATGTTAATTGTTCGTGGTCCTAGTTCAACAAAAGTTTGAAATTAATTTTTAACATATAGTGTGGTTTCATTCTTTAGTTAACTTGGCCTCACAGAAGTTGTACACAATATATCATTTACATTTATTGATGAGTTGTGTGCTGAATTGCCTCATTCCATTCTGCAGAATTTAAATGTTCAACAGTGTTTAGCAGTATGTAGAGATTTTACCAATTAAATTGTCCATGAAAGTATTAGTTTTCCTTGAAATTTACAGGCAGGTCTTAATTTAGCTGGCTACCCATTTTTTACAAACTGTGAGAGATTTATTTTTCCTAGCATAAGCTATCTTACATTTAAGAAGAATCAACACACGGTCACTTTCTTCAAGGATCGGTCCCTTTCTGCATGGCATGGCACGTATTCGATGTTACATGGCCTCTTGTAGCTGCTGTACACTACTTACTACATCCACTAGAATTTTGCAAGTATTCCTTTCTCACTGCTACCTGAGGTACCTGCACATTTATATTGTTTTTTGTCAGTTGAATATTTTCATTGTTTTGTTCTTTTTAAAAACATTCATTCAAATGAACAGAAACTTTAGTATTAGTGGGAATTTTATGTTACCTACCAAACATATAAAATTTACATAAAATGTTAAATTATCTACTGTTAATATTTATTTATTAATAACCTGAAGTTTACCCCTTTAAGCACATGTTGTTAACAGTTGGCTTTATTAAGTAATAGTTAGTCTAGTTTTTTAGAGGTGCTATCATTTATCTCAAGGGATGACATTGCTTAGCAAATGTGCCTGTGGCAAGAAGTTAGTGAATCCAAGGCATTAATAATTTCCTGCCTGATACATAAGAGATTCAAGAAGGATTTAGATTCCAGTGAGATTTCTCTGTGGGCACAGAGATGCCACAGTAGAGTACATCGCTTACCAGGTGCTAAAGTTGACATGATAGGATCCATAAATGTGGAGTACTCTGTGGAGTACAGTGAATATTATTAGAGATATTTTTTCCATATATTGGAATTCATGTTTCCAGGATTTTGAGAGATTACCAAGAAATTTCAAGGACACAAGGTTCTGTCTGGGTGTTTGATTAGAAGTTATGGAGAGGGGGAGAGATTCACTCTTAATAAGAGGGTTCATCTGAGTAAAGTTACATGTGAATAGGACAGCTGTAGAAAAGCAAGGACTAGAGATGAGCTGTTGTGAGCTATGTATTGTATAACAAAATTCTCCGAGTTAATTTGTGTAATCTAAAACGGTTGGATGATAGTTATTAACAGGGGAATGACTAAGGGGAGGATATGTATATGTGCAGGAAACAAAACCTAGATCAATGTAATTTTACAGAAACATTTACAGAGCTGACACAAGGCAATCAGGATGAGGAAAGCAAACTTTAAGGCAGCCTGGAAGTCACTCTGTGAGGAGCATGGAAAAGAGGACAGAACATTAAGAGAGAATCGAAGGTCCACAAACAGTTGGAAGAGGAAATGCTGAAGCTTAGGAGAACATAGGACTGTGTACAGTCCATAATGCAAGGGGTGGTTTCTGGTGAGAAAACAGCTACACGATTCTGGTCAGAAAACAGCTACAGAGTTCTTGTGTCATAGATCTGCTTTGCATGGCTATTCATGCTCTTCCTGTAGTGACAAAAGTGGACGTGTTTGTTACCTTTATACCTATATGGTCACTGAAAGCTTAGCACTAGTGTGAAAGAATGAGCTGACTCAATCCCCACTCCCAGTATATTCCATTGTCAGCAGACTTACTTAATAAGTTCCAGTTGTAGATTTTTGTTTTAAACTTAAGGTAGATATATTTTTTTTAACAAAAAACTCCCAGCTATTTCTTATTTGTTGTCTTTATAGAGCCACTAGATGCAATAAGTACAAATGCACTGGCCAAAAGCTTGCAAATCTTTTGACAGGCACTTTTTGGAGACATGCAGACAGGCTTTGCAGTTGGAAGGATGGTAGCCTGGCTGTTATTGATTCTGGGTCCTGGAAATGGTGAAAAGGAGGAACAGAAGACAGAAAGCATATATAAAGAATCGAATTGCTAAAGAATGGGATTTAATTTAGGGGAATCATTTAATAGTAATATAATAAAAGTGAAGGGTGACAACAAACCTATAATGAATATAGCCTTTTCAGTGACACATTTCCCATGTAGTACACGGTTGGATATGCATGGAAGGTGAAATAGGAAAGATGAAGAGAAAACCAGCACTGGGAATTGCTAGGAAATGAGTTCAGGAAGCAAAGCAAAGGGGTAATACAACTGACTTACTATACAGAGGGAGGAGAGTGAAGAGTAGCTGAAGATGGTAATAAATGTTTCTTAATTTTGTATGCAGAACTGAGTCTATAGGAAAGAAGTATTCAAAATGTGTTTGCATAAATGCAAACTAATTCTGAAGTGGCATGCAGAACATGTCCCTGGCTACAGCAAGAATAGTTTTGACTGAAACTGGAACAATGAATTGCAAGAATATTATAAACATACAAACGTACAAGAAAATGTAAGAATATGTTAATTTAAATACTCACTATAAAAATGCCATGCTTGATTTTAATGTTTTTGCAGTAGAGAGAGCAGATATTATTATGTTAATACCTTCAGTTTCTCATTTTCTGTATTCTGAGAAGTGCAGTTTTCTGGTTTTGGAGTTTTTCTGACAAAGAATAAGAAAATACCAGAAATAACAGCAGATGGAGTGCAAAACATAGTGCATTTCTCAAAAATAATTTTTCCTTAGGTTGCCTTTAAATACCTACTTGTAGGTATTGAATGTATTACTTTCTCATACATTCATTCAGTTATTCATTTACCTGTTCGATTTTTTGAAGTTGATCTTGGTTAGATGGTGTTTCTTCCAGACAGGACAAGGAAAAAGATGAATTGAAGTGTATCATACCAATTATTTCAGTACAATCAAAAAGGTGAGGGAGGGAAAAAGTAGTAAAACTTCTTTACAGTCTCCTTATCTTTATACCTGTCTAGAAACACAAGGTTTTGTTTTATTTTGTATCCATCTGGATTGGTGGCATAGGAAGGAGAAATTACTGAGTGAATTCAAAATTCCAGGTTGTTGTCATTACTTTGTTCTTTCTGGCAAATAATTCACACGGCTTGTGCAGTTATACTGAGAATTAGTCAGACCTTCAGATAGTATAAATATGAGTGTTATAAAGGCTGGACATGTTAACTGCGTCAAGCTTTCTGTCTTCTGTTACACTTTCTGTAGCAACTTCCTTAAGCTCACAGTAATATGCATTTTATAATGAAACAGAGCTTTTACCAGCTTCACTCCTTATATGAATATGCATTGTTTAAGTATAGCAATCCATCTGTTAAGTATGGCTATAAAATACCAAGTGAGGAAGGAAGTTGGTATGGAAGATGCATTCTGAGCCATTCTAAATGTAACTGATATACTCAAATACTTAATTATTAAAAATCTTAATATAAGGTATACAACTTGATCATCGAGCTTTCCATAAATAGAGTTTTTTTGCTATTCTATTTTAAGTAGTTAAGCTATTAAAGGTCTGCTTTGGTTTTCAGATGTTTAATGATAATTGGCATGTCAAAATGCAGTTTCATTACAGTGTTGAATAATTATGCAACATAATTGTTGGAAGAATAGTATCTTTTTTTTTTAATGTGTAATCAAATAGCTACATGCTTGGTGTCTATTTATAGGTTTTACTTAAGTGTAGTAACCTGAGATTGAGGACCTCTTCATAATATATCCTTGTAGAAATGGTAATCATTCAAAGAGTCACAAATCAATCTTTACAAGTAATTGCAGGTGTTGTTAAATCAGAAGTTGTATTTCATAACATATCAAACATGATATATATTTTTGCAGTAAATATTTAAATTATCAAACTTGAAGTGAATTAGTGCTTAAAATGTTATGTGAATTTTAAGCCATCTGTAGTCCTATATATAAGTAATCATGCACATGATATTTTTTTAAAAAATTCTGTATGTTGCAGTGTAACTGGGTATATTTTAATGATCTGCTATACCAATAATTTTGTACTCCAAAATTACTGGCTACAAGGCTGTATTTCTTTCTCAACTACCCCAGTGCCAATAATTCTTAAATAACTAAATATTAAAAAATATATAGAAAAACAATGTTCTGTATACCTGCTATGGTCAAATTTCCTCCCAACTACTTTTGCTATGTTTCCTCTCTAAAACTATGTATTTAGTATTTTTAAATTAGAAAGAGAATTGGACTCCGTATACATAGCCTATACATATATTTCAAGTTTTGGGAATGTTTGAGAATGGTCAATCACTTAGCTTACTTTTTTACTATGAGATGTAAGAATAATCCTTACTGCATACCCTTGAAAATGGTGATATACCATATGTAACTGGTTATATTTGCTGATGTATTTGTTAGAGAGGAATTTTGCTTTTTATGTAAATTGGCACAGGTTTAATTTTTTTTCATTGAGAAATCCTTTGCTAAATCTCTGATTGTTGTTAAAATTTAAAACAAATGTATGTTTTTTCAAGGACAGAGATTTAACAAAAAAAGGACTTTTTTTTCTTTGTCAGCACAATACAAGAATAAAAAGTGTGAGCTCTTCCAAAAAATGAGGATGAAATTACTTAGAATGAACAAAAACAAAAAGTCAGAGGCTGTCTGTGAAAAATGTGTTTTTCCTCTCTTGTCTATGCTAAGTACTTTGATGGCCAAAATACTATTAAGAAAAAAAAAAGCTGTAAAGTCTATAAAAATATTTTTCATTGGCAACTCAGTAATTCTTATCTTTTTTCTTTTTTTCATTTATTTCTCTCTCTTTTTTTTTTTTTTAAATCTCTACACACAAACACCCCCCCCCCCCCACCTCCCACCCCCGCCACACACACACAGAGCATTTCCACTTCTACAAGCCATATCCTTAGATACTTTGTGTCGTCTTTGTTCCCATTTGTTTTCATTTCCATGGCTTGGCATAAGTAACTAATTAGATGTAACAATCCGTGTATAAAGTCAGAGAAGGGAATAAAATCGAGCTCACTTTCTTTCTACTATGTTGTTTTTCCAGGCTAATTAGAGTAAAACGTAGTAAAAGTGTGTTTCTCAGTTAAAGAGGTCTGTCTCTGATATACATAGAACAGCTTTGTTCATTAAAGACGTGTCATTTTTACACAGTTGCTTTTCAGAGTAGAATTGCACTGTAAACACTAGTGAAAAAATATTATGCATTAACAGTGAAACATTAACTTGCTAGTTTCAAAGCAAAAGTTCTGCATATTGCTTGCTCTAAATAGTGTTTTAGAGAAGTTTTTTTATGTCTTACTGTTACACTTCTCAGGATTTTTTTAAACATTTATGGTACAAATAAGTCTTGACTAATAACAAGCCAGCAACTGATTTTTGAATGTAGATTGTTGTAGAGATTTATGGCTTCCTCATATTCATACATACAAATTGTTCTAAAACTTTTTGTATCAGAGCAATTCTATGTCATGGTTAGAAAGCCTTTGTCCATATAAAATCACGTTACATAAAGTAGTAACACAACAAATGTACTTGAGTTGATTGCCTTTAATTGACTCGATAGACTATAATTGACTATATTGACCGTATTAAATGAGACTGTAATCTATGAGAGCACAGAGAAAAGCTGTCACATTGGTACTGAGATTTGTCTGTGTCAATCCACGTTATATTTCAAAGACATTTAGACAACCTATAGGCTATCTTCTGAATGAAGGATTTAATCTCTTTCTTTTGTGATTAACTACATGCTTTATCATTTGAGACTGTAGTGGTTAATGGAATTACAGTACACTGATTCAATATTTGGGCTTCTTCTTCCCTTGAACATATGTTTCATATGTTCCTGAGTCTCACGGGACCAAGGCTGAGCTGTTGACATTATTTCAGAAAATAGATCTTGCCTTTTTTCTCTGTGTTGTGTCCAGTCACTTACCAGGTGCAAAAAGGAAGTCACTGGAGTCACATGGCAGAGGGCTGGGGGTAAGGGGAAAAGACAGGCAGACATCGGAAAGCCATTTCAAAAATGCTTCTTATTTTCCAGGTTACAGTGTATCAATATTTTGGATATTTGCATAATCATCTTTGTATCATGGCAATATCATGTATTTTAGTAAGAGGTGTGGGGGTTTTTTAGGAGTGGCTTTTATTTTACCCATTAACAGTAGTGTATTTTTAGAAAGAGAGTGATACAGGTCTTCTAAGCTTATGTGTAAATGTCTGTGTGACTGAGAGTCAGCTGGGATCGTTTGCTCTGGTGAGATGATTTTAGTCAAGGAAAATGGGTCGTGCCCATTCCAATGGCAGAAACCAGACAAACCTTGAGAAATGAAAGAAACTCTTTTGTGAGTACATCTGTACTGGTGAGGCTTGAATAGCAAATAGGCATGGACCTTATTTAGTCAGAATCAGAGGTGCAAAACTCTGAAACCTGCGTTCCAAGCAAGGACAGATTTGGAAGCAAAATAAGATTTATCAGGGAGAGGGATAGACAGAACTGCCTATTTATTCATCCTCTTCAAAATGGATACTGGGTGGAAGGAGAGAACCTATGGAAGAATGGAAAAAGAGGTACATCAGCCAAGAAGGTTAGTCTTAGAGCATAGGATTAAAGGGACAGTTCACAACACTCAAGCTGAATTACATCTTGCAAAGCAAATTTAAGGATACGGTAGAAGAAAGAAACTAAGGACACAAGGGGGGCATTATCCAGTAAGGGTGAGGTGGAGGCAAAAGGCAGTGTAGATTGAACCTAGAAAATTAATACCGCATGAGCTGCCCCAGGTTTCAATAGCAGTGATCATGAACACGGCGACAGCATTTTTGTTAAACTGAACATACACACAGCTTTTAGTAGCTGAATAGAGCACAAGGATTACTTTTTTGCATATCACATTTCTGTTTATATGTTCTAATACGGAGTTGTTGACCCGTGATCAGTTTGTGATATGCTGTCCTTTGCAGATCCTTTTCCCCCAGAATTGCAGTATAATGATCAGTCCCTTCCGTGGCTATGTACGCTGCAGTTCTCCATTTTGAATTGTGGCATTTATTTTCAGACCACTTCCTTGTCTGATAAAATTATTCTGAATTCTAACAGTGTTCTTCAGCACTTGTGTGTGTAGAGGAGAGGGAGGAGTATGTAACAAAAATTACGTGATGTCACTGACTGGCTGGCAAGAGTCATTGACACAATGAGAAGCCAGAGATCCTCCACATGCCAGGGCCTGAGGGCTTAATTTGACATACTCTCCAAAAGAGTGGATTAATGCCGCAAGAAAGTGAAATGGTCAGGGGAGCAGAAAAATGTGTTTCCTTACACTAGTTTGCTGGGTGATGAATCTACATATAAAGTCCCAATTTCTTATATGAATGTTGTTGAGAAGCAGTCAACCAGGCTTCTAAGCAAGTCAGCTGAGTGACAAATGCATTTTTCAAATGAAAAAAATTATTATCCTGTATATCTAAAACACGTCGATGAACATCTCACAGATTGTTCCTTGTAATGTCTTGCTTTCATCTTATAAAGAGATTTATACAGACATTTTACTCTGTTAGGTTTCCAAATCCTCTACCCTTCTTCAGGAATAAATCGTGTTCATTCATGCTACGTAGGATGGCTTTCTAAGCTTTGGTTTCCAGCCTTCTTCCCATATCTTCTATCCCTCCAGCCTTCTGCCTACATCTTCCCACCCTCAGACATCTCTTTTCCTGCTGAATTTTTTTTCCATATCATTCTGCTTATAATAGCTGTCACCAAACTATTATATTCTGATGATAGCCTTCAGTCATTGTTCATCTTAACAGCAGTTCCCAAAGACTCTAGGAGTCTGGTGCATGACGTGCCATGAAAACAGACTCAGTATATTGCCAACATGATAGTAATAATTGCTGACATGATTCAGTAACAAAATACTGAATAATTTAAACTGTATCTATCCAACTGAATAATTTGAACTGTATCTGTTCAAATTCCTGTAGATCTGAATTTAGCTAAAAATTGGTTCTTCCCAGCAGCCACAGGTATTGTTATGTAGCCATCATAAACATTTTAAAAGAGTATTGACAGACACCTGGAAACAAAACTGTAAGCTTTGGTATGTATGTAAGCTTTTATGTATACTGTAGTAAAAAAACTTTGGTTCCCATTTAGATGAAAACAGTACTTTAACTGGAAAGGTTGTGCACAAGTGCTTCTAACACTAACTTCTATTCAATAAAATGTCTCTGTGTTCATATTATATTTTTAATATTTCAGGATTCTAGTGACAGCATACAGTATAAAAGTAATTTTGATTTATTTATTTCCCACCTAAAATTGTGAAATCGAAATAATTCTATTATATTCCATTTCAGTATGTTAGATTGGTTTATAATAATGTAAAGTATAGAAAGATTCCATTGTTCCTATCCCTTCTTTTATGAATTGTAAGAAATAAAAGATTTGCCTGGATACGTACTGTATCACCAATCACTATAGCAAAATTTAGTGACTTGTCTTTATAGTAAAATACTATCAATTCGATGTATGATGCATCAAAAGAAGGATTCTAAACTAATTCTCATAGGCAGTACCGTGTAAAAAGTTTTAAGCCACAGACAAGTGAAAATTGTAATTAAAAAAAAAAAAATTTTTAGTTCTTGACTTACTTTCCAGGAGTCAAAGGTGCCTAATTTTAGTACCCACTGGTTTTCTTTATTATTTAATACTACATGTTGATAAGATATCTAACTAGTCCTTTGTGATATAATAAAGAAAATATAATAGACTTTGTACATACTTGTCATAGTACATGAGAGAAAGAGAATGTTTAAATTCTATCTGCATGAAATGACTGGAGGATGCTGTTTGATGTCCATTTGATTAATTATAAGATTTTAGAGCATTTAATCTCTTTTGAAGAAATATTTTCCAGGAAGCAGACCTTTATTAAGAATATGTATGTATTATTTATGTATACATATAAAAATAGTATATATTAATGTACATATTCTTGAAAATTTTGTTGAAAATACTATCATAGTCATGTAAACTGAAAATATTTCAATATTAATCTTATTTTGGTGAACAAGATTTGTTTTGAGATGTCAGGTAATTAAAATAAAAATTTGTTTTATTACTTATTGCTCTTTTATATTGCAGTAAGTTGGGTAAGACTGATCTTTTCCATTGATGAGATGTTCAACACAGATTCCCAATGTGTCATTTTTGTTAAGCCTGCTTTTCTTTTTTGTGCTTAGTAATTTTAGCTTTAATTCTTGTTTATGTTAATAATGTTATTATTTTTATTAACAGAAAATAATTTTGAAAATGTGAGAGTAAAAAGCAAGACAAAGCATAAAAGTATCACCTCAAATATAATTTTGAGTTTAAACCACCAATTTTATATTGTAAATTAAAGACTGAATATCTGTAGTTGAAAAGGTAGATAATACTAACATAGTTGCTTTCATGCCCAGTTAAATATAGTAAGTAGTTTTGTTAAATACTGTGCTTGTTTTACAGTGTGTGTTTAAGGTGACTTCAGATTTACTGTTGGGAAAATCTTTAACGTTCAAAGTAAATTGTTCTATCAAGGAGTTTTTGATGTCCATTAGGGGCAAAATCCTATGATAAACAAAATAGCTAAATTTCCTAAGGCAAACTTATTCATTACCTCATTTATGCCAAGTTTAAATAGAAAAGTGATTGCTCTGGAGCAATTCAAATAGCAGAAAATCTTGTGATAGTTGAACTGAACTAATAATTAAGTGGAGCAACAACAAATATTGATAGAGTAACAGTAGAAAAAGAAAAAAAAGCCAGGCAAAAAATGTTCCATTTGTTGTACATATTAGTCCTAGTTCTTCTACAAAACTAATAATTGGGTTGTTTCCAATACAAAGCTCTGTTCAATTATCTTTACAAGACTTTAAACTTGATTTCCTACCTTTACCTTTCCTTGCCAATTAAAAAAGGAGCATTTTGTATCCAATATTTTCAGATTGTTTACTTTGGACTTTATCTTAACAAACTGATTAGAATGCAAGCTGATCATACTACTGTAAGAAATAACATATATTGTGTACACATCTATTCAAGCTTATTTGTATGATATAAAATTACAGTATATTACACTACTCTATTTGCCATACAGAGCTACACATGCATGACTTGGATGCATATTAATTAATGCTGTAAACTATTAACTCTGACCTAATACTCAAGTTGAAATGATAAGCAGGGAGTGCTATGTTGCCACTTCTGACCAGCACTATGTGGGAATTTTTAAACTGTAAATTGCTGTGCCTGCAGGAATTTGGGAAAATCACAGCTCATTAGCTGCTTCTCTTGAAATGTTGGTTTACCCTTGTACAGAGATCCTGAAAGAACCACGGAAAATGCTCTTCCAGGAGTCAATGCCTTGCAAAGAAACAAGATAATACCAGTCAGCTGCTTGATAGTATTGTAGCATAACAGAAAATAGCTTGTAGGGACTTAATCATCTGTATTGGATTGAATTGTTTAAAGGAGATATTTCTGTGTCAAATGTTTTGTATTTTTCTGATATATGTTATGAAAAGTAGGTTTTTTCTTACTTACATATATTATTGAAAGATTGTAATTTCCTTCTACCTCAGTGAAATCCTCTTGATCCTCTTGGTTCTAAGATTTATTTTCTTGAATTGTAGATTAAAATATATCTGCTATAAATGAAGTTTTAATATGATAGTAAAGATAAATTTGAAGGAGAGTTTATGTGTACCCCTGTGAATTTAATTGATGAGAACACTTCTAATAGATTGAGAAAGTGTTTTAATTTGTTTATTGAATGTTTTATCTGGGAGGGATTTCAACTTCAGTTGTGTTTAATCTGGTTTTTACTTCCTAACATGCTAACTATAAATATGGCATATTTATGAAATGAGATAGTCAATAAAATCATGTCATTAAATACAATGCCATTCAAATTCCATCATGAACTATTAATTATTACATTCAGCAATTCAAAACCAGTAAGTCTGCTTAAAGACAAGATGCAAGTTATAATTTGCTAAATTGATGTTCTGGATATTTACTCATAAAATATGTTTTATTGAATCATGCACTGCTCACATTTCTTTTAAGATTAGTAGTTGTCTAATTATGTAATAGCTTGCAATAAAGCCATTTAGAACTGGGAAAGTGAAGGATTTCTGTCATTATGGTTTGCTTAAATTAAGAACATAGTCTAAATGTGAAGACTTTTAATTACTACAAAATAAACACTTTAGAAAAATGTTTGCACTAATGTTGTTTTTGTTGTTCTGCAGTCTCAGTTTGAACTCAGGGTATTCCATATTCGTGGAGAACATGCTGTATCAACTGCTCAGCTTGAGGAAACCATTGCACATCTGAAGAATGAACTCGATAATAAATTAAACAAAAGAAATAAAAAAGCAAAGGATATTAGTGTTTCTACTGAAGATGACAACCCACCAAAGACATACCGAAATGTATGTATACAGACTGACAGAGAAACTTTCATAAAACCTAGTGAAGAAGAAAACAGAGCTGTGAGAAATAACCAAATAGTACCCAAAAAACTTAATATTTCTTCTTTGTCACACAGTATTTCTGCCCAAAGTGAAAATAAGGACAATTACAATGTACAGTCTTCAGAAAGTGTCTTATCTTGTCAACCAAAACAAATACTGCCTCCTCCTCCACCACCACCACCACCTCCTCCTCCTCCCCTTCCTGATTCTTCACTACCAGGTTTAGTTCCTCCACCACCACCTTTGCCAATGGGTCCAACTTCACTGACATCTCAGTTTGGATCTGGTCCACCACTGCCACCTCCACTTTCTGAAGGCTGTAGGAATTTTCAAGTGCTACCACCACCGCCGCCGCCACCACCGCTTCCAGGGTTGGGACCTCCTGTTCCTCCTCCACTGCCTGGATCTGGGTTACCTCCACCCCCTCCACCTCCTGGGCCTGGGTTCTTTTTTAATAACACTTCATCTTCAAACCAAGGTCCTCGAAAACCTGCCATTGAACCTAGCCGTCCCATGAAGCCTTTGTATTGGACACGGATACAATTACAAGGCAGCAGGTAAAATAAATTTATTTAGACTTAGATTTGCTATTTATAGGCCATAATACAAGGGTATGTATACTATTTAAGACTTAATAAAAAAAGTTAACTGTCTAGGAATGTATAAGAAAATCAGTGTAGAGGCATGGAATTTGCATGTTTTAAGAAAAAAATCAAATCCATTCTAGAAGTCTAAAAATAACTCACAAGAAATTATTTTAAAATATTAAATATAAATTAAAATTATATACATTATAAATGAAAATTATATGCATTACAACAAAAAGACATTTTGTCATTTTTTTCCCCAAAAATCCAAGTACTCCATGGACAACTCTAGTGACAGGGCGGTTCCTAGACCTAGCCCTAAAGAGAAAAAAGGTAGCCAAGAGATTAGAAAGACTTTTTTTAAAAAATCTTAATTAGAATTAGAATTGAAATGCTAAAGTTTGCTCAGGTGAGAACTTAGAGTTTTGGTTTTGCTTTTCAGTCACTTCAGGTGATGCCATCTTCAGAGCACTATGTTGTGTCACCCCCTATGATTCCAGTTCTAGAAACAGTTAAACTGGAACCTAACCTCTGTGTATAATTTTGTCAGAGCAGGAAAAGTAAAGCATATGTATAAATATATGCAGCTCAGGAACCTGTAGCATGAAGCATCCATTATGGAGGAGTCTCAGTATTGATAGAGACCTCTATAGTTTAAAAAAATACAAAAAATTAAAAAATTGCTAACCTTGTTATGATTTAGTGCTGGGATAAAACACTAGATATGGTTGAGGGAAGGGATGCCATCCAGAGGAACCTTTACAGGGTTGAGGAGTGTGCCCATGCGCACCTCATGAAGTTCAACAAGGCCAAGTGCAAGGTACTGCACCTGAGTTGGGGCAATCCCCAATATCAATACAGACTAGGGGATGAATGAATTGAGAGCAGCCCTGCAGAGAAGAACTTGGGGATACTAGTGGATGAAAAATAGGACATGAGCCAGCAAAGTGAGCTTGAAGCCCAGAAAGCCAATTGTATCCTGGGCTGCACTAAAAGCAGCATGGCCAGCAAGTCAAGGGAGGTGATTCTGCCCCTGTACTCTGCTCTCGTGAAACCCCACCTGGAATAGTGCATCCAGCTCTGGGGCCCCCAGTACAAGAAAGACAAGGACCTGTTAGAGCAGGGCCAGAAGAGGGACATGAAAATGATCAGAGGGCTGGAACACCTCTTCTATGAAGAAAGGCTGAGAGAGTTGGGGTTGTTTAGCCTGGAGAAGAGAAGGCTCGAGGGGACCTTATTGCAGCCTTTCAATATATAAAGGGGGCTTATGAGAAAGACGGAGAAAGACATTTTACTGAGGCCTGTGGTGACAGGACAAGAGACCATGGTTTTAAACTGAAAGGAGGTAGATTTAGATTGCATATAAGGAAGAAATTTTTACAACAAGGTTGGTGAGGCACTGGAACAGGTTGCCCAGAGAAGCTGTGGTTGCCCCATCATTGGAAGTCATAAAGGTGAGGTTGGATGGGATTTTGAGCAACCTGATCTAGTGAAAGATGTCCCTGCCTGTGGCAGGGGGGCTGGGACTAGGTGATCTTTAAAGGTCCCTTCTGATCCAAACCATTCTGTGATTCTATGAAAGTAGTCTAATAGTATATACCGTTGTAGCAAATCTAAAGTTACTATGAAACATATTGTTTTATTGATTTGTTTATAAGAGATCATTTGGTGAACAGGATTAAATAAACAATTTCTGGACAGTCTTTTTGAGATGATCCCACAACTTTTGTTTATGCTATCCATTTATTCAGCTGGAGAAAAGAAGTACTCCCGTCTCCACTTTCTGGGCCAGCACGCATACCTTACTGCCACAGTGGTATGTGGGTTCACTGCTGCTCAGCTGCTCTTTTGGATTTTGGCTGGTTCTAACTTTGCTTCAAGTATTTATTAATGTAACATAGAGCTCCCCTTCCATTAAGAGGGTTGGCTCAAAAAGTATTTTTGGGGGATGCTTAAGTGACACAGACTATTTCTAGTTTAACAAGTTGTTGCTAGAATCATGAAATAAAATTCAGGTCCTGTGTTATGCAACTAATGAAATGACATGATTATTCAGGTCTTAAAGTTCAAATCATTATCATCTGTGTTCAAAATTATTTTAGCATAAGTGCAGTAACAAAGATGCTAAGTTTATTTTAAACATTTTAATACATTACATCATATTATTATATATGACATATATTATATATGCTATACTATATATATACAAACACTATATTGCATACTGTATTATATATGGTGACTATATTACATACTATATTATTACATGTTATGAATTATTATATAACTGACTTTATTGTAGATTACTTACATTATAATGATTAGCCACTATAAATCATTTATATAAGTATTACAAATTATTTATGTTTATTCTTAATATTTTATTTTAAATTCTTTTTAGGATTATATTTGAACACTTAAAGTCAATATCTGCATTTATATGTATTTAAATATGAGTTTTATTTTAGTTTACAGCTTTTTGTCTGAATTTATTTTGATGAGAAATAATCATTATTCTGGTATAATAAAGCATTGTAAGGTGTTAATATTTTATATAAAATGTTTTACAGGAACAAGCAGTTTATGAATGTCAATTGTATTCTTTCAATGATTCAGAATTAAAGGCATTGAAATATTTTGGAGCCAGAAGTTTGAGCACTTTGGTTTTACTTCCCCAAAATTACTAGTGAAAAATTGTTTCACAGTGAATAAATAGTTGGTCCATAAATAAACCTTATTGTAATTCTTCCTGTGGATTCACTGAAATCAAAATATATATTCTGAAATATTGCTGGTTCATCAAGTTTTTGCTGAATGCAAGATAAGGTCTAAGTCATAGCTTTCTGGTGAACTGCCAGTCACCAGGATTTTCATGGTCTGCACTAGAACTGGAAACGTCTTCAAGGGACTGCTGCTCAGATCAACAGCTATCCAGGACTTCAAATTTCTTGTTACGGAGCCAGAAAGAATCCTTCATTCTTCAGTGTGACTGACACTACGCCTAATATCAGGGAGAGTGAAGCTGTGGAGCTGTAAGCACGTCCTGTGACACAGAATATGCTGCATCAGTGGGTGCTAATGGAAAAATTAGAGTTCCTTAAACATTCACAATAGTAAATGTACAGTTGAGAATTAAGTAGAAAAAATCCTAAATTTGAAAAAAAAAAAAATTAAATCTAGTTCCCCTTAAATTGGTAGGTATAGCATTTTGTTACATATTGCATCTAATAAAAGTATGTTTAGTGACATCAGCCACTTGTATTTTATAGGGGTTTTCATCACTGTTTCTTTTATTGGAAATAATTTCACTGCCTTTTAGTGACATCTGCTGGAAGAAGTGGGCCCACCTCCTGCTGATAAGGAGACAGGAAGAGCACTCGGAAGTTTCGTCCCACATATTTTCCTGAAGCATTGAAATTTTGAAACAAAGCTCATTCAGAATTGAAGTGCCATGTTTGCAGCACTACATAGTATTTTCCCCAAATCCAGATAAAACTAGAGGATTGTGTAAACAAGTTCCAAAGTGTTCCAAAACTAAATCTGGTCTTGGAAGGCAAAAAAAAAAGAAGGAAAGATAATCCACATTTAAAATTTACAGTTGGTTGAATGGAGCAGAATAGTGGTTAGTCTCCAAAATATAGGCCACATCATTACTCCAGTTTCTCAGAACTGCAACAAGGATAGGTATGAGCATATAACATCTGCAGCTAACATGAAGTGAATCAAGTCCTATGTAAATGACTCCAAATGCTCTTAAAATATGCTTGAATGAAGTTTGTTCACTATTTGTTGATATTGTTTATTTTTATAGGTCTAAATAGATTACTGGAAATTTCTCAGAAAAGCTGCTGTTGAAATACTCCTAATTCTAGCTGAAGTGGCAGAAATCTCTGGAGATGTATTTGCAGAAGCTGCAGTTGCAATATTTGGTTGTTTTACAAAAAACTGTACAATACAAATAATGCATTTTGATAGTCTAGCAGGCATAAATACTAAATAGCTAAACTTTTTGGTACAGCCTTCTGCAAAACATTTTGACTCCTTACAAGAACAAGGTACAGGGAAAGAATGCTGTTTGTACAGCAGCAGTGCATGTTGCTTTGAGTTTTAAATCTATTGTGGATTTTCATCTATTGTGGTTAGGTCTACTATGGTTTTTCATAAATGTTTATCAGAAAATTTATTATTACCTTTCCCTTTATAGGAAAACTGCTATGCCAACATTATGGGAATCACTAGAAGAACCTGATATACTTGATGCTACTGAGTTTGAATATTTATTCTCCAAAGACACCACTCAGGAAAAAAGAAAACCATTATCAGAGACTTACGAAAAAAAAAACAAGGCCAAAAAGGTATTTATTGTTTCTTTGTATTTGCTTTTTTTGTGTCACTGTTTAGTTTTAAGAACACTCCCTTTTTATTTGTTGTTGAACAAACAGATAATAGGTGGGTTTGTAAATCTCATTTTAAAGCAAAATAGGTGGATTGCTGATTCTATTCTTGCTTGAGAATGAGGGATTATTATTTACCTTGGAAGATTTCTTGCCTTTGAAAGTGGAAGTTCCACATCCCAGTGAAGTAGAAAAAATGTTGTACGGGAGAACTGAATGAAAGTTCTAATATGTATCTAAAAGTGCCAATATTTCATGCGATGTCTGCCCTTGAACTGATTTATAATTAAAGGCTGTCATTAAGTTACTCTAGCAAACCTCTCTTCCATTGAGATTAATTTTATTGGAAAATAATGTATAAAGCAAAATAGGGCTGTTAGACGTTTTGAATAAGGAATGCCAAAAAACTTTTTTCCGGTATAGCTAAAGAGCTGTGTGAGGAAAGGACAGGACAATCATGTCTTCAATGGCCAAAAGTTTATGCCGTAGCTATGTTGTAACGTAGATATTGTCTGCCTCAGACATGATGTGCTACAGAGAGCGCTTGTACTTGTCAATTACTATGTGCAGATAGGGCAAAGAAATGGCATTAGTAGTATGTCCTGCAGGAAAAATTCTAGGCAGAGTAATAATTGGCACTGTTTTCCTAAAACAATGTGGTTATATATTAGAAACCTATTTAAATACATACTATATTGTAAATCTGTTTGAGTTTACCTGCTTGGAACCACAAGAGGGCACTTTGCATGTAAGCTGTGCTATCTACCTTGTTCAATTTTATAATACATATAAGTGAAATACACATACATAGATACATATCAGTGCAATCAGATCTTTCAAAACATCTTTGATCGTAAACTTCTGGTATTGTGTCTTAGTGCAGTAGTTAATGAGAAGTGTAAAGAAGGCCTATAGAATTTATAAAATTCAAACTCATATGATGCAAAAAGTGAAAAATGAAAAATGGGGCCAGGATGGGGGCATGCTGGCATTTTTAAATACACCCTAAAGAAATGATTAATTGTTACGGTCCTTCAAATGTTAGATTGAAGTTGGACATGACTATCTCTGTGAAAAATATTTTGACATATTTTACTTGACAAATGCTTCAAGTGCATATGGCATGTAGTACTCAGCTGTATCTGTAAATCCCATTAGTTCACATTTCTGACGCACTCTTTCTAAAATTTATTTTTACATTTCATTAATTTACCTCTTTCAGAAAGAATTATTTAATAGGAAATACAGGTTTCTAAAGAACTTTGAAGAAGAATGTAACCAATGTAACTTTAATGGAGAAATAATATGCACAAATAGTTACCTTTATATTTCAAAATCACAGTAATTACGTGAATATACCTATTTCTCCAGGTGCATGACAGCAAACCAGGTAGAGAATTAGGTTTGTATTCTGAAAGATGAAATTGCATTATTATTTTTCCTTGCTGCTTTGTAAATTAACTTATTTGCTACAGCAACACAATTCTTTAATGACGTCTTTTAACTTTATCCAAAATCAAATTGGATAATAGTTACTCTATACAATATAGGGAATAATGGTATAAATAAGAAGTACTATTTCTTTTGAGAAACCAATGTATTTTGTTACAAAGATATCTTCTTTATTTATGTCATTGTTTGAATTATTCTGTTTTGTTATTAAATGTAAATTTATTATTTTAAAACTAGGGATATATTTACTGAAAATAACAAAATGAAAACAGTTCCTTTAAAGTACTGTGTGAAAATACAAAAATAAATCTCCTAAGAGATAAATTAAGAGTTATATCTATTACTATGTCTTTAGTTTGGTAAAACTGATGATTATGATCAGGGTGTTACAACCCATGGGAACTTAGGGCATTCTGTGAAAATTTCAAAAACTCATGGTCAACAATATGAAACTTTCTGTCATTTGGTCAATTTAAAAATTAAAAATAAATCAGGTTTTAGAATTCAAATTAAATTTGAATTTAATCAAGTATAGAAGCATTTTCTTATTGTTTATCCTGTCTTTCCACCTTTCTCTGTCAAATGACTCATAGTAGCAGCTGAATGTTTTTACAGACAGTTGGTCCTCTTAGATGGTCCTGTGTTTTAATTTGTCTCTCTGAAAGCCCAGATGTCTGCAGGCTGGCTCCAATGGATCAATCTTGGTGGGCTGCAAGTGATAAGTAGTAGAGAGGCATTTTATTTAGTTACAGGAGGGTAGATAGTAACAGAAAGCTCCTGTAGATTAATGTAAAACTTCCAGTTCTGCTACCTTCATTTCTGCTTTCTCATGCTTTTTCCTGGCTCTCAAGTTTCCTTGCCTTTTTTTAACAAATTATATCTATCTACTAGGGTTTTAACAACAATCTTTTTCTTTGCTTCAGTACAGAAATTTGTGCTTGTCTGATCTTAAGAATGCTACAAGTGTCACAGTGTATGGAATTGTATAGTCTGGTTAAAGATGCTTTTTACAGACATTAAGACATATGAATCTTATGAGGTTCATTATATATTGTAATTTTAGCTAATGCTGTGTCATTTGTATTGCTTTGTAAATTCCTTTCTCATGTTCTATGAAAAAGCCTTCCAGAGCAAGATATAGGTACAGCAATAGAATCTGGAGTAGTGGTTTCTGTTTGGAATAGGTAAGCTATTTTATTTAATAATACATGGTAGCGCTGATCTATTAACTCCATTAAATCTCTACTCCTCTGCACAAACTTTGTCCTATTTTATACCACCTTATACAAACTAAGTTTGGCCTGCTTGGTATTTAGAGAAATGACAGACCGATAGGTGATGCAGGGTTGCTTATTAAAACATGATTACTTAAGACTTTTCTCCTTGAATGAGAATTACATCAGTGCCTCACAATCAAGTTCCTTATGCAATTGAAAGTAAGATTCTATCTTTCAAATTAGAGGGGAATTGTTTCTCATTTAACTAGGTGGTCTTTATAAAACTAAGAAGACTTGTAACAATTAGTGGCCTGTTGAATTATGACTTCTTTACCATCTATTTACATTTCTCTTGCAGTTCCAAATAAAATAACATTATTCAGGTTTTTCTCAGAATTATTATTTTTGTGAAACCAGTCAGAATAATCTGTATGCTTAGTCGGTGAAATGAATGCTTCTGTGGAAAGCATCACGTTAAGCTTATAGAAATTTCACTTTGTTCTGTTCTTACACATTTGTCCACATAGTAGACACCTTATGGCAACACAGATTAAAATTGTCACTGCATTCTGTGCTTTTGTTGCTTACAGCTGATAGACATTTACCATTTTCAGCCAGAAATACCTAAATCTTGTCCTACATGAATGGAATGGATGGTCTGTTTTCCGGTACCATTTGGCAAGTTATGCTCAGAAGGGAAATTTCTGATTATATGTTTATATTCATAGATATATTTATACTCATATATAATGTACTTACAATATAATATGTAATTTATAAAATAAATATTGAAATATAGAATATATTTATACGCAGACATACACTCAATGTCAAAATAGGAGAATACATTGAGGATTCTGTGGGCATCTGTGCTGGGTGTGGTTAACTTGGTATTTTCACTTATAACCTGGATAATGGAATATTAGCTCTGCAGCCACCACCTAGTTGCGAGAGGCCTCAAATGTACTGGAGCAGACCCTTCAGAAAGCTTTCATGTATCAGAGATATGGTCTGAAATATCAGGACAAGCACAAAGCTAATATGGTTAACTACAAGGTTAATACAGTTAAGGATATTTTGCTACCTGAAAATAAGATGAGGTACAACTGGCTAACTGACTAGGTAATAGTTTAGCAGAAAGGATCTTGGGATTATAATGGCTCACAAGAGGAACATGAATTGTCAAATTGTGGTACTACTAAAAAGGGACAACAAAACTCTGATAGGTCAATAGAAATATTGCTTGCAAGACAATCTACTCAGATGTGTCTCAGGTAAGAACTGTATCTAGATTTAGGTGCTATAGCCCTTCATTAAAAATGTTTACTAACTGTAAAGAGTCAAGAAGAGTGAGAATGATGAAAAGTGTAAAAGTAGAATCTGAGGAAAGTTAATTAAAAGTAAATTAGCCTAGAAAAGAGAAGGTTGTTTGGGGCACACGGTAAGTGTCCTCAAGCCCATGTAGCTGCTGCAAAGAAAAATTATGAAAAGCTTTCTAAAAGGAAGGATACCAAAGGAATGCAGAACAATTTGGGCTAGGGAAATTGTGTTTCTGTATTGGGAGATCTTTAAGAAAATTTGTTTAGAACGATACACATATAGTTGATACTGTCTTGAAGTGCAGAAATGCTTTGGATGACATTTTGAGTGCCTTTCCAACACCATGATTCTGTTACTCAGTTAAAAGGCTTGAAGTCCACTTTCTGTCCATTGTCCTGTGGATGGAAATAGCTGACTATCCTTTTTTCCAGAGTGGAAGCACTTTCATGATTCTCAAATTCATTGCCTGCCAGAAAATGGCTTATTAATTGAGTTACACTAGTTTCTAGAGGCTATCATCCCGACATGAGGATGAAATTATTCGATTTTGAAATGCAGTTATTGAAAAATAAGGTATTCTAACAAGTATGTGGTAAAAAAAAAGGGAAGTTAAGAACCTTCTGGCAGCAGTGGTAATATAACTTCTTAAAAGACTGCATTTTATTTATTTTTAGGCATATATTAACTTATTTTGGAAAAATACATTACATTCACTTGATTAGTGATGCAATGTAAAAATAATATAGTTTAAATGAAGGTCAGATGTACCTTTATGGTACACTTATATATTCTTATCTGGCCTTAGAAGCTCTGCAAAGTGTGTGGCTGCTCATGCTTCTTCAATCATGCACTCCTTTGGAAAATTTAGCAGCTTTGGAAGAATCTCTTCTTTTTTTTCCAACTCTCCATGCTCTGAAGTATTTCAGGAAACCACTATTCTTGTGCATTTATCTGCTCTGCATATATGCAATCTTGTAAATAAAAATTCTACAGGATTATGTAGATAATGATCAAAATAAATATTCTGGTTTTTCAGGTATTACATCTTGAAAGTAGAATTTGTCATTTCTGGATGGAGAGAATTTACTGTCTAGATGAATATATTAGTTATGTCCCAATATTAGAGCAAAATAGTGTGCGATATATTTAAGAGCTAATAAATGTAATTCTTCTCTCATAAGAATGCTTTGAAGTGTAAGACTAAAAGCATTATAATCTCATATGAGGTAATACAATGCAGTGATTTTTTTTTGGATGTGATATCTATGAAATGGAAAAGAGTGTGTTGCTTGCATCCTGACTTTCCCAGAGACTCCAGATGTGTAGAAGGACTGGGATTTATTTCCTAGGATAGTTCTGGAGTGGTCGAATTTGCAGCAGGCAAAGCTGAAGTTACTGGACAAAAATAAAGTTGTTTATTAGCACCTGAATATGAATCAAATAAATTTATGTCTGGTTTTGGCTAATTCAGTTAGCTTAATCTAAATATGTTGTTACTGGTATGATGCAGCTTGGCAATATACATTGGATCTAAAAGTATTTATACCATGTAAGGTGTTGTGGTCTTTAGTTAAGCTTTTTCAAATGCATGTAGTTGGTCCCACTTTCAAAATTACTTAGAAGTTACAGCTTCTTGGAAACCAAGAAGAAAAAGGGCTAGACCCACCAGGTTCTTCTAGTACATAATTTCAATTTAGGTATTGATTCTATTGGACATTTAGACTTTAAATGACTTTTGAATATGAGTCCTATTTTTAAAGTATCACTGACATGCTTGTGAAAGTGCAACTGTTAATCTAGACTGTTTTCACCATCACTTCTATATTTGCTTATGCTTAGATTTAAGTTGTAGCGTTCTGGACATATGATTTCTGCACCTATTTTATTATCCACTAAATTTGCATCAAAACATTTGTCTAGGAATGTATGGTTTGTTTAAAAAAAACATATTGTAAGTTATATTTGTGACATTGTAAATGGACTTCAGCTATAAAGTTTTATGCACCAAAAATGTTCTAACTGTAAGTGGATTCAGTACAGTACCATTAAGGTCCATAGCTGTTTATGAAAACAATGAAAACTGAAAACAGTTAACATATTAAAACTCTAATTATTTTTGTGGAAAAAAAAACCAAAACAACAAGCCAAAAAAACGAAACCAAACCACTGGTTGTTTTGGAAAGAACTGTTTTCAATAGATTTTAATACAATTTGAAGGATCTAACATCTTTCCCAGACTCTGAAAGTCTTCTATAGATATTTTCATGTCAGATGAAGGACTGAGGTTTTACATGCAAACAATTTTGCTTTCATTCATTCTAAACTGTTAACATTTCTTGTGTGTACATATCTATGCAAATTTTTAAGCTCATAGGCCCATGTAATTGTTTTCAAGCTGTAGGTACTCCCTTCCCTGTTAAATCTGCATAATGAAAATCTGTTCTTGTAGTACCAAATAGAAGAACAGCAGAATTAGGACATATATTTTTTGGAATGAAACAAAAACCATGATTCATTATGTATTAAGCTATGATACCTTGTAAGCCTGAAAAAGGGGTAATTTAGAAAAGAACATTCCTTTCCTGTGATATATTCCATGTGCATTCTGTAGCTCCGTTGGTGGACTTACACAGATTTTGAAGTTGCACTAGTTCTTCTAATATATTTGATCACTTGTTAGGAACTTATCTTCAAAACCTCAAGTATTTTCTGTACTTTTTCAAGAAACAGGACAGTTGGATGTTTGTGATGCCACTCTGTCTTCATCTTACAAAAAAAAATTAGTAAATGTCAAGTAATTTGTGTCAGGTGTATGCTCCAAATGAAAGTCCATCAATCATTTTTGGCCCTTCAGTGCAATGATTATCATTTCAAAGACGCAGGAGGACATTAAAGATAATGGCTTTTCTGTTGTCTATTATCTCTAACAGACTTCACATAATTGTTAACACGTGTTCTCATTTAAGAAGTGTCAATATTTTGAGTGAATTGCATTTTTTTAACTGAAAGGGATATGTCTGTCAGCAAGTTTTTGTCCATCTAACTAAATGAGGAATTACAATTAATGAATTTTGTGTTTCCCCAAGAAGGGCAGATATTGCAGAAAATGTTGGAAGCTTTGCAGGGTTGAAACACAATGACTGTCTTCAGCTGTCTACATAAGATAATAAAGAGTGTTCAAACTTGAGTAGAAGTAGTAAAATGCTAGTGCATGCTCTTCCAAGGCACTCTCACTTTCTTTTTACTTTTTGTGCTGTACTGGGAAGAACGAATATGGCATTTCCTTGTTTACCATAAAGCTCTGGAGTCATGTAGGATTTGGAAAGTATCCATAAAGGAGAAATACCTATTTTGTGGCTTTTTCTTGTTTTTACAGTTTCAATAGGAATAAAGATATTGAAATAAGTTTCTTACTAGCTCATTTCTTACCCCCTGTTTTATCCTGAGAAATTGCCATTTGCTTGTACTTTAGCAAGAGGCTAAAAATAGTGGATTTTTTTAATCCAATAGAATTTCAAATAGAATTACATGTCTCCTAAAATATTTTAAAAATATTTAAAATGTATAAAGCTATGGTTCATCCGTGTTACACAAAAAAATAGTTAAACTTGGCTCTCCTTTGAGTAGGAATAGAAGAGATAATGTCTAGTCTTAAGCTTCTGAAATTTCATTGGTAAGTCTTGGAGTGTTTATGTAGAATGGCTTGAGGGGCATACTTACTTGCTTCTTGTGCAGGATATTCTTCCTCTGTTTGAACAGGGTTTCAGCAGACTACTTATGGGTCCAGGCTGTTGATTTCACCATAAAAGTTAATGAGTGGGAATGGAGGGAAACACTGTGATATGCAGGACAGCTTTTTAGCTTATGGTTTCTCTCAATAAATTTAAATATTATGGAACGAATCCATGCACCAGCAGGAGGAAGGGTTTAGCTTTTAATCACTAAAGTAAACTGAATCTGTTCAGATTTCAGCACCAGTAAGTGTCCTGGACAGAATGTAGACATTACGGTTAGACAAAACAGTGAAGTCTGTCTTATAATATTTAATGAAATACATTTCTGGCTACATTAGAGAAATACCTTTTAATGGGAATGACAGAATAATTTATGAATGTATTCAAGCTTCAGTATGTCTCCACTTTTAAATTAGATGATAAATATTTGAAAGATGTAGAAGGGGCACTTGTGTACAGCAAATCAGCTAACTTAATAACACTAAAAAATAGTCGGGGAACACCACATAGAGTAAATAATGTTATGGATCAGTGAATTAAATGAATTAGCACCAGCAGTCACAATTTCGTCATGAAGCCAGAAGATGCTGCATCCATTACAACGATACATTCATAGTCTGGAGGAGCGGCAGGCAGCTGGCAAACCCTGCCAGCTGGCATAGCAACATCAACTGGCATCAGCTGGATTTTAGTGCTTACCTGTCACTGCCAGCTACGAGCAAGTCCCAATATGCTGAGAGGTGATCGGTGATTTGTCTTTTAAAAGCATAGACTAAATAGTTCAATGCAGTCTTTACAAACTTTCATTTTATTTGCCCTGCAGTTTTTATGACCTGGAAAAGTGCTGATTTTTTTTGTGTCTCCTTCCCATTTGGAGTTCACACACATATTTAATTCTCTGTCAGTGACTTCCCCAGAATAACCATAATTTGGGGCAAAATTAGTATATCTGAAAATATGTTCTCTGTTTTACTACTGATTATATATTTTTGTTGCAAAATCTTTCAAGTTACACAAAGGTTCTAAAAATCTATGACAAAAGTCCTATGTAATACTTTGCATTACAACAGTGTTTTTAGAGTAGTTTTACACCCAGTTTAAGCTATTCTGTTGTCTTGTTACTCCATTTTTTTTCTCTAATGAATAAAATATTAGCCTTCAGTTACAAATTTCAGTTGGTTGAAGCTGGTAGTCTGAGTCTAGTTTGATGCCTGGTAATTGTGACCATGTGTACATTTGTCTAAAATGCATGTGAACATACAGTTAGTTGGCCATTTTAAAACATGAAAAAAACATGAATCTCTGGTTTAGCTTTTAAAATTATATAGGGTTTTCTTCAAAATTTTTTTCACTAATCTTTTAAGAAGGAAGTCTTGCTTAGCAATGTGAGCTAGTTTGATCATATTTGGAGAATATATTAGCACTTAAAAATACTTTAATAGAATGATTTCAGATGTCATATTGTCTACAACGGCTATAGTCTGGAAAGGTTTTGCCTCAAACTAGGCGTGTCTAATGGGGTTTATGACAACCTATGAATTTGCCCCTGAACAAGGTCAACTTGGAGGTCAGTGAATGCTATACAAATTGCATACTACTCAAGCCTGTAATTATCCCTGTAAGAAGTTAATGTGCTGCGGAGTTCAGCAAATTCATGTAAAGCTTGAGAAATGACCATGATAAACTGAGCAGTTAGTTACGTTTGCTCTGAAAAATCACAGACAACAGGATGTGATGCTTAGAGAGTATTCATTTATGGTAACTTGGAGCCAAATCACCCCATCTGCTTGTGTACTCAGGAGATAAAGAGCCTGAATTCTTTCTTATTTGAAGAAAACACTTTAAATAGTATTACTTTCTTAAATCCAGCATATGTGCTGTACATATAGGCTGAAAAAAACGCGGGATTGATTTTATTTCCAATTTTGGCAGAAAATATGCAACATCTACTTTAACATAAGTTCATTAAATGTTGAGTCCTTACAACAGGGACACAAAGTATCTGTCAGATCTTTGTTGAAGGCAGCATGTATTCCGACTTGTTCATGTATTGTCCAATTACAGTACTCTATAAATGAGAACTAACTTCGAATTTTCAGGTGAAAATGTCACTATCATTTCTCTTTTTCCTCTATTTTTCAACTAAAAATCTGCCTTTATATAGGTGAATGACTAAGTAGTTGCACAGTTAAATATTCCTAAATCCCATAAAACATAGGCAAGAAACATTTGTATGAGTTAGTATAAATTTTGTCACTTAACTGTCTGTAATGTGAACATCTATAAGAATATTACAGCGAAAAGGGATAACAATTACTTAAAGTTTTTAATATTATTAAATATCCAAATATTAGTGTCACTCAGCTATTAAAATTAAATTTGGATACATATAGATTAAATATTGCTCAGATACTAGGAATATAAATTTAGGGAAAACTTAGCTATTATTAGTTTTAATTTTACATATGAGTTAGTATTTTTAATAGTATTTGTTCATCAACACTATGAAGTAAGCCAACTGCTTGGATCTGAACATTTCTTATTTTGAAGAACTTATGTCTATATCACATTGTGTGCTGTGCTGCTGTCATATTTTCCTTATGAAATAAGTCAAAATCACAAATACCAACAGTCCAAACATTGTGGGAAGTTTGGTTTTGATATTTCTAATATCTGAACTACACTTCTAAAATTCTGGTCGTTTACTTTTCATTACTTTATTTATAGACTTTTCATTACTTTATTTATAGACTGATCCATATCAGTATGACTAATTTCACCAGGCAAAATAATTTCCTCAGGGTTTCCTTCCCTCCTTTGTCTTCTCCTCCTCCCACCCGACATCTGAAAAGATTATAATCTGAATGTCAGTATATTATACTAACAAGTGCCTGTTACCCAAAATGTGAACAAAATCCTCAAATCTTTGTGAAGTGTCAAGGGTGTGGAAGAAGCACATTCAGACAAGAATGAAAGAAATCCTTTTAGTAGCGCCTAGTGTTCCAGAAATAGTGTTGAGAGGGCATAAGAAGACAATTCTCCAGTTCTCCTTGGACAGGAATTGATCCTTTGTCAAAAAGATAGACTTAAATGTGTTCACACTGAAATATAAACTAGCAGACAAACTAAGGAACTTGTGATGTAGTCAGTGTCTTAAATAGTTCTGCCCTGATCAGCTTAAGGAGAAAGGGGGAAAAGTATATTCCAGAATAAATATTTGATGTGCCTTTTTTTTCCTTCTTAATGTTCTTTGTTCATTCTAATGTTCATCCTTCCTGATGTTCTTTGATAGATCTGGTGAGAATTCAAGCTTACATTTATCAGCCATTTACTACTGTAATTAGTTGATAAAAAGGTTTGATGTTTGGAGAGTCATTGAATTCAATTCACAAATTAGCTTCTCTCCTTGATGTGAATGAATCCTTTGTAGAGTGTTCATTTGATCTCAGATCATTTTGCATCATCTTTCTAGATTATCAAATTGTTGGATGGAAAGAGGTCTCAGACTGTAGGAATTTTAATATCCAGTTTGCACCTGGAGATGAAGGATATTCAACAAGGTAAGTGTTTCTTACGCTTATTGTATTGTATTTGCATGGCTAATTTCTCATAGCCACCTTCAGAGACTTTCTTGCATTACAGAATGTGCTTTGAGTATAGTCCTCTCTAAGATATCAGAAGAATCATTCTTGCAGTGTATTCCAGTATATGTAAAATTTTCGCTTAAATAATCAGAATTGAATTTAGGTACAACTCCTTCTGTACCGTTTCGGTTTGCATATCACTTTCAGTACAGTGTTTTCTCAAAACTGTTTAATACTCCTCCGCTACAGTTCTCTCCCTTTTCTTAAGCAAGTCCTCCACTGACAAATTAAATGGAGGACTTATATGTAAATCTTTTGGGCTTCAAACATGCAATCAGTATTTGTTGAACGTTTAAATTTTGCTTCATTAATAGCATAAAAGCACATCCCAAACCAATGCAGCTACCATGTAGCAATCAGAAAGGTGATTACTGGATGGCATTTTTCAAAGTGCAGAGCTACTCAGTGTATAAATTCCATTACTGGTAGAAAACATCTAATTTTACCAGTACAACTGTAGAGAAATACAGATTTTTCAGAACACCGGGGTAATTCAGATTCTGCTTATGTTCTGTATTTAAAAAGATATTGTTTAGGGATATTGTTTATTTCTTTTTCACATTAAAGAAAGGAAAATATTCACCATTTAAAACAACTGCTAGAAGAATTCAAGTTGATGTCTCCTTTTTGCTATTGTTTTCCCTCCATCACATGCAAATACTGGGTAGGGTGTTGAGATGTTGCTGGCATTGATTATTATTAATTTCAGAAGAGCCTTTGAGCATCTAGCACTTTAAAAGCACAAGGGCTTACAGATGTCTCTTGGGATGGAGGGAAGCAAGGAAAAGAAGGAATAACTTTGTGCTTGCCAGTATTGTGTAAAAGGTATCAGAATGAGATGGAAAAAAACTGCTATTACTAAAGGTCTGAATAATTTACTGGCAGGATTACAGCAGCATAGGATAGGATAGTAGCTGTATTATAAAAACTGGGTAGTATTCTTAAGTATCTTCAGAGGTGTTTTCATGACTTTTTATTTTCCATGCCATGATCTGCTAAAATGGATCATCTCTCTCGCGCGCAGTCTCTGTCGTTTGCTGTACTTAAATAGCTTTTGAAACCCTCTGGACAATTTATACCAAATTTAAGAGAAAAGAGTAAGTCAAATATTTGAGTATGTATACACTAGCATTTTAGCTTGAATCAGCCGCTCACTTTTGAATCAAATCTACTAGTTGTCCCCTTTGCTGTGTTTGCATTGTAGAGCAATGCATAGTAGTCTCAGAGTGCACAAACATCCTTCAGAATTAAATGAGATGATGTGCTCTAGGAGCATGCCAGCAGTCTCCACCTATAGCAGGCTTTAAATTCTGCAGGTTCAGATGAGAGATAGTTAAAACTCCCTGAAATGTGTATGGTGTGAACACTGGACCCTCAGTACTAGCTCTTGCTGTCTACAAATCCATTTCTAAAGACTACACTATTTGCAGTTGTAGACATAGCTAATGTAGTACTACAAGTTTAATGAAAATTAGAGTGTTGGTAGAAGAGAGACACCAAAACAAGTGCTGTCACTGAAGGAAAGTTTATAACTCATCACCCTCTCAATTCTGAGGTAGCAAATGACTGGCCTGTCACCACATGCATTGCTCAAGGCAGCAACAGGATATGCTGCCTCTTGCTTATGGAAACAGCTAGGAGATACAAACTGGATTTGGGAATACTGTTAGTGGAACTTTTTTTGAAATATATTACAAAGCAGGATGAGTGACTCTAATAAAGATCTGTGTGCAGAGACTGTCTAGGGAAAAAAAACAGTTCATCAGACTCAGGGAAAACATCTGTTCTGTAGAGAGGAACTTCAGAAATGCATACTACGATGAAGACAACAGTAGAATTATGCTTGTTTCTCTTTTAGTGTGTGTTTATCCCCTAGTATTTTGTTTAATTTAAATCTGTGTGCAGTCCTACCTATCAGCAGACAAATTCTTTGAAGACTGCTATACTCAACATACTGGATGAGAACAGATCATAATAAGCACATAGCTCATGACAACACCTAATCAAAAAAGTGTATGATCATTGGGTGATGAATGTCAAAGTTGGTTTGGTTTTTTTTTTTTTACAAAGTGAAGTTACAAAGAACTACCTGTAAGAAACATGAAAATTAAGCACTCATCCCTTTTTTCAAGCCAATTGCCATTGGATAATTCAGTATGTGAAAGACAAGGAAGAGAAAAGTTAATGGGCTTTGGCAGCTTGCAACAGAGAATGAAGAAGCTTGACGAAAAAAAAAGTGAAAATGAAAAAAAAAGGATATCTAATTTTATTTCAAGTTTTTCTGACCATGTTTGTTGAAAAGCAATGTACAAATGAATTTACTGTCTATGTATAGTGTACTGGTTACTCTACTTTAAGTAGCAGTTACAGAAATACAGGTATAGAAAAACTGTCCTAACACAAACTGCCCTATGCATGCAGATGCATGCAAAATTGTAGAGAAGACAAAGCAAGAGTAATCACAAGAAAAATTGCATCCTTCTTTAAAATAGTGTGATATTTCTGCATCTATAGGATTACCCTCTCAAATTAAAGTGAATAGCTTCACAGCATATTCTGTAGATAGCTCAGGAGTGCAAAACAAGCAAGTGACTATACCTAGCACCCAGATGCTTCAGTTTGCATTTGATAATGAGCCAGCTGCCACACTTCAGGAAGGGAATCTCCCACACGTACGTTTGAGAGAGTGAAATTCATCCTTTGTAGATAACTTTAAATTCTTGCTGTATCTGAGTACAGACTAGGGAGAAGACAATGTAAAACTGAATAATTATTTTGGCTAGTTTTGGTGTTACATGATGCAGGAGGAAAGTTAAGATTGTCGTGCGGCACCTGTCCTAATACTCAGCTTTTTCGTAGGTGGGAGAGGAGGAGAAATCCTGGGTGCTCTAATGTTCTGAGAATACTAACAAATTTTATTGGTGAATCTGGTACTGAAGAGGGTAATATAGTTTCTGATTAGACCACTGTTAATAACATTCATTTCCTGAGCAGAAGAATCAGACAGAAAATCTGTCTGTCTCAGCATGCTGTATAGGATCTGTATTTATATTTAAAAATCAAATAGCAATAATCAAATTGTGCATAGGTTTGAGATTATTTTCAAGGCTGCTTCTCTGCAGTTTTTTTTAAAACCTTTATAAAGAAGAGATGAGGAATAGTGGAGATCAGCTGTTAGGTAAGGAACATGCTTTAACACTACATACTTAGAGAAATAATCTCAATTTCATATCAATGCATTTCTGTATTACTTTTCCTATCATTGTTCAGCTGAAATATTACAGCTTGAGAGACAAACTTGTGGCTCAAGACTACTTGTGTGGCTTTGCTGTTGAAATATTACAACTCACTCCACAGTGAGGTGTTTCAGTTCTTTTTCTAATGGGAAATGCTGATTATAACTGTATGTGAAGACCCTCTGTGGGCCCTGGTCCCAGCTTTTAACAGGGCAACGTTCCAGTTGCTCAGGCAGTTCCCAATATAGTAACTACCAATAGCAGCATACTGGAAAACACATCATAACACTCTTTTCTGCAGCGTACGTCATCTGTGCCGGCTTCCCATGAGCTACTGAGATCTTTGTTCAAGAGTAAACTGGCAAAATTCTGGGGTAGCCCAGATTAAAAAAAAGTTTTATTTACAGAAAAATGGGATGTAGATAAAATGTAGATGCATATGTCCAAAAGACTGTTTGTTTCAAATTCCTCCCTACCTCCATAGTACCTGCTTTTTGCCACTAAAATTGTGGGGCACCAGAAGTTCTGCTTCTGTACATTGCTGGAAATAGTTCACTGTCTAATACCCCTGATTTCCTTCAGGATGCATTAACTAGATGGTCTCACATGCTGGTATATTTTCCTTGGGACCAAACGTATGAGATGCGGTAGATCACACCAGATGCACACTTTATAGCTTATTGCCCTCTCTGTGGCAATAAAGTACCGTATTACTCCAAGCAGAACAGCTGCAGGCTTTGCTAGTACATTTACCAAGGCAAGAATTTAACACTGTAGCACTGCAGTGCTGACAGAACTTAGCCTATGTGGTGAAGGGGAGAATTAAATGCTGATCCTTGGCATTGAGACTATTTCTAATGCTAATTTAGTATTTTTTTTTCTTTCCTAGATTTTAAGCAATTAAATATAATGTCTGAGACTTCATTTATTAAATCAGAGTAGCACTGGCAAACCTGTAATAGTATGTATGGGGACGTGGTATGTTTATTGTGCATTTGGAACATTCTTGTGTGTACCAACAATGTAAATTATCTATGCAGAAGCACATTAAGCTTTGAAAATATTAGAGAAATGTATTTGATCACACTTAGATGGGATGGATTAGAATGTATTTTGTTAAAAAGCCTAGGTCATGCCATCTGCTTTTGTAGATTCACCTTCATTATTGGTTTTTTTTTGGTTGCTCCTCAAATGTGGAATATATTTTTATTATAGTGTCTCAGTAATGATATCCTGATGGTGAGCAATGCAAATAACTATCATGCCGCTCTGCATCAAAATTTTTTGTGTGGCATTATAGGAGGGGATCAAATTTCTGGAAAAAACAGAGTTATGATACAATGTCAGTCAACCAGTTGAAAAGTGTTTGATTGGTCTTCTCCAGCTTTATGATTTACCCTCCAGTGTCAACATATTAGAGTAAATAATTGGAAGAATGTGAACAGTAGATTAACTCATCCAGGCTGATGATCAGTCCAATAATAATTCTAATTCTATATTATGTTTCTAATCATCCTGTGATTTCTGTGTGGTCTTCCTCTAATGAGAGGCCATAGAAGTTATATAAATTGGTTGCCTTGTTTTAGTGCAGTTTATGGTTTATGGCACACCTAAACTTTAGAGAACAGTATCATTGTTAACCAGGTGCTTTTCTTAGCATCTGAAAGACTATGTTTTATACGTATAAAGCAAACTTTTCCAAAGCAACACTAATCTGCAGACCTTAGTGTGCTCAGAATATCTGAATCTCAATTTGTGTTTTAACCATATCATGCAGCACAAATCGTTTCACAGTTCCTTTCTCTATATTTTGGAAATACTTCTGGATAAAGATAAATGCTTTGGAATATTTCTTACTTGCACTACCTGAAATGAGTTTTATTGGGGTTTCAACTAAAATATTTTGCAGGATGGAAGTATAGATTATAAAGTTTTTTAAACTCTTGTTCCAAAGTTGTGTGACTTTTCCACCTATGCAGAATATTACATGTATGCATTCCACGGGTACTGTATACTATGCGTGAAGTATACAGATAGTTGCGTAGTCATCTCAGAAGTTGGGAAACAGTTTTCTTTAAAAGTTATTTTCTTTGTTCTGGAAAATTCACAGCATATGTTTTTGTGACTCTGCCTTGGGCATCCAGTCTGATGTGGGTAGGTTAACATTAGTGCCAGTGTCTTTTGCTCATGACTTCTTGCAGGAGTTGAGCTTTCTTAGTCTTCTAAACCTTCATTGTGCCCATGGTGCTTCTTTGTACAGTATATTTTAATGGTTTTTGTGTTGCATGATAGCTAAATACTGGAGAAAACCTTTAAATAAGTTTAGAACGTACCAATTTGTCAGAGGTAGACCAGAGCAATTTGGATATTTTAGGCAGTTTTGCCAAGTAGGGATTTGTATTTAATAATCATTGTCATTTTCTAATTGGCTAGATCAGTCACAATTCAGTTTAAATTTCCCAGTGATGGGCTTTGTGTTCCCATGAAATCAAGCCTTACTCAGCAGAATGTGCTACATAAGACAACGAAGTACTTCCAGGTCAAATAAATGTACCCTTGGCAAGCTCTTTTTATTTATATAACATATTTCTGTTTTATCATTAGGGAACAGTTAAGGTGATTTCTTCATATTTCATAGTTTAATTGTCACATTAAGTAGTTTGGTACTGCTGAGTATATGTAAGCTCTGTCAGCAGGACTTAAATCCTGATTTAACCAAATGTGTTTACTAGGAGTGAGGCTCTATATCAGAGTCAGCCTTAAGACTGTTGGCATTTAAGCTGGTTAAGAGGAGAGAAGTATCTTTTTCATATTTAGCTTCCGAGTTCTACAGTTGTATGCAGGCTGCACACAGCATGCTTTAAATTCTCAGCTTTTCTTTGGTTTACATTTTTGAAGTGATAAAACAGAGTATATGTGAAAAATCTGTGCAGTAGGGAATCTGGTTTTTGCAGTTAGATTAATTTTAAAACAGCGAGTCTGTTAAGAACCTTTGGTACAAGTTTATATTCAAAGCAATACTCTTAGTACGTGAAATGTAGTTGGCAAGTATTTTTATGTGTGCCTGTTAGTTTGAATGCATGATGCTGATCTGTTTTTTGTCCTAGCTGATGGTTATTATATCCTAATGGGTGCAACCTTGCACTAATGATCCTTGTGTATATAAATTCTTCTTGTTGTGAGCAGACACCATAGGCCACATAAAAATGTTTGCCTCAATTTCCCTGCAAAAAAGGATCTCAGAAACCAGACTTGGCCAAGTAACAGATTTTTTAAAGGTAGAGGAACCCAATAAAATTACCAGCTTTTCACAGCATGAGTCTACTTCCTTTCGACATATTGTGAGGTGTAGGTGAAATATTCTAACTGAACTGACAGTGTAAGGAAGACAGCTAACTAGAAAGCAAGATAAAAGTAAAAACCACCAATGATGATTGATATTGTAATAGCTATTAATTGTTTTGGAGCCTCTTTTGTAGATTTATGATACTTCACCTCTGTTACACTTATGTGAGTCCTGATATAATGAGATTTAATGCAGTATAGTATCACAGTTAAATTCACTGTATCAGGAAGAGTATTTTGAAAAACTTATCAAGGTTTTTATTCATTTTAACAATATCAATATACATATGATTACAACTGGGTTTTGTTTTTCACAGAAAAATTAAGAAGCTTTTGTTCCTTGTAACTCTAAGTAAAAAGCAAAATAATTAGTTTCTTTGATCTAGTGTAATGGGGGTTTTTCAGCTGCCCCAATTCAAGTTAATTTACACAACATACTGTGAATGTATTGCACATGCCATATTTTAAGAAGAATATGAAGAATACTAAGACACCTGTGAATTTGGGGATTTCTTCCAGCTTTTCAAAATCAATGCTTCTTTTGTAAAAATTCTACATGGTTTTGTTTTTTGATTTCTGCTCCAAATGTGTATGGCATTAAGTTTGACCATTTTGAATTAAAAAAAATATAAGGACAAAGATAAAGATATTAAAATACATAAAGATGAAATAAAGGAGTTTGTGTGATTTTGGCAGTACTTCTGACGTATTGGGAGTGTGTCTCTACACACAATAATGTCCTAAGATGTCCAGCTATCATTGAATTGAGTAATATGGCTAGATTTTAAACCACAGCCTGTCTGCATGGATATTGCCAATAATAGCAGCACAGGTTGTATAGCAAGTAAATCAGAAAATATTTTCTTGGTACTTTTGTATAATCACATACTTGTCCAAAGGAGAAAATAATACATATTAATGTCTCTCAACACTGGTTATTATTAATTCTGTTGAAAATGTGTTCGTTTATCAGATTGTATTTTATTAGTTTAGTCTCAAACATTTTTTGCTTTATCATGTCACTTCAAAACAATGCTGATTTGTTAGGACTGGTGCTGATTACAGAAACATGGATAAGAAAATATGACATTGAAAACCACTTTGTGATTTTGGGGCCTTTTTTGTGACAAATCTCTGATTGAAAATTCGAGTTAGATGAACATTTCTTGATATGCTTATTAAAGTGTTCTTTTTTTCAGACTACTTCCTCTCATTGTAATAGTTCTGTACCTAAAAAAATCTACTATTACTTACATGTTTTGCATTTCTAGTACGAGTTCATATTGCCTCCAATAAGTTGCTTTTCTAGATAACTCTGAACAAATAAATTTCTCCTTCTAAGCGGATTTCAGAATTTTCTAAGATGATAGGATGAAAGTGAAACCACAGGAGGAAGTTTTTGAACTCAATATGCGTATTTTAAAATCTTAACAATTAAATATATTGGACTATGAAACCAATTTTGCAATAGATTTTCCAATCTCTTAGGTCCAATTTCATTGGGTAATAACAGAAGATAATGCAATTCATGGAACTGTCTTGCAAGAGCCAACAGATGATCTCATAGATTCACTCCCTAATGATTTTTCTTTAGACAAAGATTTCTGTCAAGCTTGATTGTTCAGGCGTTATATTTGGTTACAGTCTTGAGCTTTTTTTTTGAGTCTTTCCAATAGGACAAAAATAGTTGGAGATATTGCTCTTTTGCACTGATACTGTCTTCTGTATAATTCTTTACTTCTAACCAAGGTGTAATGTCAACAGATGGAATCATAATTGACAGGCAAAATTTTAAAGCATTCTAAATGTCATTGGACCTTTTAATAAAATTAATTAGCCTGCCACAGAGAAAATTTACTAGCCTGCTGGTTAATTTCACAATGTAAAATCATGGGGTAGGTGGAAGAGCAGGCGAAAGCTTATTACTTTTAAATAATTATTTAAAGATGTGTGCCTTGCCCCTTTCAAACATGGTTTGCAAATGCGGCAAGAGCTTTTAAAATCTTCTAAATTCACAAATAGTCAAGTTTCCTTTGAAGAAATATGATATAGTTAAAATTAAAAGTTATCAGGTACTAGCTAATGGTGAGTCACTGGTTATGTGGAAAATAGGTAGAGGCCTTAAGCTTGATTCTCTTGGGATTAATGTTCCCAGTAACGTTTCAACATAAGTCAGGAGTTCAGAAATTGTGCCCAGTCCCATTCTGAATCTTGATGAAGTGCTGGTTTCAGAAAAATTAAACATCCAAAGTTATTTCTTTTCTGTTGCACATCTCTTAGCTTACTGGAATTTAACATTAGAGAGCATTAGAAAGCACCATGAACCAATCTTATTTAGTTTTGAGAAGAGTCCCAAAACATTGCCTAAATTGTAATGGGATTTGCAAATGTTGGAAATACCTAATGCCACATATTCCAAACATAGTAACATTTGGAACTAAGACAGGAAACAGTTTCAGACTCTTCATTTTTGGTAATGAGGCATAATTAATCATTGAAGAGTATACTTTACGTGTCTCTGTGTGATGTTTAAAAGCATTTATCTGGACATTGTCATGTGGGTAGTTTTCTAGTGGATAAAGCTAACTCAAACGTGATGTGCTCTAAGAAGATACCTTAAAAATCTGTAGCGCAATCTTTTGTGCTTGCAAATTTGCAACTTGCAAATCTTGTAAGTTTGTCTACCTGTCTCCTTCCCGAGATTGCTAGCCCCTAGACAAGCAGTTCTCCCTGTTTTCATCTCTCTGATCTCCCATGCACATAGGGACACCTAAATATCCTAACTCTCCATTCCTTCCTATCCAGCCTTCTAAGCTATCATGAAATCTGTGCTGTTCGTTGTCTGGTATCAATTGTTCTCATGTTCTCCTGCCTGGCCAGCTACGCTATCAGCTGAGTACCTGGCAGGTCACATCTTTGACTGCTGAGTATATTGGAGAGGAAAAGTAGAACTCCATTCTCCTGAAACAGAATTTATAGCAAGTTCTCATGTCAGTGCTGCGACTTTAAGTCAGAACAAAAATAAAATGCTGAAAATAATAAAATATTAACTGAATACAAATATGTCCTTTAGCTAGGTCATATCTCTTTAGTACATTTCTCAGGAAACAGAAGTGAACTCTTAAGTATGTTTTCTAACATCTAATATGTGTATTCTATGCAGCTATACTGTGTGTTGATGACTCCATAGTAGATCTGGAAACACTGGAAGCACTATACGAAAATGTAAGTAAGCTGGGGTAAAGCTGTGGTTAATCATCATAATATTTCCAACACAGAATAAGTAAAGTTTTATTTTACGTTGTCATTTTAGACTAGAGACATTATGTAGAAAAAGTCTTTAGGGAATTGAACAGTAATAAAAAAGGTAACAAAAAAATACCCATTGACATGCTTATTTCTCTTACTGGCTTAGTTCTTAAATGTCAGAAATTTAAAACAGTGGAGTGCCTTTGGAATCAGGTTAAAATGGAACAAAAGGTGTAACATCTAGCAGTGCTCTTTCCTGAACTGCCTGAAAAATACTGTCCTTACTTAAGGTCTGTTTTGTGCTAACACACTGGATTTTTCTCATTAAAGATGTAAGTGGCTAAAAAAGTTAACTGGGGCCAGTGCATTGCTGTCCTTACCCAAGTTGCTCTGTAGACTAAGTATATAACATTCATGAACTGTGTGACTCTAAAGTTGCATGAAAGAATACATCTACACTTGGCTGCAGAGATAGCAGAGCTACCTCTCCCACCTAAGCTGTGTGATGCATCTTACAGCAGTATTTGCAGTGCTGTGCTCTACAAGGATGCTGTGCTTTGTGGCCATTGGTAGCAAATAGCACTGCAAGGGACCGAAGGAATTTATCATGGAACTTTATGCCTCATTCTTTTGCATAGTCTAAATGTTTCCCAATAAAAAATATAATTGTTACTTGTAGACAAACAGGTAAATTAGTAATTTATTAATTTGTTATTGATTAGTTATTAATTACTCTATATTAATTCACTCAGAGAGCACAAAAGGATGAACTGGAGAAAATCAAGCAATATTATCAGACTTCAAAAGAGGAGGAACTGAAGCTTCTGGATAAACCAGAACAGTAAGATTTTTCTTTTAATATTTTATTGTTATATAGTACAGTCCTTTGCTGATATGTTAAAAGAGAACTTGATGATACATTATTTTTGGTAGCTAATTTTTAACTTTTTTGTGTATTTCAAGGCATGGTGTAAACTTTGCCTTTATCACGTAACTTTTTTCAGTCATGACAGATTTTACTAGGTCAACTTGGACCACCAGAACTGATAAAATATGTATCCTTGAATCAATATAAATTTCTCTTCCCATTCTCACATTTGTAAAAGGCTGATCCTTCCCTTAGAGCTTTTAGGGCTAAATTAATGTGTCATAAAGCAGGGCCAGACTGATTGTGGTTGTTAATTATTCGAAAGAACTACATAAACAGAGGATTTTGGCAAGTCCTGTGACAAAGACACAATGGACACTCTGGTCATACTGATTGAAGACCTACAAGACTCATTCCACAGTTCATCTCCTGCAACTGTTGTGGGCAGTGACAACTGCTAAGATGGAAAACTTAGATGTTGCTCTATCTGTTGTAATAAACCTTAGACCAATGTGAAAATCACAAGCATCCATAAGCAGAATGGTAATCCTGAATTTTATTTTAGTGTACTCATTTTATTTCAGATTTTGGCCTACCAGTGGTGTTTGTCTTCTGCTACTTTGTTACTTTTCACTTTGTACTTCCATTGTCGTCTTGTAATCACAGTGCAATTTCCTGCCCTGAGGCCTCTCTGCCATCTTGCTTCCTTTTCTCTCTTTTCTACTGTCTTTGGCATAAGAAAGGATAGGGGGAGGAAGAACTGAAACAGTAGAGATATTATATGATTGGTTGATGTCAGAAGTATTACATTTTCATACCTTTTTTTCCCATTAAAATGTTAGTAGTGAAGAGCAGAATTTTTTTTCTCTTTGTCCTAGGACAAGGCAGGTAAATACTCATTTTTGACTGTCCACTAGGGAACAGGTTAATGTTGGGAGATGAGGCTATCACACTTACTCTTGATTAAGAGTGCCTGTCATTCTTGAGTAAGACTTAAGATGACAAAGATCTGTAAAGTGTATATACTAGCTTGTTCTTGCATCCCATATCCATGGGTTTCATTGCATTGGCTTGGGGCATAAGAATACATTGTGTGACTAGTTGATGTTTTCCAGAGCTTGAGTCTTTGGCAATCTGTTTACTGTATGAGTTAAATAAATATTAATGCATTTTGTGTTCTAGAGAATACGAATCTTGTAGAGCTCTAGAGTTATAAAAGGTGGTCTGATTCTGTAAATTACAGTGGAGAGAGGTTGATCTTAATTAAACACAAAGTTGGATTTATGCTATCATTGTTCCATAATTAAAAGTAAAGAACTATAAATAAAGCAGTTACGCCTGATCATTCAGAGTGAAACAGTAGTGTCAAAGACAAAAGCTACTTTTTATCAGTTATTACTCTTTTGTGTTCTCACTGCAAGTCTTAATTATCCCATTTTTACCCTATTATTAAACTACATAGGTTAAGAAAACTAGCTTTTAAAAATGTTGCCTCAAGGGAGAAACAATTTGCTGATGATGCACTTATGTAAATTTTACTGGGCCTTCAAAATAACGTCTTTTTTGAAAACTCAGTAGATCAGATGCTGCTGGTTTTGTTGTCCAAGTCAGCCTCTAAGTCAGCCTAAATGCAGAACTGGAGATTTGGAAATGTACTATGCATATTAACTCCATAAAAGGTTAAATACAGAAAAGTGCTAAATACATATGTGTGATTAAAAATATTTGCTACAGGGCATAGGCCTCATGTATTTTCTTTAATGAGGATCAGAACAAAAGTGCAAACTAAGCCATTTATGAAATGGTTGCAAATACTAGCAATAGACATTCATATAATGAAACCATTGATGTGAATTCACTGAAGTCTAAAGGAAACCTTTGCCATTTTTAAATGCTTGGATTACAAGACAAATAGAAAGCTTCACTGGTATCACTGATGCTCTCCTGCACATGTGACTTTGATTTCTTTTGCTGGCATGTTCAATTTGCTGTTGTTGGCACAAACATAAAGAAGTATGACAGCAACATGAAAATACCCCCGTAAATTATGCTTCATGGTAATAGTTGTTAAAATGCTAATATTCATTAACACGGTAAAGGTTTATATGTGCAATTGGACACAATTTGGGGCTTTGCTAGCAGGATACAGATGTTTTATCTAGTTTCCAAGAAGACCCTTTTAGTTGTAATATAATCTCTGTGAAGTCCCCTCTACTGTGAAAGAAATACTAATGAAGGAAATAGTAGCAAAATATGGTACTGAGCTTTTCTGGTTTGTATGTAGTTTGAATTCAGGAAGTAGTGAGCTATTGATAATTGCTGCCCAAGTAATGCCATTTGCTTCTCTTTGAGGAGCAGTTTCCTTTGACTTCAGTTTAAATCCTTCTGGCTTACTTAGAAGCTTGCAGGATTAGATTCACCTTTTTCCTAAAAAATTATTTCTAAATTTTATATTCTTCAAATAATAAATGTGGATAAATGTGAACTGATAAATAGTTTACTCCCATAGAATCAGCCTTCTTTGTCTATCTTCTGGAAGAATGTTCCGTAACACTAACAACATGCTAATATGCCTGGCTTGAAAGTACTCTCAAGTTCTTTACTACAAGGTCCTGGTAGGATAAAAGAGTTCTTGAGTAAATGCATTTTTTATTTACAATTTCTGCAGGAAAGGAGTAAAATGGACCTCACAGAGATAACAGCAAATTCTCTATGTTTACTTCAGGCCATAAGAAGTGTAGCAATGAGAAACCCATCAAAAAGCTATGTCACAGTCATATTATTATTTAAGTCAAAATCATACTTTTCTCAGAATACAATTGCAAAAATGACTGAACTAAGAATATTCTTTTCTCTCCAAAAGTCTTGTCCACCTGAATTGGTGGTTTATCTTTGATAACCACAGATTCATGCCATGACTTTGTTTAGTAGCTACATTTGTAGTCACTAAGATTCCTTTTTGTGACAGATTTCAGTTGTAAGTGTTCTGTCTGGATATTTACATTGAATACTTAGAATTCCAAAATCTGGAGAGATTTTCTTTTCATGCTGATGCTCTTTTAACTCTCAGCACAATTATGTTGTATTCCAATGACCAGCAGTGTAGGAGATAGTTCCCTTTTCAAGGGAAGGCAAGAATATGTGTCATTTGGCTTTTTAAATTTAAACTTTGAAAATGTATGTATGTTAGAACTTTAATGAAGGAGTTTGGGTTTTTCTTTCTTTTGTTTCTCTCACACAAAGTGTAAAATATCCTCTTTTTTTCCTGGCAATACCATTCATTCCCAATAGGAAGCATTTTTATTAATACCAGCTTGGCATTTCTTTTTTTCCCCACTGCTTAAGTGTAAGAGCCAAGCTGGGCCTCCCCAGTCCTTCTCTCACAATAGATTTTTTTCATCAGACAAGAAAGAAAAAGAAGGAAAAAAATTATATTCCAATTAAAACGTAGTATTTCACACCAGCCACAGGTGGATTTTGCTGATTTTTTTAGAAAGTCACTATGTATTCAGCAAAGCATTGCATGCATGAGAAATTCATAAAGCGGATTTCAAGATACTGATATTATTTATTATGAAAAAGAAATAATTTGGAGAAATCAGATATATTGGCTTAAATAATTAAATAAATTTAATAAGAATGCAAGTTAATAATGGTTCACAAAATATCCCATAATTCAGTGAGGTAGAAAAATCTTTACAGCATCGCATTAAGGGGAGGATCTAAGGATGTCTGTAGACAGAAGATGAGAAGAATGTTTCTAAAAATGGAGCAAAATACAGCTTGTTTCTGAATTTCAAGAGAGCATGTGTATCACTGAAATCCTAGACTCAAAACCCACAAAGCAAATTATGCAAATCCTGTTATTACATGAAATGCTAAAGCTTCTTGTATTATTTAGCCAAGCTTTTACATTTTAAATAGAAGAAGAGAAAAGAGAGGACTTACTCATGCCTTTGGAATGCTTTCATTTTGTGATATCCGAACTGGAGCTGTTGAATATGCTTCTATTTATTTTTATTTACCAAAGAGTTAAAGGAAGAAAGCTGGAATAGACTCATGAGGAAAGTATGTCTATTAGGACAAATAAAGAGCAGAGTTAGTAACTTTGCTGAACAGTGACTGAAGAGAGATATAATCTGCAAGGATTTTAGAGCTAAATACATGACTAGATGCATTACCATAAAACATGCTGCTATGTAATTGGAAGTGTGGTGCAAATTAGTAAAAGAAAATTGAGGCTGAGCATCAGAAGAAATTTCTTGGCAGACATTTTATATTATGAAATAACCTTGTAGGAATATATTGAGTTCCGTATTGCTGGGCACATTTTTAAGGGAAGCAAAAACACATGAGTGAAAACAGCAAATATACAGTGTTGCTCTAGCTCTTTCCTTTTCTTCTTCTTTTTTTAACCTATGATCTAGGTTTGTGTTTCTTCTATGTATTCCTATGCAGCTGTGATAGTGGGTTAATGGATTAATGTGATAACAATTAATGTCTTGCCTTTTTCTTGATATTAATAGGATTTCTTAACACATTGAGCATAAAGAATATAACAATTATAAATTCTGTCAGGTTTGACTCAAAGTAGGGAAGTTTGTATGTATATTTTGTGACACTACAGATTTGATCTGTTATGTACCCAGCAGATAAGAAATATAAAGATTCATTAATACTCTTTTTTTCCACAGATTTTTATATGAGTTATCTCAGATCCCTAACTTCACAGAACGAGCTCAGTGTATTATCTTCCAGTCAGTTTTCTCTGAAGGGATAACATCAGTGCACCGGAAAGTTGATATTATAACTCGTGTTTCCAAGGTAAGTCCTAATGAAAGCTAAATAAAAACATAAATATATTTTAGAGTATTCATGCTTCTTTTTTTACCGTAAGTGATGAACTTTAAGCCTGGTTTTGGCTTTTCAGGAAAATAAAAATATATTAAATTTTTTAGATGCTTATAAGAATGAAAGGAGGAGGAAAGAGGGAAGGTAAGTTGTGTGTGATGCTCGATGCTCTACATAGGAAAATTTATTTTTATTTGAATGGCAGATTTTTATTACTTTGCACATTAAGTACAGTAATAGATAATCTCCATAAAATAGAAATTAAGTATCAGACTAGCTTAGTACAGGGCCTTGCAAACTTACTTTTTTTGCATATCAGTGTTGATGCCATCAGCAATATATGCCTATCACGTTCATCAGCTTATTACTTTCTCCTGGTATCTATACATTTCTGTTAACCCTGATACAACAGATTTTTTAGTACCTGGCAAAGTTTTACCTAAGATTTCTATACTATGAATGACTAAAGACAAGATTTTGAAGTTATAACAAATAAAACATGAAATGTAGAATGAGATAAGAACTAAAAGACAAATTTAATAGTGACCTAAAGGTATGACATCCTGGCCAGGACAGTATTTAATTTTTTTTTTTTTCCATTTTGAAGATTAACTTTTGATTAGCTTTGCTGCCACAAAGTACCCATGCTCTACCCCTTTGGATTTCTTTGCATATTCTAACAATAAAAATAGTTACTTAGTATTTTCTTTCCAAAGGAGACATAAATAAGGAATCAGTTTTGTATGAGATAGGGAAAGTGGTATTGCCCTCACTTTACTCAGGAGGAGCTCACACTACAGTTGATTTATCCAATGTCTAGTATAAGGCTACATAGTTAAGAGTTAGGCCCGTGGCCTCAGATTCTCAGTTGACAAGACAGATGTCTTTATATGTAAATTAAAATACTTTATTAGTTCTCCACTGTGTTTCTAGATTTCTTTTCTGTTTTGAGGCATGGTAATTTAGTCCTTAGCCCTGATGTATCCGCACTAAGTATGGAACCAGAAAAGTGAATTTCCAGAGCACCAGGACCAATGAGAAGCAAACTGAATATGACAGTCTGAGTCTAACCTAGTGGCAGCAAAAATAGCACATCTCCATTTGACTGTGCATTATGCAAAGTCATGATAAACCACCTTGTCTGTAAGATTTTTAAAGGCTATTAAGAATGTTTAGTAATCTTCTTCCATTAAACTTTTTGTCATCTACTTAGTATATGCTGCCATATAATTTGCTTCATATGGATTAAGGTAAACATAGTATCATAGGCAGGTACAGTCTAATAAATGCTTCTCTTAAATGTTTGATTCTTGTACCAGTTTTAGCTTCCTTTCCCTACAGGAGTAAAAACACACAAGAAACAAAACCTCTAGCAAAAAAAAAATAAAAAAGTTTTTTTTATATTAGCGATTAGAATTTTTGTGCTAACGGAAGTTACAGACTAGTATCCATTTTTCAGGCTTTGCTAAACATGACAAGTGTAAAGGAAATTTTAGGTTTGATTCTAGCTTTTGGAAATTATATGAATGGCGGGAATAGGACCCGAGGTCAAGCTGATGGATTTGGATTGGAAATACTTCCCAAACTAAAGGATGTCAAAAGCAGAGTAAGTACTCGTTTTTAATTAAACATAATTTCTCTCAAGTGATCTTTTTTTGTTCCATCACCTGTCAAGAGTTAATCTTTTCTTATTTCTTACCATTCTTACTTGAAAGAGCAAGGCACTTTGTACCTTTTTCTTTTTTCTCCCAAGTTTTCACCTCCTTCTGCACATGTTCATGTTTCCATAATCTCCAATTTCTCCTATTCAGTATAACTAGGATAATTACCTTATGTGAGAACTTCTGTGTGTATCTTTTACTAGTAGGGACTTAATTACAGTAGGTTACAGAGAAGTGAGAGAGCACAGACTGCTGAAGTCTTCTCCAGTAAATGTCCCCGTTCTTTTTTCTTGCTCTCAATTTAAGGTAGCTCTATGTGAGTAAAAATGTTTTAAAAATCAGGTTTAAAACCAAAGTATCAGTAAAGGTTCAATGTAGCATATACACTAAGGTATTACACATAAAGGATATAAATATATAATATACAAGATTTTAATCCACTTCAAAGAGGTATGTCAGATCAAACAAGATATTTTCAGACTTTTTTTTTAATTGGCAGTTAAAAGGATGTAGGGCATGAATTCTGAATGGCATGCACGAGAAAATGCTCATAGATGGCAGTAAATTATTTTGTCAAAAATTGAGAACCACTAGCACTAATTTTTGATTAGTCATGCTAGGATCAAAGTCAGGCTCAAACAAACTCTGGACACTTTTTGAGGTGCGGTTACTTTTCTCCTTACTTCAGTAGGGCAGAGGAGGAGGTGCTAGATAATGTGGGCAATGGAAACACTGCTCAAAGTTGTTCTCTGCCAAAGCATACCTAGACACCACAGGGATATATGAAGCAGCAAAGAATAGGAGGTGGTACAGATTTGAAGGGTGAGAAAAAAACTTGTTCTTTCATGTTCTTCCTCTTTTCCTGCATGAAGTGCTGTCTTGAACTATAACAAAGGTAGATTTTAAGCTTTTGTTCCCAGTTATGCTTCATGTAAGTAGGAATGTGTTTGTGAGACAGGCAATGTCAGGAAAGCAGTATGTCTAGGGAGCTTTTTATTTTACTTGTGAATACCATCATTAACAAAATATAAAAACACATTTAATGAATTGTTCAATGAGCAACTGTATTAATGAAAGTTTTTCCAAGGGATTTGAGTCCTTTGTCTCCTAAAGACATTGAGGTGCTGGAATGTGTCCAAAGAAGATCAACGAACCTGGTGAGGGGTCTAGATAACAAGTCTTATAAGGAGCAGCTAGGGGAACTGGGGTTTTTTAACCTGGAGAAAAGGAGGCTCAGGGGAGGTTTTATCTCTCCCTACAACTACCTGAAAGGAGGTTGTAGCGAGGGGGGCGTCGATCTGTTTTCCCAAGTAACAAGTGATAGAATGAGAGCAAATGGCCTCAAGTTGTACCAGGGGAGGTTTAGATTGGATATCAGGAAAAATTTCTTCACTGAAAGGGTTGTCAAGCAGTGGAAGAGGCTGCCCAGAGAAGTGGTTGAGTCACCGTCCCTGGAGGTATTTAACAGTGTAGACATGATGCTTAGGGACATGGTTTAGTGGTGGACTTACTAGTGTTAGGTTTGTGGTTGGACTTGATGATCTTAAAGCTCTTCTCCAACCTAAATGATTCTATGATTCTATGATCCCAATTCTTACTTTCCTCTTCAGTGCAATGGTTCAGCTGTTCCTTATGACCACTTTTATTCCAGTCCTACTCCATGGACAAGACACAATGCAAGCTAAACTAAATCCACGCCAAATTTCCCAGTACTCAGGTGTTCCTTGGTTGGCCAGTTGCCCTGAAGAAAAATGTAAAACAACTGGGCTTTACCTGACTTTTCTCAGTAGTACTAATTTTAGCCTCGCTCTTCTGTCTAACCATAAATTTGTAAGAATTTAATTATATCTGGGACTTTCCAATGGCTGAATTTAGCCTGCATGTTCCAAAATTATGAGTTATGAAAAGGAGTGGCAGAAGTACCGTATAATTGCATAAGACTTGTTTCTTAGCAAAACAAGCTAAAAAATTACAGTATTTACAGTTTCCTGGTAGCCAAAATAAATACATTATTAGTTTAGACTAGTCTCCAAAATGCATAAAAACACAAAAGGGCCAGCTGCTACAGGCAGACATGAAACCTCAGGGATAACTGGTAGACAGTATTTGCAAGGAAGAAGAATACGGGGTCTTGTATATTTGAACACCAAGGTATCCTTCCTGTATCCTGTTCTTCCCTTTTTGGGAGTTGCCAGCAAGCAATGTCATGTCTAAGTAAGCTGAATTCCAGGAGCTAAGGTAAAGAGTCAGTGTTAAATATGTCTTATTTCACATAAAAGTCACTTGTTATCACATGAGCCCTGAAAGTTACTTGATATAGAGGTTTTTTAAAATATGTAGCTCACCGTTTCAAAATCTGTGTTTTGTCTTCTGCAAATACTCTTTAAACCAAAGTAATAGGTTTGATAGTTTAGCATATAGAAAATAGAAAACAGGTGTATTTTACTCTAAAAGGGCAATCAAATATTCATGAGTCACTTCAGTTCCTTTTTGTACACGACCTGCCAGCAGTGTCTTGTAAAATCGTTATACAAGCAGAATGGCTTTGTTTGCATGACAGCAATGACTTGCTTAGTTAAGAATTTTGCTGATGTATGATATTAATAAAATATAATGTGCTGCAGGCTCTAATATAGGCGAGGCAGCTCTGTACAGGAAGTCAGACATTGTTCACATACAAATGTTTGTCCTGATACCTGTCAATATACAATATGAAAACCCATCAAAAAAATTTTCAGACATTCCAGATATAATTCCCTATATTATGATTCTTTTATGTTGTTGAACAGTACCCTGTAATGTATAAGTTGCGGTTTTACACTTTTCCTTTAGTTCATCTGGCCTATCCTGATCCAATGACATGTAACAAAATAAAATTATTCTGTGTACAGTTGTTGGGTGCAGGACCATGGAAATGGTGATTCCACAAAGTGAGTATTAAAATTCATATTTATAAGGCAACAGGGCATGAAATATACATGTTAGGTACATGCTGTCTAGTTTTATATTTGGAGTAAAATATGAAAAATATCTGTGGCTCTTTGTGGTCTTCATTACAGATGAATTGTGACTGAAGGAATCAAGAAATTCAGTTCACATTAATATATCTGAGGTGACTATAATATTTAGTTAATATTATAGTCAAGAGTAATAATATTAATTAATATTATTTTTCAAGTTAGTATTATTATTCATATTTTAAAAAGATACGGGGACAGCTTCTTCCAATGCATGTTTTCTTACCTAGTATTTAGAACCAAAAGAAGCTCTAGGTCCTGTGGTGGTACGATCAAGCCTATGTTATAAAAGATTGATTTTTGATCAGTAATCCTAAGGCTGAAGATATTGTGAGTCCTATTTCTCTCAGCAATATAAAATACTAATATATTTCTTTTCAAATAGAGTAAAATTTCACTCACTTGACACAGTGTTAATTGCACACATTTTAAATAACGTCTTTATTTTTTCCTAGGATAATTGTATTAATCTTGTGGATTATGTCGTCATATATTACCTACGCCATTGTGATAAGGTAAAAGATTCATTCGCTGTATCAGCCTCTCCAAAACTAGGTTTCTTTTAGAGATTGTAAAAGAGTTTGTATCAGCTTTTTTAAAATTCTGAACACAGTAGCTCTGATGGAAAAATAAAATCCATTTCTTTTGCTTTCTTACAACTGTTGTGGACCTCAATATGTCTGAGATTTGCTATAGGTTTTATGATAGGGATTTGGAAAATTTTACTTTAACTGTGGAAATAACCACTGCAGGCAATTGCCTGTGACTGTTGCAGACTGGACAGGTGATCACTCCAGTCCTGTCTTCTTACATCCTGGTTACTGTAACATTGTAAATCTTGTTCTGATTGGGTAATAATGGAAGACAGAAGCACAACTTCTCTCTCATAACAGAATGCAAGGACAGGTTGGTATTTTAAGATAGGTGAGTCAGCTGATGGGGTGAAATTAGAGGCTGAAAATGTGGGAAGAGGTGTGGATGCTGCTTTGAATGAGTTACATTTATGAGGCTTTTTGATAGGTATCGGCAGTGCCCAAAGTTTTTGAATGGAAAATTTGAACTATTGTCGTCTAAATGAAAATGTCACTATTAATGGATTTTAAGTATGTAATTGCTTATTTTTGATATTAAGAAGACGCCTTTACCTAATCTTTGGATCTAAGACTAGTGTAATTTTTCACAGCCCTGTGTCTGGTTGAATACAAATATTTTTTTTTCCTTTTTTTCTTCTTTCTTTTTTTTTTTGTTGAATTGATGAGTTAGTAGTCATGAATATTTTTTCCAGGAGTAAGACATAAGACTAAAGTAAGTGAAGACATTTCCCTGCCCATGGCAGAGGGGTTGGACTAGATGATCTTTAAAGGTCCTCTTCCAACCCAAACCATTCTATGATTCTATGATCTCTAACACTGGAGGGTCTGTATGTCAGGAGCCTGTGGAACAGCTCCTGGGGCTGAGCTGTAGAGGAGATAAAAAAGTAGCAGATATGTAGATCTGTACTTGTTTTCTTTCCTTTTTTTTTTTTTTTTTTTTGAACTGGGAAATAAAGTGTCATTACTTTAACCTAAGTACTCATCCTGTAAAAAGCCTCACAACAAAAGCAACTTTGTCTAGCCTGTAATATTTCTCAGTTCTCAGGGTATTGACATATGTATTCTTTTCTCCTTTTCTAACAATGCTGAAGCTAATGCTTTCTAATTCATTCATTTAAATATTTAATATTTCTGCAAACTTTCTACTATACTGTAATTTTACTTAAGGGAATTTTAGAAAACAAAACAGTTTATCTTCCTTGGGAGGAAATAGACACAGTGTAAATGTCATCCATTGTACTTTTTTCCCCCTGAATGTTCATATCTTTATAATAATAAAATTATTTTTTCCCTGTTCACAAAACAAATAGTTCTCCAACCTATGAGTTTTCCTTTATTACAGACTGAAATCTGTGCACAGGTAGCATTTTAAACTCACTAGTATATGCTTATATACAGCAATGTCATATTAATACCATTTATATACTTGTTAAATTTTCACTGGAGATATTGCTTTGAACCTGTTAAGGTTTTTTGTTTTGGTTTGGGTTACTTCTGATTTTTTTTCTTACTGTGCTAAAAATAAGGTATATGCTTAGGAGTTCCATACAGACATTAACTCATGTGATTTATTGGGCTGGATAAACCTTCAACTGTATATTTTAATATGTATAAAATACTCTTGGCAATATATATAAATATTATTTTCAATTTATACTTATAAAGTTTGTGTATATTTAATGAATTGGGAGAGAGTGAAAGCACAAACTTTTGGCATAAGATCACTTGTCGCACTACAATAGATATTCATGTTATCTGTTTTTAAGAAACTTCTAATACCTTATCTAAACCTTTATTGATATAAAATGAACTGAAATGTTGTGAGCTCAATGTTGTTTCATAGTTTAAATTGAGCACAGTTTGCTTCACAACATCTAAAGGCAAGTTTCAACACTCAGACTGGTCAGAATTTCATCTTAAATGATGTATATGTTGTTTTAGCAAGAATGATTTAAAATATATTATTTTTGCAGTTTTATAATAGTGTTTCATAGATGATGTTTCAAAAAAAAGTAAGTTATTTCACTGCAAATGCATTCAGTTTTCATAGTGGCCTGTTTGTTTGTTTGTTTGTTTAGGAAGCAGGAACAGACAAGAGTATTTTTCCTTTACCAGAACCACAGGACTTTTTCCAGGCCTCCCAAGTTAAGTTTGAAGACCTAATAAAAGACTTAAGGAAACTGAAGAGAGATCTAGAAGGTAACTGGTAACTTTCATGTTTGTTCTGCTAACAACAAAGTGCCATTTAAAATGTGACCTTTATGAGGTTTTCTTATTGCTAATTAGGTTTATAGTGTTGATTCATTTAGAGTTTTTACACTGTGGCACAAATTACTCACATAAATTAGAAAGAAAAAAAATGCAAACTCATGACTTAATAAAAATGAAAGTAAAGATACTGAAAAGCAATTTGCCCTTTTACAATAAAAAGCCCCTAAAGAAATCTTTCTGAAATTTTCTTTAGTTGTGTGTGAATTTTCCTCTGACTTCTCCAGAACTGTGTGTTTAACTGTAGATATCTGTTAGTTCCATAACATAAATACTTTCTTCAGTACTTGTATAACACAATTTAACAGCTACAAGAGAGAGTTGAATACTATTAATGTAGAAATAAAACACAGCTTGCCAAGGCACAGAAAAGGGAAGTGGAAAGCTCCAGTTCAGAATATTTTCACCCTGGGACGTAAAATAAACATTTAAAAATGTTTATTATAAAGAGGGGCTCAGAAACCCAACTCATCTATCAATCAAGGTACTGAGTGGAAATAAAGTGGGAAGGGTTGCTCTCTAAGTGTTCCAAGCAGTTTCATTTTTATTTTGTGTTTCATATGACTTTCTAAAATAAATCCAACAAATGATGACTGAATATTTTAAGCCTGTCTTTTTTGTTAAGGAAAAGTTGCTACTTTTACTGAAGCAGGTTTGTGTCAAAAATGGAGTTTAGGGAGAGAATCTGCATAAAAGCCTATAAAAACTTCTCCATTTACACCTCTGCATCAAAATGGAAGAGTCCTTTTAGAATCAGAATTGAACAAGGTGATTGTTTTGATTTTTTTTCAATGTAAGGCGATGAAAACTGTTCCAAAATAATTTATCCTTACACTTAGAAATTGCTGGATTAGGTCACTGCCATCTTTAGGATAGTTTCAAAGGTTAACAGTGGTAGGAAAGTATCAGTTGTTGTTTGTTCAACCCGGGCATAAGTGAGTGCTCTATCTCCTCTCATCGCTTGGCCCTGTAAACCCCTTGGCCTGCCCTCTTTTGGGCTAGTTTGTGCAGAAACATGATCTGTGTTTGATCTTGTACTTTTGCAGCATGTAGTCCTGCTGTCATGCATCTTAGTCTTGCAGGATCTGCATTGAGGCTGTGACATTCACATCATATTTGTTCTACACAGCAAAGATACAGACAGTGAAACACACTAACTAACTCTTAAAATAAAAACTGCAGGTTTCTTATAATCACAGATTTCTATTTTCTAAAACAAATTTTCTTAGATATTTTTAGAAAAATCTAGAAAAATGGTTATGTTGAGGTTGTTTTCATAATTCTTCTTTGTAAAGATGTATTTGAAACGTCACCAAACTAATTAACATGTAAAGTTAATGACAGCAAAGATTTGAAACAAAAAAGGTTGTGGAAATGTTTTCAGATGTTGGTATTTTATCACTCAGAAATATGCAGCAGAATTCTAACAAGCATTCCTGTGATTAGTTTCTCTTACATTTAAACAAAGAAACACTCACTCATATAAAAATGTTTTATCTCTTTCAAACATTTCCTTTCAAATTTTTTTATTCAGATAATGCTGTAGTTTATTTTTAAATCAAAATTTTAATTGAAGAGGTTATAATTTTAACACGTACAACAAAGATTTGATGAGTCTCTGTAGTTTATTGTAGCCATTAAAAAGTTGTGGTTGCTGGCAGAATACCAGTGAAAGTCTAAAGCTGAAACAGATGTGAGTAGCAGAAACCAAGTCCAGAGAAGCGTCGGGCCCAGCTACCCAGACAGGCGAGGCCCTTCAGATGTAAATAATTTGAACAATATTAACTGGGGCTGCCTGTGTTATAGGGTACATTGGATTTATTTCACAGTTTGGTTGGCTAAGGTAGTCTTAAGCAGATTACCTTGGAAGTGGGATGAGACAAAGGTAATAAATGAAAGAGGGGTTTTCTTCTGTGCCATTAGGGAATGAACTAATGTTCCTGTTAGTGATTTACTTTTTTTTTGAGATTTGTACAGAATGATTAAAAAAAAAGATAAGTATCACCTCTTGTGCCTGAAATGGCAACTTTGATAGACACTTTTCATAATAGTTCTCATTTAGTATTTAAAAATATTTTTTACTAGTTTATCAAGGCATTCATTTATCTTTCTGTCATGGATATTAACATAGGAAAGATTGAGTTATCATGAGTGGCATGTCTTAATAGTGTAAACCTCTGGTTTGAAATACCTAGACATTGTGGAACCGAAAGTTCAAATCTAGATGGAGCACAAACCCTTTCATCCTTTTCAGATAAACGGATTGAGTTCCATCCAATTTGCTATTTTGAAGTCTTTCAGATTAGACTTTAAAGGGACAATCTAACTTTAGTCTAAAGGCATTAGACTAAAGTTTGGCTCAAAAATTCAAAAAAAGTTTTTGGAGAATCTTAATCCAACAGGTTTTTAACACATATTCCAGAACAAACTTTGTAATCATGAGCATTTTTAGGTTAAAAAGAATGATAAACAAAAATATGCACTTAATATAGGCTTTTAAGGGGAAAGAAGTGCAAAAGAATGCAATATTAAATAGTCAGATGAAAATTTTAGAGTGAAATCTGGTTCCACTTTGAAGTCACAGGAAAAAGAAATATTTTCTGTAAGCTCAAGTTTTCACTCCAGGTCTATATAGTCGGTGTATTTCCAAGGTTTTCAAATATTATGTAGTAGCATAAGCAGATACATTTATGCATTTAACATGTATTAGCTTTCCAGTTAATCTTTATATTTATGGAAAAACAATTTTTACTTTGCATCAATATTTTAAGATTGTAAGATATTTTATTCCTCGTTTAGGGCAATGATTTCCACAAAACATGATTTTCCTTCTAGTCTGGACAGTGCCACTTGATTGGTATTCTTCTGGAATAAGCACAGAATGTTTGAAATGTGTAATCATAAGAAGATTTTTAGAAAGAAAGACACTTTGCCAAAGTACGATAGACTTGTATAAGTTTTACCATGAACCTTTTATTCATCTCTCTCCAAAGCTGAACAATCTTAATTATTCAAAATTAATTGCACTGTAGATTGTTTCCCTCTCTCATACTTATTGCTCTTCTTTGCAATACAGTTCATAAAACTTTAAAACGTTGCTCCATTAGTCAAAAGAAAGCAATATTGGATTCCTTGTATCATTTACTGTAATATTCATTATAACTTCTTAGTATTCTTCAGCTTAACAACTGAAAGAGCAAAGATATTTATTGAATGGTTAAAAATGGAAACCAAGGTAGGTCCACTCTAAACGCTTTCGAGAGTCACACCTTTATTTCTTACCATTAATTAAATTTCCTATGAGATTGTAACATTCTGATCCCATCGAAATCCACATACCTTTTGCTTTCACCTTCTTTCATGACCACCAATAGAGATATTAGTTAACATTTTCATACTATTTTTTCAGTACTCTGTGTAAGTTTTAAATTTTTACTAGCTTAACTGAGTGTATATGAGCATATATGTAGGTGTTTACATACAAGTATACATGACTGAAAGGAAATAATATAAAATAGAAACAAGACTTCATGGTTCAGCTACGTACAATAATCAGTTGGATTTCAGTACTCCAGGAGACATGGTTTCCAATTGGGGGCCTCGTAACCTAATTGTTCACAGATCTTTATCTTGCATAAGTATGTTACCCCCAGCTTTTCCACATTTAAGTAGCGGAAGTTCATCAAAAATTCAGCTTATGGCAACACCATCTTGTAAAATTGTATAACCCTTATAAAAAGATTATAAAGGAAGCAAGTAAAACTATGCATGAAAGGTTGAGAAATGACAATGTTACATTTGCTGTTTTCACATTGTTTTTCGTACAGAAGCATTACAAGTATCTTAATATCAGAGAAATGCAAATTTTTTGGTTGGAAAGTAGCTCTGGAGATCCTGTGGTCCAAAGCCTTTGAGCAGGACTAACTTCATATTTACATCAGGCTGTACAGGGCCTTAGCCATCTCAGTTTTGAATCTAAGGATGGAAATTCCAATTTCCTAGGCACCTCTCTAGGCACCTATTCCAACTCTGAATCACTGTCTTGCATATTTTTCGTTATCCCTTGTGAGAATTTCCTGTGCTACAACTTGTGACTGTTGCTCCTTTTTCTTTAAATGTGCATTTCTGAGAAAAGTCTGGCTCCATCTTATCTATAGCTATTTGTTAGATAGTTGAAGCAAAAAACTAGATCCCCAGTTAGCTTTCTCTTCACCAGGCTGAACATACCTGGCTTCCTCTGGCTCTTCTTCAAGTACCTCATTTTATTTTCATTCTCAAATGGCAGCATGACAATATACACATTCTTTTTCAGATATGAATATGTGTGTGTGTATATATTCATATATATGTATATATATTCTTTTTCATAGAAACAGATCCAGTGCACTGGATGTGACTAGCATGGTGTTGCTGTACCGACACCGGCATCATAGCTAATTAACCCTGTCTCTTAGCATGGCTGACTAGACCAGACTAAACTGTCGCATATACATTACTCTCATATAGTGCCTCCTCAGAGAGCTCTGTATCACATTATATTGCAAAGTGGATATGTGTTACAAAGTTAAGACAAGAATGGAAGAGACTTGAGAAATGAGAAATGGGTAGAAATTGAGAAGGGTCACTCATTCTTGATTCTTGCAGCTACTGTCACTATAAATAGAGACAAGGAGGAAGCTGAAAAAAGAAAAAATAATCAGCACATGCTCATTTAAGACTAAAACTTTCTGATTTTCCTGATTTAAAATCCTGAACAACATCTGTTTTTATCAAGGATTATAAGGGAATATATTTACCGATTAGGAAAATATACAAAAGCAGAAAAGTTTAATCAGTATTATTCACAAGAAGTTAATTTAAAACTCTTAAATGTATGTGTTCCCATCAGAGTCTTCAAACTGAGTTAAAGGTTTTTGTGACAAAATGTCCACTAATTAACTATAAACCATTTTTGTTCTAGAGATTAATTGAGGTTTTCAAGTAATGAATTGGGACATTTTCAGCTTTTGTTGGATTTCTACGTAAGCACAGATGGAGAAATTAATTAAATGTGTTATTATTTATTCAAATGGGATTATATGTTGAGTTCATACATAATATGGTCTTAGGTAAAGTGTGTTTTGTAAATAGACTTTTAGTATAATCACGATACAATAATTATCAATAGGGCAAAAATTACAATGTTGAAAGGTTTTGTCTATTGTTTGATTTGCTTTATAGACAGTAAGGTTACTGGATCACATCATTAAAATTCTAAATATTGTCTCAGTTGTGGATGCCCCCTCCCTGGCCGTGTTCAAGGTCAGGCTGGATGGGGCTTTGAGCAACCTGGTCTAACGGAAGGTGTCCCTGCCCTTGGCAGGGGGTTTGAATCTAGATGGTCTTTAAGGTCCCTTCCAACCCAAACCATTCTATGAGTCTATGAGTCTATGATTTGAGTGTTAACTTTCTAAATACTTTGTTGGATTAATAGATATTTCTCACCAAAGGGTTATTTATTACAGGAAGATAGTATTCAAAAAAGTATCAAAGGCCTTTTTCTAAAATATTTTCGACCAATTGAAGCCTTAGTCTAATTTAAATGAAATGTTTTAAGTCAATTTAAAAGTGGGATTTAGACATCTGAGTCATATACATGTTCTAGAAAAATTTTCCCAGCAAGAGAAGAGTTGTATGATACTTTCCAGGAACTAGTCACTTTAATTTTCTTCATGTTAATTATACTTTTGAATTTTAAAATTCACCTTCAAATTTTGGAAGTGCAGGCAAATAGAAATTTGAACTGGGTGGTGGAACACAAAAAGCCAAATAGGTGGATGTGTTATTTCTTTAGACATTAGCATAAATGGAGCACCTTGTTTTGTACCTGGTATCAGTATATTTTTGTACTGTCCATTTACATGATACATTTTGAGGCAATGCGGAATGGTATAAGGAGAAGAGCAAAGGACAGCTTTGTACTGGAACAGTTATTTTGTTTTCAAGAGTTGACAAAATGACACCCTCTTCCTTCTCAGAGTTTTCTGAACTCTTTTTGAATAGTCTCTTGCCTCAGAAGGATAAGATATATTTCAGTTTGTTTTGATTTGGCAAAGATACAACACAGGCATTAAAAAACACATTTTGTATATGTGCACTGGACTCTGTTTTACAATAAAACTAACATTTTGACAGTGTTCCATTGGTAATGTTCATATGTGAATACATTAAGTGGAAATTTTTGTAAGTGTATCATTTCTTAAAATTCCATTAGGTTTTCTAGTTTGTGATAATAGAGAATCGTATGGAATGGGTTTAATAAGATTCAGAAATATAGTAGAGGAGCAAAGCAATGATGTTTTAGAAGAGTTTATTCCCTGGAAGCAGATGTCTGCATGTGTGCACAAAGGCGAGGGAGAAAGCTTCCTGTTGGTTAAACAATGGCATGCTGTTAATTTTTTCTTTTAGACTTTTTTCTTTGGCTAAAGAATCCTCAGAAATTTCTTGTTAAAAATTATTCTGCAAATGTTAAGATTCTAAAATGAATCTTGGAAATACCACAGTTATGATTTTCTGTGCACTTTTCTGTGTGGCCTTTTATATAAATAAATGTGTGTATGTGTGTGTGTGTGTTAAGCATTAGTTACGTAACTATGTAGTATACATCTGGGAGAAGGCAGTGTACATCTGGGAACAGGAGGAATATTGTTCCTATCAATGCGTATGATGGATAATGAATGATGTAGTTTGGAAAGTGTGCAATACTAGCATTGGGAGAACAGTGACTTCATATTTATGGATCTCATCAGCTTTTCCTCCTTGAGGGAGTACGCAGTAAAAGAAAAGGCAGATTTCTGCTAGAATTGAGGCGGTCGCTTACGTATTTACTGCCAATGATCAAAGACTGAAAGTATGTTAATTCAGACAGTGGGATACAAATTAGTAGTAGTTAGGCTAATTAGCACTTTGAGAAGTGTTCCTGCTAATATTATAGGTAGTTTATGAATTTATATGATTTTAAATCTAAGCAGGATGCTCTAGCTGAGCTAAAGCCATAAACTTGGTAGAAGAATTAATTAGGTGGAACTTTATGATCTGTCTTGTACAGAAAATCAGAGATCCAGCAGTACAGAGGGAAACAGGAGCTCACTTCTCCAGCCTCTACCATTTCAGTTCATAAACATACTGTTTCAGCCATTGCCCAGCAATTCTCTTCTATCTGATCCTATGTTCATGATGCTAAGTAATAACATGTTTGTGTGTTTGAAAGGTCTTTTTTTTCCCTAGCACACTAAAAATCTTAGCTCATCTGGTTAAAAATGTTATTATTGCTTCTTTAAAATTTTGTCTTCCTCTAAATTAGCCAGACAAGACTCTTCAATTTCAAAATATTCATTTTTTGTACTGTTCAGACAGAAGGGAAATGTTCCGATTTCTCAGCGGGTTCTGCTAGTGCATGTTCCTACACTCCTGACAGATCTTAATGATGTGCGGAGGTCTGTATGTTTGGATCTTGACACTAACCCAAAACTTTCTACTAATAATGTGTGCTGGAATCACTTAAGGAATCTTACAAAGACTTGACTGGAAAATTATGAGGGTTTAGTCATTATATTCATTTATATGTGCTGGTCAGTCCCCTGTAGTATGCTTCTTTGCTGAAGGGCGCGCTGAATGTAAACCACCATTTCAGAGAGAATATATTAACCAGAGTCTCAGATATGTTGCTATGGTGTGAAAAATATTTAGTTTTACTAGCAAACTTTGTTAATTTTGTTAAATGTATTCTTAGGAAACAGTCTTAACAGAAAGGGTTTTAAATGATTTATATAAAATGTTGATACTGTATGACAAAAAGAAGAGCAAATGAAATTTTTCTTTTAGGTTAGTTGAAAGTAATATAGGCCTGACAGTTCCTCTGCATGCTATCACATACTGTAAAAGTTCAAAATATTATTAAACTTAAAAGAAGCAAACAAAAAAAAAACCCTCACAAATTTATATCTGACACACAGCCGGAATATCCGATCAAACTTGTGACAACTGTCAAGACGTCTGACTCTTGGCTTCCGTTAAAACTCCGTTAGAACAGATGAACTTTACAGGGGGTTTTGTACACCACTAATTCCATTGTTTCACTTTCCACAGCTTAGGACTTATCACTGAATTGTTTTTCTGTCTCATTTATACTTGTTTCTGTGTGTCACGAGGGAAACGTATTTCAGACAAAGATCAGACTGTTTGAAGTTTTACTTATTAGATTCTACCCTCTAAAATAGCTTTTTAAGAAAACTGAATTATTAATACGTGAAGAAAATAATTGTGCATAGAAGCACATTTCTTCTTCTAAATTAGCTGAAAAATAACTTCATAGAACAGTAACTATGCAAGCGATTTATAGGTTAGAATGGTGTATTTAGTTTTATGTGTGCTAACACTTTTTTGCATTAAATTGTTGACCTTTATTTAACACAACAAAAATGAAGCTTGAGAATAGAGTACTACCACATTTTGATCCTCTTCTACATTTTTCTCAGATACTTTTGTCTCAGAAAACTTCACACCCCACTTCATGGCATTTCCCTCTCTGTTTGGTTCAGAGGCATCTATATTAGTCAACCCAGCTCTGGGTAGGGTGTTAGTGATTAAACCTTTGTGTGTTGCCATCGTTGAGATGTGTACTGATTATCAATGTGTGTCCAAAAATGCAAATAAAATACTGTCTCTCAAACTTTTGTGGGTCACTAGCAGCATAACCATTTGCAGTTAGAAGTTGTCAACATTCTTATACTGTACTCTAAAGGAATCAAGGTAAATCTCTTCCCCCCTTCTCCACATTTATTTAAAATTCTATCTGAAAAGAAACATTTACTTGTAAGGTTATAAATAAGCACAAGAGCTGTAGATGGCAGAGATAAAATGGCTTGTAATAAAGCTAACATTCTTATGTGCATACTTGCAGTAAATATATATCTAAATTACATGTAATAACCAAATCCTGAAACAGTGTCCAACAGGTAAACATGCATCTCCTGTAACTTTTTGTTTAACTTGGAAGGTTGTTTGCAAGTAAAAAAATGTAATAAAGCAAAACCAACCAAACTAAATCATGAGGAAGTTATATAGCACTTGCTGAATAATTTAAATTTATGCACTTTGTCTGAAGTTTATTAGGTTCTTATTTGGGTATATAGGCCCAAGTAGTGTAACAGGCTTCTGCACTGTGAAAAATAGTGAATCCTCTCATACAGAAATTTGAGATTATTTAGTGCTACAGTGAGTTCATTTGTGGTATGGTTTCAAATCCCCTTTGAAACAGAAAGGTAAGAGTTCTGAAAAAGAATTATCAAATAGTAACCCTCCTGTCAAAGATAAGCCTGCATTATAACAAGAAAATAAAATAGCAAGCTTGGCAGTATAACCTGCCAGGCTCTGAACAGACAAGAGAAGGGGGAGGTTTTAGCAGCCTTCACAGCGGCATACTCATGGGGGATAGTGTCAGTGACAGGTTTATAGGAATTCATGGTGTTGGTACTTGGTTTCACTGTCAGGACGATTCCTGTAAATGCTACTGGTGGGTTCTGGTGAGTAAACAGTTAGTAATTTATTGTTATCAACATTAAACTATTTCTGGTTTTGCGTTTACTTTAAAAATAGTGCTTAAAAAATTCCAAATCCTGTCTGATTGACACTGAAATGCTCTTTACGTGAAAGTTTGTTTATGGGCAGTGATTCTTTTGACAGATTTACAAGTGTCTGTGGAGTTTTAAAAGACTATTGCCCAATAGGCATTAAGTGAGAGACATTCTATTTTGTAAATATTTTCACTTATATTGGGGATTTTTAGAGAACTTTTTGAGCCAAGTACTGCATTAAATCTGAAGACAGTGGCAAACTGATAATCAGCAGTTTCCAGCTTTGTTTTAATGTTTTGCTAATGGTTTCCATTTCTGTGGCCAAGATTTGCAGTGGGTGAAGCATGATGAACATCCAACAATTTGTAAGGGCTTTCAAATACTATTGCACATTCATATTTTCTTTTTTTGCAATAGCTCATTTAGAAATAAACAATTTTCAAAGTAGCATATTACATTTAATTTCACTAACATACGATGCGTACCAAGAATCTGAACCAAAAGTTTATTACAGTAATGGAGAATTTGCATCTGTTTGAACTCAGTAATGCTGAAACAGGTTATTTTCTCAATTTGTTATTTTGGAATGAGGTGGTGAGAGGAGAAGTGTATGTGTGGTGTGCTAGCTGTCAGATTCCTCAGAATTCCTTCAGATTCCACAGAATTTCAGAAAGAAATTTTTTCAGAAAGAAGAATTTATTCAATTCAATTTATTCAGAAAGAATTTATTTCAAAGAAGGAATGCATAATAGGATCCTTTACTGAATCACAGAATCACAGAATCAACCAGGTTGGAAGAGACCTCAGGGATCATCGAGTCCAACCGTTGCCCTGACACCACCATGTCAACTAGACCATGGCACTAAGTGCCTTGTCCAGTCTTTTCTTAAAGACATCCAGAGATGGTGACTCCACCACCTCCCTGGGCAGCCCATTCCAAGGGCTAATAACCCTTTCTGTAAAGAAATTCTTCCCAATGTCCAACCTGAACCTCCCCTGGCGAAGCTTGAGGCTGTGTCCTCTTGTCTTATCTCTAGTTGCCCGGGAGAAGAGGCCAACTCCCACTTCACTACAACCTCCCTTCAGGTAGCTGTAGGCGGCAATAAGGTCACCTCTGAGCCTCCTCTTCTCCAAGCTAAACAACCCCAGCTCCCTCAGCCGTTCCTTGTAGGACAGACCCTCCAGACCCTTCACCAGCTTGGTCGCCCTCCTCTGGACTCGCTCCAACACCTCAACATCTTTCTTGAAGTGCGGGGCCCAGAACTGGACACAGTATTCAAGGTGCGGCCTCACCAGTGCCGAGTACAGAGGGACGATCACTTCCCTAGACCGGCTGGCTACACTATTCCTAATAGAGGCCAGGATGCCATTGGCCTTCTTGGCCACCTGGGCACACTGCTGGCTCATGTTTAGCCGGCTGTCGATCAGCACCCCCAGGTCTCTTTCCACCGGGCCGCTTTCTAACCACTCTTCCCCCAGCCTGTAGAGCTGCATGGGGTTGTTGTGGCTGAAGTGTAAGACCCGGCACTTGTTCTTGTTGAACCTCATGCCGTTGGTCTCAGCCCATCTATCTAACCTGTCCAGATCTCTCTGTAGGGCCTTCCTACCCTCCAGCAGATCGACACTCCCACCCAGCTTGGTGTCATCTGCACATTTACTGAGGGTGCACTCAATCCCTACGTCTAGATCATCTATAAAGATATTGAACAGCGCCGGCCCCAGAACTGAGCCCTGGGGAACACCGCTAGTGACCGGCCGCCAGTTGGACTTTGCCCCATTCACCACCACTCTCTGGGCTCGGCCATCCAGCCAGTTTTTAACCCATCGAAGAGTCCACCCATCCAAGCCCCAGGCAGCCAGTTTGTCCAGGAGGATGCTGTGGGAGACAGTGTCAAATGCCTTACTGAAGTCTAGACAGACTACATCCACAGCCCTGCCCTCATCTACTAAGCGGGTCACTTGGTCATAGAAGGAGATCAGGTTGGTCAAGCAGGACCTGCCTTTCATGAATCCATGTTGGCTGGCCCCGATGCCCCGATTGTCCTGCATGTGCCATGTAATGGCACTCAGGATGATCTGTTCCATCACCTTGCCTGGCACCGAGGTCAGGCTGACAGGCCTATAGTTCCCTGGATCATCCTTCTGACCCTTCTTGTAGATGGGCGTTACATTTGCTAATTTCCAGTCAGCTGGAACTTTTCCAGTTAACCAGGACTGCCGGTAGATAATAGAGAGTGGTTTGGCAAGTTCGTTTGCCAGTTCCTTCATTACTCTGGGGTGAATCCCATCCGGGCCCATAGCCTTGTGGGTGTCCAACTGGCACAGCAGGTCACTAACCGTCTCCTCCTGGATTACGGGAGGTTCACACAGCCCCCTGTCCCTAATTTCAGGCTCTGGGGGCCGAGTCTCCTGAGGACAACCAATCTTGACATTAAAGACCGAGGCAAAGAAGGCATTGAGCACCTCTGCCTTTTCCTCATCCCCTGACACTACACTACCCTCCTCATTCAGCAAGTGGTGGAGGCTCTCCTTGACCCTCCTTTTGCTGTTGATGTATTTGTAAAAGCTTTTTCTGTTATCTTTGACTGTAGCAGCCAAATCAAGCTCTAATTGAGCTTTGGCCCTTCTAATCTTCTCCCTACACGACCTGGCTGCGTCCCTATAGACCTCCCAAGTTACCCGACCTTTCTTCCAGAGCAAGTAGGCTCTCTTTTTTTCAAGTTCTAGCCTAAGTTCTCTGTTTAACCAGGCTGGTCTTTTTCCCCGACGGCTTGTCTTCCTACACACCGGGACAGCCTGCTCCTGAATATTTAGCAATTCCCTTTTGAAGCATGTCCAGCCTTCCTGGACTCCTTTGCCCTTCAGGACCGATTGCCAAGGGACTCGGTCCACCAGCCTCTTAAACAGGCTAAAGTCTGCCCGCTGGAAATCTAAGGCAGAAGTTCTACTCTTGCCCCTCCTTACTTCCCCCACTATCGAAAACTCTAACATTTCGTGGTCGCTAGACCACGCTAGAATGGTTACCTCAGAATCATTCTACTAAATCATTCACTAAATCTGAGGTAATTATTCGCTAGAATGAATTACCTCAGAATCATTCTACTAAAAACCTTGCTAAAATAATTTTCTTTTAAAAAGGAAGGGGTTTCTATTGTAATGAATATGAGAACAAAATATAAAAAATTCATATTAAAAATTCATGTAATGTTCCCTCACACGTGTTATAGTATTTTTAGCAAAGAAAAACAGAGCAACTGATGGAACAGGACTTTTTGGTTTTAATTTTTTATATAATGTTCGGCATGACTTGGTAATTTTATTATATTTTTTAAACAATATATTTCAAGTAAATATTTGAGTAAACAAAGAAAAAAAAAGAACTTATATAACAGGAAATTCAATTAATGTTAGTTACCTGAAACGTCTATATTATGTTGTATAGAACTGGGGCAGGTCGTAGAGTTGTATGGTAGCCTTTCACCAATAGTACAAATCTAGGTTGACAAAGACCAGCTGACTTCAATATGTAGAATTACAACTGCCATTTTAATCAAAACCTTTGGTTTAACCCTGTCATGAAAATCTTTTTCCTCTTCCATGTGTGTCTTTATTTGTATCTGATTTGTGATTCCTTTGAACACATTTCGACTGTTCTTTGCCATATCTGTCCCCAGGCAGATTTGATGATGTTACAAAGTAACAGCCTAAAAGATAAATTTTAGGCTAAAAGATAAATCTGGTTGGTGGTCCTAGCCATCATTTTCTTATAGGTATTGGGCAAGGAATCGTTATTCTGCATAGGACATTTCATTATTGAAGGGAAGACTGAGACTGGAGATATATCAGCAGGAATACAAAATTTTTGAGACTGCAGTTCCAGCTGAAGTTCATGACTGCCTTCAGCCAGTGACTCCGTACCTATGTGATATGTCTTATTTTTAATGTTAGCAAGTAAATAAATTCAAGTTTTATTCAAATATTTCAGTGCAGTTGACTTTAAACAGAATTAGTTGACATTCAGTTGCCCAGATACTTTTATGTTTGTTTGTAGACCAAAAGTATAGGTTATTGAGTGAAGTATAACCTAAATTCAGAGTCAATTAAAGGAGGATTAAGCAGTATTGGGCAAATACATTGCTTTTGTGATTAGCAGATTTTCACTTCATCACCCTTCTCTTTGATTCCTTTAGCTCAAAGCTAAAACTTTCTCATAGCCCTTCAGTCTACTTTGGCAGTTATCTCAAAGAACTTCAGGAAGTAAACTGATAGATTTTAGTTTTAGATGAATATCATCTAGATAAATATCATCAGCAGAGAGAATCGTCCAAAAGTCTCTTTTTAAGGCTTTCCAATAATGTAAATTCTTGGAGTCTGCCAGGATTTACTTGACATCTTTTGTCTCTTTCAGTTTCATTGTTTCAAGATGACTTAAGCAATGCAAACTTGTGTGTCATCTCATTTCATCTCGTCTCGAACTTTTAATCAGCACCCCAATTCATTTATTCTGTCATCTGTCTCATTTCTTCCAACCTGATTGATTCTGTCATTCTGTGGTTGGACTCGATGATCGCAGAGGTCTCTTCCAACCTGACTGATTCTGTGATTTGCTCTTCTTTTCTGTGCCTTTCTTCTTACTCTTCCTCTCCCCTCATGCCAAATGTTTAGCTTCTTGTTAAGGGTATTGGGATTCTTCTTAAGAATTCACTGCCCAAATCAGGTTTTTCTCTGTATGCTGGTACTTCTTCTTGTCCATATTTTCCTGTAGCTTTTGTCATCTGATTAAGGTTAATGTTAGTTGTCTTTATTAAAAAAAAAATGATTGCAGGGGTTATATATGTGCTTTATTTTTAATTTAGAAATAATTCATCCTAGTCTTGGTCGTTTAAATATTTACATGGGATATATCTGAGTAACCTTTCCAAATCTTGTGTTATTAAAGCTTGTACGAAGCATCTAGGAAGCTTTCAATACTCCAGACAATGCATTAGCAACACCAGATGTTTGGGAAAACACCTTTCTGGAGTAAGTTAGAGTGTGTTTAGATACTACTGTAGCTGCAAGCTTATTATTAGAATAGATATTCATAGAAATCTACTTCTGCATATATTTATACAAATTTATTTCTATAAGATTATTATAAAATATAATTATTGGCTTGCAATCATTGCAACCTTACATGATTGTACTAATCATGTGCATTCTATAGTCACTGTGTACCAAATGCCTGAACATGTATACTAATACTTTTACACTTTTGTCACTTTATATTTATCTAAAATAATTTCTAAATATCACCTTACATAATTTTCTGTAGATTTTTTTTAAGCACAAAGAAAAAAACACAAACTTGTAGCTGCTACTTTGTTCAAACTTCCAGTCAGAAACTTATCAACACTGTCTCAGTTATTTTGCTAGATTTTTTCCCCTATACAATTCTAATGTGTCTGTCTTCTTCCAAAGTAAAGTATTACAATTTGCCTGAATAATTGTAGAAATCTTGTTCTAATTCTACAAGCATAAATGTTAAGTATACATAAATTTTATTCAGTGTATGATAACAGTCATGGAAAGTTCAAAGACTTTCTTTCCCAATCTGTTATGTTTGAATTAACACTCCATTCTGCCTACTATCTGGCATACAAACAAATATCCATTAACTTTACTCTGAACAGTTTCAAAGGTCTGTCTTATGCTACAGGTTGCAAGACTAGAGATTAAAGATAAACTTAGACTGTAGCCCAGGTCATTTTACATAAGCTCTGGAGCTCCCCAATAATGTCATAGTCCACAACCTACTTGAGTTGTGGAGGGATGCTAAATTAAAATACACACTTAGGTGGGAACAGGTATCTTTTCAGCATTTTTTCTGTAACAGCAACTGTCCAAAGGTATTCCTGATCTCAATTAATTGAAAAACTGTCTTTTTTAGTAAGTCCTGGTGATCCGAGAGTATTATAGGCACACTACTAGTTGTACAATAAAATGTATACATCTGTTTTCAACCTTCCATTGACTTTTTTCACTGCACTGCAAGCTTAAAATAACATGATATTTTAATTACAAATTCACAACTTCTGTTTCCACAGTTTTGTATTAATTTTTGCTGCAATAAGTTGAGTTATATAATGGTGGTAGCAATATGGTGTGAATATGTTTCATGCAGCCAAACTGTAACTCTTGGGTTTAACTCCAAAATAAATTTCCATCTAAATTTAGCTTCTTAGGAATGAAGAGTTGTGGAAAAAAAAAATCTTATAGTAGTTCATAAATTCAGTTGCTAAATGGAAGGTAATTGCATTTTGATTTCTAACACTCATTTTATCTTTAATATGGAATGCTGGAATCTACAAAGTTTATTAGAAGTTCTAGGAATGTTAAAATTCATTGGCGAATAACCTGGAGTTTTTAGAAATTGGCATGGCATCATGTCTTAAAATAACAGGTAGATAGAATAGTAAACAAATTGGAGTTAGATGTAAGTTAACTTTCTTGCAGACTTCTACTATTTCATACCATGGCCTGGAATTTGCACACTTAAGAAAATCTGAATTCCTGCATCTGTGTTAGGAAAAATGGTTGAGTATAGGATGCCTGGCACTGACTGATTAAAAACAGTCCAGATACAAGGCATCCTCCACTCATCACAGAAACAAAGTTTAGAGCTTTAAATACCATCTAGAATTTGTATGTGAGGCAGGCTGTGTTAGTGGCAAGTCTCAGCACACAGCTGGAGTTTTAGGACAAAGTCATTACTACAGACAAATTCCACTCTTTAAACACGTATAGAATTTTCTATTTGGTATGCTAGACTAGTGTTGGTATTTTTTATTTTAATGTAATTGCTATATTCCTTAGTGCTTATTTATTTCCATTTCCTCTAATGTAAATCTGGGTGACTGATTTAGATGTAGTCTGCTACAATGTTGACATCTACTTCTGGTAGACGAATTCTGTCACAAATGTCTCTCAACTTCTTTTTGTAGCCTCTGAAAAGCAGATGAAGTTAGTTTGCAGAGAGTCTTCTGAAGAGCATCTCCAGCCCTTCAAGGAGAAATTAGAGGAATTCTTCCAGAAAGGTAATCACATTTGAAAAAAAAATTCTTGACAAATAGTGTAGTGGTTTACGAAGTTATACATAATGTAAGCTGCATTAAATATCTGTTGCCTCTGTAAATTCCTACTATCTGTTATGTATTATGTTCCTAATGTGCCTAATATATGTTAAGAATAATGGTTATGCAGATCTTGGACATCACTTGTCAGAGATAATTGTTCCCGTGATCTCACCCATTTCCTATTGATTATTTTCTGCTTTGTTCTTTATCATTATTTGTAGGCAAAATGAAAAAGATATTCATCATAGACCAAATTTATCAGAGGGAATATAAAGCTTCAAGTTTATAAAGACTGGAATGAAAAAATACCCTTCTAGTGAAAGTCCACATATATACATGAAGTAATGACATCTTTTATCAGTGTGGGCTTATGAACTGACTAATTCAGATTTAAAGATTTTGTCTTGTGTGAGACAGAAATAGGCATAAGGAAGTGATTTACCAGAGTAGAGTCTGGAGACAACAGAGGTGAGATCCAAGATACAATTTGATCATAGGTTCAATGCAATGTAAACACAGGTGGTTGTTGTTGAAAAGAACAGTCCCGCTCTCTCCTGTTTCCCAGCCTGTGTGTTCCCAGTCACCTGCTTCTGCCAGCACTATTGTCTCTGGAGCTGTGCAGAATAGATAAGGGAATAGATTTCCCCGCCCCCCCCGCCCCGGTTGTAAGAGTACAGACTGTTTAGGTAAACAGAGTGAGTGCTGCATTTCTGATGACTATATTAAGAATTGTTAAGAATTAAATATTACCAAACGGCTAGTATTTCTCATAGAAATCGCAAATAGTTTAACAATTTACTGTTTGAGAAGTCACATGAACTATCTGAATCTACTAATCCAGGCAGAATGTTTACTTACTATTAGTGATCATTCAGATTGTTGTAATAATTTATGAATTAGCTTAATCCTTTTTATAAAGATTGTCCTAATGTCTTTTTAATAACTTTATTTCATGAGGCTATCTTATTGAATACTTTGATAAGTGAAAACAGGGTGTTTTAAAAGTAGCAGTCCCTGTTAAATTGTACTGTTAAATAAACTATATATTCTTCTTCACCCTTCTCCCAGGCCATGGAGCTCAATGGATATATTTATTTGATATATTTTTTCACTTAGTTGCAAGTGTATTTGGACAGTATTAAAGCTGCAAATTTCTTGCCACAGAACTTGTGAAACAAAAAAAAAATATAATGGAAATCTTTATGTCACTGCAGGACAGTTGTATTGTCTTTCCAACTTATTTAATTGGAAATTTTCGTTTGCAGTTTAACAATAACATCAAGATTGAGACAGTAGTACTATATATATTTCTAGAGAATTGTTATGATCTCCAGCATGCTTCTTGATCTTGCTTGCTGAAGTATTGTAGCAGCTCAGTGTAAATGTACCTTGTATAGATTGATTCAGTGTACTGTTTGAATTACCCTGTTAGACCAGCTCAGAAATGAAGTCTATATTCTTTCCTCATTACTGCCCAGAAATGCATCAGAGCAGAGCAGTCAAAATGATGGACTCAGATACAGATCTGACCATAATTCAATTTTGCCCAGGTCTTGCCAAGACCCTCACCAAATGGTGTCTTCCATGATCATATCACAGATTTCTGTAATTCTTATTACGCCCTGGATCTCTTGAGGACTGTTGTAGTTAGTCTGGTAGACAGCTAAGCACCACACAGCTGCTCGCTCACTCCTCCTCGGTGAGATGGGAAGGAGGGTCAGCAGGGTAAAAGAGAAAACTCATGGGTTGAGATAAAGACAATTTAACAGGGAAAGTAAAAGCTGTGTGCACAAGCAAAGCAAAATAATGAATTCATTCACTAGTTCCCATCAGTTAGGCAGGTGTTCAGCCATGTCCAGGAAAGCAGGTTTTCATCACACATAACCACTACTTGGGAAGGCAAACACCATAACTCTGAACTTCGCCTCATTCCTCCTTCTTTCCCCCGTTTCATTGCTGAGCACAATGTCACATGGTATGGGTTATCCCTTTGGTGAATTCGGTCAGCTGTCCCAGTTATGGCCCTGCCAACTTCTTGTGCACCCCCAGCCTGCTTTCTGGGGGTCAGTGTTAGAAACAGAGAAGGTCTTGATGCTGTGTAAGCACTGTTCAGCAACAGCTACAACATGGGTCTGTTACCAACACTGTTTTGGTCACAAATCCAATACACAGCATAATACAAGCCGCTATGAAAAAAGTTAACTCCATCCCAGCTAAAACCAGCGGAAGGAATAGCAAACGTGTATCACCACAGTCCCAAAAAAATAAAGGCAACACAGTACCTGGTTCCTCCTGCAAATCTGAGCTACCCTACTTCTGATGAGTGGAATATGGTAAAAATACCCAGTTGATCTTGGAAGATGAGTTCTGCTTTTAGACAAAATTCCAATTTAATTGTGCATTACCATTTCAAATAGAAAAACATATTCCTCCAAGCATTTGCCCTGTTTATGCCTATGGATGTAGAAATTGAGATATATTTATCTTTGTCAGTGTAACAGAAAATTTTATCCTAATGTTTGTGAATAATGTATATATTTAAAAAAAAAAAGAGAGGATGCGCTCCTGCACAGTGTCCTGGGACAATGAGTTCTTTATATAATTTATTAAATTTATTGGGCACTTTTTAGTGTTTCAGGTTTTTTGTATTCTAGAAAGAGCAAAAACATGAATTACTTACTTGTCCACTTTTTTCTTACATTATCTTGTTCTCCTTTTGCTTTATAATATTTTGTGGTATCTAATCATACACATTTAATTTTGTCTAAGTTAACTGCTCATCTTTTGTTATTTCTGTTTCATCTACCTTTTTCTGAGATCAGTTGTAAGTAGGTTGTCAGATCCTATAATTATTGACCCGATTTCTCCTTCAGTCACTTGATTGATTTGAATCTTTGTAACTGGTGGGTGGTACTTTCTGTGGCATTAAAATGGAAATCCTATAAAATTCTACACTGAAGATGATAGGTAAAAATAACACAGAAATCCATCTTGATTTATGGTACTGAAATAGACATGGGACAAATGTCAAGCTCAGAGGTTCAGTTTAGATAAGTGTCTGGAAACTCAGCTGCTTCTCTGAAATTAGGAGTTAACTGATAATACTGAGCATCCGTTAAGCATCTGCTTTCAGTTTTGTTTGTTTAAAAAACAGTTGTGGCTGGTTTAAGCAAATGTAAGAAAAAAATGTCTGTTATCTTTCTGCCAGCTCACAGCAAGTATCCAAAGCTCAGATGCTTTTCTGAAACTTCTGGCTTGAAAGTAGGGCTGGAACTCATATATATTCAGGTTTTTCTCACAGGCATAATTTCCCATCATTTCTAGTCAATGTTAAGTTGGAAATACTGTAAGAAAAAAACCATATTGATTTGCTTAAACTGAACTGTTTACATTTCCTAATTACAATTAATACCAATTAAATCTAATGCTTGCTGTGTTGTAATAAAAAACACTGAGAGTGTTATGGAGACTGACATTCTAAAATGCTAGAGGGGATAAACTGTACTTCTGCTGATGTCAGTGCTGTTTTGTATAACTGGATGTAACGTAGCCTAGTGCCTTCAACAGGGAGTTAGGCGCCAGAACCTTTAGGTTCTATTCCCAGTTTAGCTACTTGACATGTGATGCTAGAATAGTTGGTTAATGTCTTTTTCAGAGAGCACTTCACTTTTCTGGTACACAGAATGTTAAATAACGATTCTTGCTATTTTATGTAGTGAAAGATAATCTTTGTCAAGTACTTTGCGATTCCCACATGAAAGACGTCATGTGTAAACTGTGTTAATACTACATTAGCTGTATTTGATATGCCCATGCTTGTTGAAAAGGGCTTAGATTATTCTCAAAGTGGAAATAATCTTTAGTAGATTTATTTATATTATATGCAACAAATTATATTAGTTTTACTATAATATGGAAACCTAAGAATTACTATAAATATACACTTACTGTATTTCCAGTGGAATTACTGTATGTTTTTTTTAAGAAACATGTTCATAATATTTTCCATTTAAATTGCCATGATATGCAAAAAGAACTTTGAAATCGTGAAATTAATGGTTGGTTTGGAATGCTCCTTAATTTATGAAATTCTTGCTCAGAATTGCTTAGACGAAAACTCCTCTTTTGATACGAGGCTATCTCACAAAAAAAAGCAGAATAGTTAGATGAATATGAGGAAGATGCACAATACTCTGTTTTGAAAAGAAGAAAAGAAAGAGTTTGGTTACTGCAGCTATGAAGCTCACTGGAATGGATGCTGGCCAGTAGCCACTGGTGTTTAGTTTTTCGTGACATTTTTTATTCTCCTTGTGCATTCTCTCAAGAATAATACAAACCAGAAAGTAAATGACATACGAGAGTAAGGCAACTAGCCTTAATAAAATTTTTCTTATTTTGCCACTTGACTATTTCATATTGCTTGTCCATTTTAATAAATGTAGAAGTACATAACACAGACTCATGCAGGATCTTGCAAAATCTGGTCCCAAATTCCCCTTCATTGGTTCCAGGTCAGAAAGTATGTAAAAACTTTAATCTGGGCTCGATTTCCTCCCTCATATACTGGAATGTGCAAATCAAAAAGTCTTTATGCTTCATAGCAGTTAGCCAAGGAAGATCATAGCTGCCACTCTTCATTTCTCTAAGAATAAAGCATCTTGATGATGAAGACTTTGCTATTAAAGGAATTCATTTAGTTTACAGCAGAGTCTGGGAAGCAAGTAGTTGATGTCAAGACAGAACAGTTTTTGAAAATCATTAATAGTGGAAAGCAAAGCTATTTAGGAAAGGCATATGATACACTGAAGTGTCCAGGGTAACAAGCAAGATGGAGAGGGATGGATTTGTCAAATACAGTAGATCTGTTGAGATTAATCCCATAGTAAAAGAAATTGTCCTGTGTTTAGAATTCTAGCCTAGCACTTAGGAAACATTGAATAAGTTCATTGCTTTGCTACAACTATAATATGTCTTATACTACATAGAAGATCAACACTGTGCAGTCATAAGACTGTACAATAGAAAACTAGAGTCACAGACCAAGCTAGTCACTGGAGCGTTATGTCAGGAGGTAGTGCATTTTTCAGACAAGGTTAGCAACCACACGGAAAATGTCAGTAAATCTAATTTTTACTGCTAAGGGATTTCTTCTTAATAATTTTAGCCAGGCTGCAGTAGCTACCTGGGCATGCATCCAGTCTATTGCACTTTTTAATGTATTTCTGGTGCAGAACAGGAGCTTTGATCCACATTTCCTCGTTTGCCTGTTGGAATGTACAATAGAGGATTGTTGAGGTAGTCCAGTGGGAAAAAAAATAAGAAATAAATTCTACAAAGGCTAGCCCCCTTCTCTTGTATGTTAACTACTTTCTGTTTTATATTATTCTTAGGGGGGATTATACCAAGAAATTACGAAATGTTATGAAAAAACATCATCCAAGTGTACTGGCCAGAAACTCTGGTCAAAACTGTTACGCTCTCTGACATGAGAATAGGGAGGATAAACAGGGGGACTTGCATAATTCCATAACACACCAGGCTCCCTAAAAAGGCAGAGAGCTAGCTCCTGGCCTTTTCAAATGTGTGAAGCAATTTCACATTAATTGTTTGATCTAGATTATTGCAGCTACATAAAGAATTGTTACTTATTTTCTCATGCATGCCTCCATGCCTTTTGATCAGTTGTACCTTCATAACTTTATTTCCAGAAAAATAATTTCTTCGGTTTAAGTAATAAATTCTTATTGGATACTGCGATTCGGTATTTTCTTACAAATTTGTTCAGCAGTAAGAAGATGAAATACTGATTCTTTATTTGGAATCACTGGTTTTTAGATCACAGAGTTCTAAGTGAACCCTTGTTAAGTGTATTTGACATTTTTTAACTAAATAATTGAAACCATAAATCATTTAGATCTCAATTTCAAGCTAGCATCCAGGAAGATATTTTTATTATTATTGGTTTTCATTCATAATATCCCTACTCAAATAATTTTATTATCACATTACTTGTTACCATCTTAAATTTATTTTCACCCAACTTTACTTTCTTCCATTTTCTTCCTCAACAATACATAAAATACCATCTTATAATAGCTTTCATATAAGAAATTTATGCCACTAACTTCTTTAACCCTGCTGTAGTGTATTTCAGCTGGCAGACTTCCAGTTTCTTGTTGATTATTTCCTACTTGTTCCTGGGTATATAAATATTCCTTAAGTGTTGTTCTTGTGCTGTAGGTGCTCACACCTGGTGATCTGTTCTCTTCATCTACTAGCACCTGTTTTATTAACCCAGGGAAAGCAACCTTCCTTTCTTAGTTTATAGCCCCATAAGTATTTCGAGTGTAGGAGGATAATAATATAATTTCTTATATTACAGCAAAAGAAGCCTTTCCCCTCAAACTCTACTGCTTTTCGATCAAAGCAGTCTATGAAGTATAAAGCAGGATGGTAACATCATTTAGTAGTAGTGAATCAGAAGTCAAGAATACTCTAAGACACTATTATCAGTACCGTTTTCACAATACAATAATACTTTTTATTTCTCTCTTCCTGTCAACAGGACATACCTTTATAAATTTTAATACAGTCAAAGATTAGGAAGAAATTTACATTGACACTTATTTCCTTTAATAGTCTAACAACATTATATTTTTGTTTTTAAAACAGATATAGAGTTTACGTTTTAAGTCCTTATTCATCGCAGTTTGGTAGAGCTTGCCTGTCATGACTTCCCAAAATATCAGAAACACCTGAGAAATACTTAAAATTCTTGCTTCTCTACAAAAAAAATACAACTTTTCTCCCAAGAAGACTGTTAACAGAAAGAAAAACATTCTAAAACTGCATGTGAAACTAAGTCACATACTTGTCTTCCCACTAGTGTTGTACTCCTCTACCTTAATCTACATATCGGATTATGGTACTTGTGTTCCATTCTATTTGTCAAGCTCTTGAACTGACAAATATTAATAAGTGAATAAGTGAAGAAAGAAAATAAAGAATAATTTTTAAGAGCACTGTATTTCAGTAACAGCTGCCTTTTAAAGTATGATGTGTAAAGAACAGCAGAAGAGCAAAAGAATTTACAAGGATCTTACAGTTGTCCTGATTTTCTGTTACCTGCAATTATGAAGCTGCTTCTCACAACCAAACAACATCTCTGTAAAGATAACCAGTTCTACAGGACATCAGACTCTCTTGAAGATTCTGTGACTCTCCAGTCTGCATATCAAATACTGATTCTTCCTTTTATGAATAAACTCTACAAATATGAAGACTTTTAACTTCAAAGCTTTGTTTTCTGTTCTACTTATCATAACTCTTTTTTTCCCTTCATTTGTTTTCACTGAGATGTTTTATTATCTCTGCCACACATATGCAGTTCTCGCATTAAACAGTGTGGGAGGATATTTATGTCCAGTGTCAAACATGAAAAATATGTCATACTGCCTTGCAGTGATAATGTTTGCTTAAAACTTTTTATCCTTCCCAGCAATGACATTACTGACCAGGCAAAGTTTGTGTTTAGATGTGGAACACTGTTTTATATGCCAGCAGCAGAATTACTTTAATCTTTCAAACTGTTTGTGACAGTCATAACTGTTTTCATCACTCAAAGAGCATTGTATTTAAACAGATGAAAGAGTGATTTACATAAATTGGCATGAGCCTGCAAAGCACAGAACCTTATTGCTGTGGTACTCAGAGATTGTGTAGTTAGACAATAACCTCAGTCCGTAAGACACCAAATAAGGTGTCCTGGAATGTGATTGCATCCATATGCCCCTAACTAATGCAATATTGACAGTGAGCTGATTCAAAGAACGAGAATCTGCTCTAAAATGAGTGTTTCCTCCTACCCTACCAGAAGAATTACCAGCATCAAAGTCCTGAAAATTGATGTTAATTAAAACTATGACTTTTCAGGAAACTTTCAATTGATTATTTTTGAGACAGATATTTCAAATTCCAGATATATGAAGTTCCTATAATCAGTTCCACTATATCGTGACTTACTATAAAAATTGGAGGGTTACACTCCCTTAGAATGTGTAATATAAATGAAATCTAGAAGGACTTGTAGTTAAAAATGCAATGTCATCCTCTCTTAGAAGACAAAGGAAGAACCTCTTAGAGACAACAGTTCCTTCTAGCTTCTTTTCAATTTGATTGTGTTGTACTGAATTACCATGGCTGCTGCAAAGTCACTGGCATTTCATGATAGAGAAGGATTTCCTATCAATAGCAACCGAGTGACATAATGAGTGTTAGTGTCGATACCTTTGATTTAATACAAAAAATTGTGATGTATATGATAGTTATAAAATCTGTACCTAGAACTGCTGGTGCCTCTTGTATAACCCCTATCAGATGTCTGGAGTCTAACATTCTCTTTAAATTCTCATTGAAACCCTTATTTTCCGTTCAATTCCACTGGATTTCTTCCAGTGCCTATATCACAGGCTTATAGATAAATAGAACTGTACATTATATATGTTGGTTTTCACAGGGATCCTATTAGGCTATTCTTTTAGTCCAGCTGCTTTCTTCTTTACTGTATTCTTATGAATTTCCTGCATGATTTGCTATTTATCTACTCATCTTCTTGTGTTGTTATTCACTGTACTGTAGTCAACACCACTAGCATGCAGTTTATCTGGATTTGCTCTGCTATTTACATCCCTGTCTTACTCTGTTTGTGCTGATTCAAAGTCAGTGAACTAATAGAACTTAAATCCCTGTCAGAGCTTTCCTTGGCAGGAAATCATAATTGCTTTAGATTATATATCCTATGAGCAAGTACTTACATATATGGAAGATATTACTGCAAGGAAAGAGCAGAGTCAAGAATTGGAAAGGATTGGAAAGAAGAGATTAATGCACAAACACACTTGCTCTCAAAAGACTTTAATACCTGCCATCACATTGGTCACTCTCATCTTATGTTTGTCCCCTGGACTCTCTAATTTCACACCATAGTTTTTGGATTAAACTTGGAAATATCCTTCACTGCTACCACAATACAAACGGATTATGACAATAACATGCTTAATCTGATATGCATTTGTGTAGAATTTCTCCATGGACTTTCGTACTTCTAGTATGTTGATCGTTTTTCTCAATCATGTTTTGTGCCTGTGGAAACGCGAGTATCCTGTTTTAATGCTTTCCAGCACGATTAATAAAAATACTAGACGCTGAAAATGTCAGCAGGAAATTGGAGCTGTCTGGATTAGGTTCTGTTATGGTGTAAACTGTGTTTTCTTTTTTTAAGCAATGATAACAGGTAAAATCTGTAGGCCAGACAGCAAATAGCCATCAGAAGGAAGCTTCTTTGACACCCAAACTTGTTGAACACGATGTAGCAGGACCATTTGTTTTGAAAACAAAAATAACAATCACAATGTTCATAGGGCAATTCTCAGAAATTTGAAGCTAGTTAAAATACAAAGCACCAGGTTGCTGCTAAACTCTCAAAATTGGAGAATGACAGAGTAAAAACATATGGATGATATTGTGTTGTACAATTACAGCTGTGATAAAAGACAGACTTCTAAATGTAAGAAAAGTCTGATTTCAGGTCATCATTCAACCTCTCCTGCAACTTCTGTGATATCTTTGTGCCTAAATACTTCAGATGCCAGGGCAAGATATTTAAAAATGTACCTCTGTCCTGCGAAGAGCCCTTACAGTGCTGCTTTGTGAACACCTTAACAGAGGTGGAAAAATCAGTAGGTTTTTTTTCTCTTAAGAGATGTACGTATGGAATTGATTGGAACAGTACTTCTTTCATGGCATGTAAATCAATCCAAACTTTTTAGCATCACGATATTTCAGCTTTCTAAACTGTGTCCCAAGTCAGCTATTTTGAAAGTGTCTAAAAAATATTTCTAAAAGGACCTCTTTTCATCTACTGTATAGCATATTTTAGGATATAACTATTTGTAAAATGCATGTGTATGAAGTCTTTCATCTTTAGAATGCCTTACAATCTGAAAATTCCCTCCACAAAGTGTTGCCATCTCTGGAATGGAATGTGGTATCAGGGAGGGTCCTAGTGCCTAGGACAGGCAGGGACACCTGCCTAGACACAACGGTGTAGCTTCTGTGGCCAAGCAGAAAACTTTCAACGTTAAAGAATATAATGCTAAAAGGAAAAACTGCTCTGTAAAATGTATTTGCTTTGATTATCTATAGAGTTATCGGTACAGTTAATCAGGAAATGTTTATAATATGTTTCCTTACCTTGAGTTTTGCACAAAGGGCCTGACCCAGCATTGACTTAGAGCGGAACAGGAGCTGGATAAGGCATATTTATGTTTAAGATTATTTAAGCTTTCCACATCAGGAATTCTTTGCTTACATGTAATTGGGCAGTTCCTAGGACAGAGAATCCCCAAGCTCAATCAGGAGAGCTGACTCTACATTTCTGTTTGAAATAATGGTAGGGGAACTTTGACTTTCCTGCCTGTTATAAGCCAGTCATTTTTCATTTTAATGTAATTTGATATTGGTTGAGTTTTGATGTGAATGAAGTAAATTGTCTGAAGATTTAAAATTTCTTTTCAATTTTAAAAAAATACTTCCAAACATTTCATAACATACTTCACCTGTTGGAGTGAACAAACCATACTTCACCTATTGGAGAGCAGCGTAGGAGAAAGAGACCTGGGGGTCCTAGTGGACAGCAGGATGACATGAGCCAGCAATGTGCCCTTGTGGCCAAGAAGGCCAATGGCATCCTGGGGTGTATTAGAAGGGGTGTGGTTATTAGAACCCCTGTGTGTATTAGAAGAGGTGAAGGTTGAGGGCAGCCTTGGTTGTAGTGACCATGAGATGGTAGAGTTCAGGATCTCATGTGGCAGGAACAGAATAGCTAGCAGAATCACAACCCTGGACTTCAGGAGGGCCAACTTTGGCCTTTTCAAGCAATTGCTAGGGGAAATCCCATGGGACAGGGTACTAGAAGGTAAGGGGGCCCAAGATAGTTGGTTAGCATTCAAGGACTGCTTCTTCCAAGCTCAAGATCAGAGCATCCCAACAGGTAGGAAGTCAAGGAAGGGTACCAGGAGACCTGCATGGTTGAACAGGGAACTGCTGGGCAAACTCAAGTGGAAGAAGAGGGTGTACAGATCGTGGAAGGAGGGGCTGGCCACTTGGGAGGAATATAAGTCTGTTGTCAGAGGATGTAGGGAGGCAACTAGGAAAGCTAAGGCCTCCTTGGAATTAAACCTTGCAAGAGAGGTCAAGGACAACAGAAAGGGCTTCTTCAAATACATTGCAGGTAAAGGCAACACTAGAGGCAATGTAGGCCCACTGATGAATGAGGTGGGGGTCCTGGAGACAGAGGATAAAAAGAAGGCGGAGTTACTGAATGCCTTCTTTGCCTCTGTCTATACTGCTGGAGGCTGTCCTGAGGAGCCCCGGACCCCTGAGGCCTCAGAAGAAGTCAGGATAGAGGAGGAATCTGTCTTGGTTGATGAGGGCTGGGTCAGGGACCAATTAAGCAACCTGGACGTCCATAAATCCATGGGCCCTGATGGGATGCACCCGCGGGTGCTGAGGGAGCTGGCGGAAGTCATTGCTAGGCCACTCTCCATCATCTTTGCTAAGTCGTGGGCAACGGGAGAGGTGCCTGAGGACTGGAGGAAAGCGAATGTCACTCCAGTCTTCAAAAAGGGCAAGAAGGAGGACCCGGGTAACTATAGACCGGTCAGCCTCACCTCCATCCCCGGAAAGGTGATGGAACAACTTGTTCTTGGTGCTGTCTCTAGGCACATCAAGGATAGGGGGATCATTAGGGGCACTCAGCATGGCTTCACCAAGGGGAAGTCATGCTTAACCAACTTGATAGCCTTTTATGAGGATGTTACCCGGTGGATAGATGATGGTAAAGCTGTGGATGTGGTCTATCTTGATTTCAGTAAAGCGTTTGACACGGTCTCCCACAGCATCCTCGCAGCTAAACTGGGGAAGTGTGGTCTGGATGATCGGGTAGTGAGGTGGATTGTGAACTGGCTGAAGGAAAGAAGCCAGAGAGTGGTGGTCAATGGGACAGAGTCCAGTTGGAGGTCTGTGTCTAGCGGAGTCCCGCAAGGGTCGGTTCTGGGACCAGTACTATTCAATATATTCATTAATGACTTGGATGAGGGATTAGAGTGCACTGTCAGCAAGTTCGCTGATGACACAAAACTGGGAGGAGTGGCTGATGCGCCGGAAGGCTGCGCAGCCATTCAGAGGGACCTGGAGAGGCTGGAGAGTTGGGCGGGGAGAAATCTAATGAAATATAACAAGGGCAAGTGTAGAGTCCTGCATCTGGGCAAGAACAACCCCATGTACCAGTACAAGTTGGGGGCAGAGCTGTTGGAGACCAGCGTAGGGGAAAGGGACGTGGGGGTCCTAGTGGACAACAGGATGACCATGAGCCAGCAGTGTGCCCTTGTGGCCAAGAAGGCCAATGGCATCCTGGGGTGGATTAGAAGGGGTGTGGTCAGCAGGTCGAGAGAGGTTCTCCTCCCCCTCTACTCTGCCCTGGTGAGGCCGCATCTGGAGTATTGTGTCCAGTTCTGGGCCCCTCAGTTCAAGAAGGACAGGGAACTGCTAGAGAGAGTCCAGCGCAGAGCCACGAAGATGATTAAGGGAGTGGAACATCTCCCTTATGAGGAGAGGCTGAGGGAGCTGGGTCTCTTTAGCTTAGAGAAGAGGAGACTGAGGGGTGACCTCATTAATGTTTATAAATACATAAAGGGCAAATGTCATGAGGATGGAGCCAGGCTTTTCTCAGTGACATCCATTGACAGAACAAGGGGCAACAGGTGCAAGCTGGAACACAGGAGGTTCCACATAAATATGAGGAAAAACTTCTTTACGGTGAGGGTAACTGATCACTGGAACAGGCTGCCCAGAGAGGTTGTGGAGTCTCCTTCTCTGGAGACATTCAAAACCCGCCTGGACGCGTTCCTGTGTGATATGGTCTAGGCAATCCTGCTCCAGCAGGGGGATTGGACTAGATGATCTTTCGAGGTCCCTTCCAATCCCTAACATTCTGTGATTCTGTGATTTTATAACATTCCAAAAATGTTGTAAAATAAGTTGTCCTATTAAATATTTGATGGAAAGAATATTCTGCCATAATAGAGGCAGATGCATCAAATTCCAAAGTATACTATTACTTTTACCCTGAACATGATTTTTTAAGTCCATTCAATACTTTCTTGTTCTAATAGAGAAAAAAATGAAGAGGAATTACACTCATTATGACTGGGTTATTACAGCAGACTGAACTGAGATACAAGTGATATTGGTATGGTTTGTGTTAATTATCATTCTCAGAAGTTGTTTTTGCGGTTTTTAATAGATAAGATCGAATCAAAATGGTAGTCAAATAAAACTTCAACTATGACTACAACGATATTTAACTCTTCTACTACTAGGTCATTTGGGATTGCCTCCATTTTATAGGATTGCAGTTAAATGATCATCATATATTCCTCTTCTTCTGTCTGCCTTTTGCATGGACCTACTATTATTATTGAGTAAAAGCCATTTCCAGGACATAGGAGGTAACTCATTGTCCTGGTTTGGCCTAAACCACGGAGCATCTGGACCAGTCACAATGGGGTGGTTTTCCCAGGGCGAGGCTCATCCCCTGCACTCCGGGTGTGCTGACCCCTGCGATTTCCCCAAATGCGGGAAACTCGACTGCATAATTTGTGGTAGTGGGGGACTGCGTTCGCGCTCTCCCCTGGCATACACGTCGTTCTCAGTATAAAGCGGGGGGATCACGAGGGTCTCGCGCTCTTTCTGCTATGGCCGGTGTCCAAGGAGGACTCCGTCTGTTTTCCTGCTGCCCCCGATCCCGATCCGTGCATCCCTGAATCCAGCTCTCGACCGTCGCTAGGCCCAGCCTGGGCCTTCCCGGAGCCTGCCCTGCAGTGCTGGTGGTGACGTGGCTGACTTCAGGGGAGCTCAGTCTTGGTTTTGTATATATATTTGTATAAATCTGTCACGGTTTAAAGATGGGCCGGCTATTAAACCTGCAGCAGATGCTCTCTGTTATCCCCCCCCCTCCCCCTAGAGGGAAAGGGAAAGGGAAAAGGGAGAGAGACTTCTGGGTTGGAAAGTTAAAACAGTTTTAATAAACTATAATAATGAAAAAGAGTATAATAACAATAATAGAAATAATCAAATATATACAAATATATATACAAAACCAAGATTGAGCTACCCCGATGTCGGCCACATCACCACCGGCACTGCAGGGCAGGCTCCGGGAAGGCCCAGGCTGGGCCTAGCGACGGTCGAGAGCTGGATTCAGGGATGCACGGATCGGGATCGGGGGCAGCAGGAAAACAGACGGAGTCCTCCTTGGACACCGGCCATAGCAGAAAGAGCGCGAGACCCTCGTGATCCCCCCGCTTTATACTGAGAATGACGTGTATGGGATGGAATACCCTCGTTGGTCAATTTTTGGTCACCTGCCCTGTCTGCTCCCCCCTGCAGCTGCGACCCCCCTTCGGCTCTTCAGTTGTAAGCAGTAAGGAATTCAGCAGTGACCTTGGTTTCTCTCAAGAATAAGTACAGCAAGAGCCTTTCTGCACAACATCCCTACCGGTGCCTCAGTGATAACTACAAACTTCGAACGTTATCAGTCCTGGAAGCAGACACTGTCTGCAAAAACATGCAGTTAGTTTCAGAAAGTGCAGTTACTTAGAGGAGACTTAGCTGAAAGGAAAAATCACTGAAAGGAAAATCGGCCTGGTTTAGGCCAAACCAGGACACTCATAAAAAACAAGGTAATAATAAAGGCCCAGAGGTACAGTGAGAAGAAATCTGCAGTCATGGGCTTAACTGCTGCATTCACATTCCCTCGTCCTGTTATGTAATACTCATATTCTCTTCTGTCCTTTTACATGAGGATTAACATGAACAATGTAAATGTTTACATGAACAATGTAATGTTTACATCCACTGTGAGCGGAAAAAAATACTCCCAGCATAGAGTTCAAAAGAATATAAGCAAGCTATAAAAACTCAAAATAGATCAGGTAGATGCAATAATAATTCTTGTTATTTTCCCAATCTTAAATTAAGCTAACATGAGATTTTTTTCTTTTGTAAACGCTCTCTGTTCTCTCATCATGGTAGTATCTGAGTGCTCTCTATGAATGAATTAAATGGCCTGACTAATGTGTCACACATGCTTTACTTCTCCTGTCATCCTTTTCCCATAAGGAGAATAGTATATTTTTTATTTGGAAATTTAGAGATACTTTTTTAAAATATATTCTATGTGTTTATCACAAAGAGGGCAAGCTCAGAAAAAATGTGTGCCTAGTACTTGAATGCAGTTTGGTGTTTCTTGTAAAAACACTGATTAAAAGAATCCTAACAAACTACTTCTTTAAAGTTAGTATCCTGTATTTTATTTGTGGCATGGAGAAATACTGCAGATCCAAATTTGCCTCTTTTTAACATTTTGTTTCAAATTACAGGCCTTTCAACCTAGTAGCTAGATAAATTTTTTTGCATAAATCTAAGTTGCAGAAGAACTTTGAGTTAAAAACAAGAATTAAATATATTGGTAGTATGAAATCATTTGACAAATATTTGTGATTTTGTAGAGGAAATTACTGCATTTTTGTTTGGGAAATAATTGAGCTTATGATTGTGATATTTTTAAGTCTATCATAACTATTTGTGTAGAAAGTATGTAGTCCAACAGAGTTGTTTTTTCTATTGATATGTTCTTTAAGTATAAGTTAAATAACACACACATGCTTTTTCATAAAGACGTATGTGATTTTTGAGGAATATAATTTCTTTATTTTGTACTTGTGTTTTCTTGTTTAATTCTATCTATTTACATTTCATATTTCTCAACCTGAATCTTAGGGTTTCATACTAAATAGTGAATCTTTATAAACAGGAAGGTTGTTGGTTAAAAATTCAGAGTTTTATTGAAAGAATTTTTCTCCTTTGTATACAGCATGCATTTTTTTTTTTCCTTAAACAGGATCCTGCTAGATGTTTTCGAAATTCAGTTTTGATTCAGGTGTGATAAAGACTAAAACACCGAACTTTAGAGGCCAAAATATTTCTGGTTCAGTGGTGTTAACAGATAAATGTGGAGAAGTTTGCTGTATACCTTGTATACCTGATCTGTAGTTTTATAAGAGATTTTCAAAACAAGGAGTATTCATCCGGCACATTTCACATCACTAAAATGTAGTTATGGATGCTAAAAAAATGATAATAGGCAAAATCTACCTTAATATTTCACATTATTTGTAAATGTGAATATCTGATATCAATACTTAGATCTAATTTTATTTTCATTTTTATTTGATTTACCCTTAAATATCAGTAGCTGTGTGTTTGAGAATCAGTTTGGGCTTGAAATTTTCCTGCCCCATCCTGTCTATACGGCTGAACAAAAAGGAGAAGGTGACTGTCATACTTCCAAGCAGCACATTTTTAGAAGGTCGGAATGATTAAATTCGTTCTCAATAACGTAGTTTTTCTGCTCATGCTTTTTATTGACAGTCTTTGTTTCTTAAAGAACCTTCATTGCTTTTTTTTATTTAAACAAAAACGTAGCAAAGAAACAGATGTGTCCCATATAAAATATGCAATAAATCTTGTCTCACAAATTCTTTGCTCTGAACTTTCTGACAGAAACTGTCAAATATCCACTTTAATTCTAGTATAAAATGTTCACTTTGTGTCATGGCGCCAACCACCATATGCTGGAGTAAAGTCAGTAACCAGCAATAAAAAAAGGCAACATACACACCTTTGAAACAGTACAAGCAATCAACAGTGAGAAAGGTCTATATAAAACTATGGAGAATTAATCTCAGCTTTGCCACTATCCTGCTGTGCATTTACAATGAGACTTTGCTCCCGACCACCAGAAGTGGCTTACTTTGCAGGGGGAGTGTATCCTAATGAGGGGAAAATGTATGGAAAACAAAGCAGCAGCTTTTAACCCCCCACCCCCATCCTTTGGATCACCTAGAAGAGCATGTCCTAGTGTGTTCAAACATGTGGGGCCACGACACATCACGCATTGCTGTGCCTTAGCTGATCATGTGAAACCAATCTTGGCTGAGCTCAATCAGCAGAAATGACTTTAGCTTCATAAATCATTGTTATCATTCCACAGGAGGAGGCAATGCTATGACTTTTCTCTCCTAAAAGTTTTCAGGCCACAAATTTCACAAGCTTTTCTGAAATTAGTTTAATTATATTTGTATAATTATTCCCTCTTTACCTACCAGATTAGTTGTTGGTTCACCATCAAATTAACTTTTACTTTATATCCTTCTTATGCTTTTGAGAAGACCTTCTGCTGCGTATTGGTTTTAATAATCATTCAACTATTTAAAAGTATCGTCCTTGGTATAAAAATGTGCTGATCCTTAAGGGTTTTACTTCTGCTTACAACAGGAGATTGTAGTTACAGATAATCTGGATAATTAGTTTTCCCAAACACAGAACAGATTGGATTTAACCTTGTTCTGTTTGAAAGGATTAGAACTAATTTTTCAGTTACATAAACTGTTTAGATATATTTAGTCATCTTAAAGATTAATCTTTAATTGGAATAAATTGAAAAACATAATGTTAATTCTTGCTTTTTAATTAGTAATTCCTGAATGCAGGAAAGTAAGACTAATATTAGTCCTAATGTTGAGGAAACAATTTTTTTTGTTTGTAGAAGCTAACCAAAAAAAATAGCTTTAATTTAAAAATCTACTCTCACAGAATACAAGAGAAGCATCATACTAAGAAACATACATTTTAAGAAATATAGGACTTTATGAAAAGAAATATAATGGGGTTTTTTCATAGTTCTAATGTTCTGGTAAAATGACCTTCAACGCATTTTCTGACACATTTATAGACAGCATTATCACTTTTAAAAGAAAACATAATTTCCTAGGTTTTTTATTACCTATGATAATAAACACTTTCTTGAATGTGTTGCTTGAGTGTGTTCTGCTGGTGTTGTGTGCCTCTGTGTGTGTACAAATGTGTACAATTTGTTATGGTTTGGTAACATTAAAAATACTGAATCTTTTATAATGTTTAACAATTTCTGTATGATAAATGTTAATTAATTAGTCCTTGCCCAGTACCTAATATACAGATTGGTAACTGATACTCCTGATTACTTTTGGGAAACTTTGTTAAGCAGCTTTGCAAGACTGCACAGAGACTCTTTGTATGATAGAAACATTTGTACATTTTAATCATTGGATGTGGGTTTCTTAGTTAAAAACAATTTTTGTACCACTACAAAGGAAAATAAACTTGTAAGGACTGTTTCAGGGAAGCATGATTAAGACCTCATGGCAGCAAGTGTTCTGAAGATTGTTTTGAAAGGATTTAAGATGTCTATACCAGTATTTAAACCATCTAAAAAAAAAATTGCATGGTCAAATCCCATGTTAAAAATGCGACATTTTCTAATTTAGAGAAGAGGTAAAGGAAACAAGGCTTATGTGATCACACCGCCTGTTGATTGTTCCCCTGCCAATATTTTTTAATGCGTTGGCCAATTTTGACCAAATGTGACAAGAGTTAGAGATCCTAAGATATTAAGCTCCTAAAATCTCAATAAAAATGTGTGGCTAAATAGACAAGAGTGACCCTATTAGCCTTCCAGGGAGAGAAAGGCTGTATCATGAACTCAACCCTTAATTAAACATTAATGAATCCAGCTGGGGACTAACTCTAAAATACAGATCCACAGTAGGCCAAGTTTCATCGATTCCATTGCTCCCAGACCTTCTTGGTTAACTGATACCATAGAAGAAAGATCTGTTGCTGGGTGTGGGATCATTTGTTTTGGGGATTTTTTGCATTCTAATATACTGGAATAGAAAACTATATTAGACATACAATTAAATATTTACATCTAATTTCCAGGCTGTCTGTTGAATTCCGTGAGTTCGTAAAGCCCCTCAATTAGAAGTTAGTAACTAGCTAAAGAAAGTCAATCAAGTAATACATATTAAAAAAATTAGTTGCTAGTAATCTGTACATAGAACATAAGTTTTTTAATTATTTCTGAAATATAAAATTTTTATAAGACAAAAAAGCCCCTGTATGCGAATGGTGGACTGTAGCCACATGAAATAATTTGCAGTCATATTAAGTATGTATTTTTCAAATTTGAAATTGAATACAGTACAATAAAAAAAAAGTAAAATGTTTTGTACTGTATGTATTCTCCCTGTTTGCTATGTTTATATATGAAGTAAATTCTTAAGTAATAATAATTCTTTTGTATAGCACTAACTTAAAAGTAATATTGTTTCTCAAAAGATAGAATTATATTAAAATTAACTCAATATAATGATATAGAAATTACAGAAAATTCAGGTTTTATGTAGGGGTCTAGATAGATAGATTTTTCTTGAGTATATCTCTTCCTAGAACAGGAGACACCTCCTCTAGAATTTCTGAAACTTCATAATTTGTTAAAAACTTTTAAGGTTATTGAGAAAGCCTATTCAATATTTAGAATGAAAAGTATGTGTCTGAAATTACAAAATTCATTTTTTCTGTGAGCACCTAATTTCTGAGAACTTTTATACCCTCTGTTGCTAAATGCTTTATTATAGGATGTGTTTTTAAAAAGTAAAACAGTTCTTAAATTGGATTCCGCCTGTATGAAATGTAAAACTTCATCTCAGTAGCATATCATACTAAAATAGAAATTGAATTTCTCTCTCTAACAATTCCAAAACCCTAATTTCCATGCTCAGTACTATACTTATTCTTGTTAGTCAGCCCATGTTTTCAAAATACAATATATTCCAGTTTGATAACGAGGAAAATAAAAAAAGGAAAATAGAGATGATCCATTTCCTGATTTTGCATTCTCTTGCATTCATACATGTATTTTCATGAATATTTGTTTTTTTTGCACTTGACATTTGTTAATTTGTTTAAAAGATTCTATTAATTTGATTTCCATTGCTTTAAGATTCGCATTTCTAGAAAGCAGATTCTGGCAGTGTCAGGTAATGAAATACATTTTCATGTGTTATAGTATTCAAATTGTTCATTTATGACATTTGCAATGTATTCTATTTACGGCCTTTTTATGCAGGGCCCTATCTTTTTCTAGACAGTAAGATAACACTAATAATAAAAAGATTAAATGGATGTTGATGATACTTATGAACAGTTTGTATGAATTGTTAGCCACATGCAGCTGGCTTTGCTGTCATCAGCTAAACAATAAAACCTCATGCTGCATTGAAAAGGATTTTGGGAGAGGTAGTCATTGCTCCAAAAATGTCTGGGCATTAGTCTAATTGTGGAACGTGGTGAGTGATTGCCCTTGCATTGCTTGTTTTTTTCTTCCCCTTTTCTTCACTTATTGAACTGTCTTTATCTTGACCCATAAGTTTTTCTCACTTTTGCTCTTCCTGTTCTCTCTCCTGTCCCACTGCAGGAGAAGGGGCACAAGTGAGCGAGTGGCTGTGTGGTGCATAGCTACTGGCTGGAGTCAACTCACCAGGACTCTCGAATAACAATCTTTAGGAAAGCACACTTCCATTAGATTGCTCATGATAGCTCTTTGCAGGTCAAAGAGCTGCCATGTGCTAGCAAGTGCACCCCTGTGAAAATTTTGTCTTCCATGTTATGACTTGTAGTCCATTAAGTCTTGAGTAAAGGATTTCTTAAGAATTAAGTCTATTTGAAAAGTTCCACTGGTAACAGATCTATTGAAACCAAAACCAAAGGAGGCTAAATTAATCCCACTGTTTTTCCTGCTGTTCTTCATACTACTATAGTGTCTAGGAGTTTTTCTGGAGCATATCCAGAATTTTGTACAAAAACAGAGAACATCTGTATTGCTTTTGATGATCCTCTCTAGTCTTTTTACACACCTAGAAGGCTGCCTTTGAGCTTTTTCTTCCACCCTACATGGTGCTTGTTTAAACAGGATTATTAAAAACAGTTTCCCTTGTATGACAATTGCACTTAATGGTGGAGATATATGGTATACTTTTAGCCAGAGTCTTCTGAGTTCTGCTTCTGATACCCAAGTATATCAGCAATGGATAATTTCTAAGAGATTTGGATCTCTGTTATGAAATGGTGGTATGTCTTCACACTTTAAAAAGACCAAGAAAATAAGGTCTGTTGTTGCTTGTTCTCCTTACTCAGTAATGACATAGAATGTGACATTTGGCACTTTGGAAAAAGGTAACCCAACCAAACCTCTCTTTTCTTCCTCAACCCTTGATTAAGGGGCTAGTATGTTTCTAGGGTGGGTTTCATCTTTTGATTGCCTTTCAGGATGACTACTTAAGAGGTTTTAGTCTTGACTAATAAGGAAGGTGAGTTTTTGTGAGCCTAGAAAATGTTGTAATAACCTTTTGTCACTGTTTTAACAGTCTCTGTCCAGGCTTTATGAAGTTCAGAGAGGAATGCCATTAGGGGTTTTGTTGTTTGTTTTGGGGGTTGGTTTTTGGGTTTTTTTGTCTATGTCTTATCCTAGATCCTGTATTAATCTTAACTGTGGTTGGTTGGAAGACATGAGTCAGAAAAGACCTATTTCCTTCCTTGGGGCAAAAAAAATCAAATACCTTGTTTTAGGGTGGGGGTTTTTTCCCCCGCAGAAAAACCTATTATTTACCAGTCTCTAAAAGTTCATGAAGCATACATTTTTGAAACACATGAACTTAGCCTTGGAATATAAAACTTAAGAGTTCTGGTGTCTCCACCCTAACTGCTAGTTCTCTGAGTGTTCTCATAATTTTGAAGTTTGTCATTGCTCCAGAATGCTTAGAAAAGTTATACAAAGTTATGCATCAGATCTTTCAATTCTGAAAAGAGTAATATACGGAAAAATAAAAAAGCTGTAATGGGTACAACTAGATTAGTAGACTTATGTGAATTATCCTTCTTACATTCATTCATATATTTAAGTTCAGAGAGAAGTACCGGAAAATTTATCCAGTCAGACTCATTGTGTTAAAAAATTTTGGCTAGAGGGGCAGAAGTAACTGTGAGATTTTTATGCAGTTGTGTCTACTCATTTTTCTTTCTTTGTCCTCCCCTCTTAGAGCAAGTAGTTTCATCATTCTGTGCTTGCCTCTGTTAGTTGCTGACCTTCTCCAACTTCCAGTCTATGCCAGTATCCCATATTTTCTTTCCTTTGTTCTTTGGGGAACTATTTCATAGTAGCCTGAAGAGGTCTTGGTTCTGTTGTAACTGGAAGCTGCTATGCATATATTAGACCCATTCAAAATAAATATTTTCTGGTAATTTCTCATTCTCAAAATAGTGTTTGGCATGCTGTCCCATCCTCAGCAAGTAGAATTTGTAGAAGAAATAAGTTGTTGGGGTTTTTTTACCATTTCACTCTAATACTGTTTCACTCTTAGAACTGTTATAGGATCATGACTCTTCAAATGCATTTCAGTAAAAGGAAGCCACCAGAAATATCTCAGGTTCATAAGGCAAATTCATAAGGTCATAGTCCACTTATTCTCTTATTCTTTGAGCTAGATACAGATAGCAAGATGAATAAGATTAGTGACTGGTCTTGAGAGTCTATAGCTGTATTACAAAAGACATATTTTGTAAATACTTGTTTTCCTTTCAAAGCTCTTGTCTGTAGAAAGACACAGAAGTTCTTAATTGATCCTTGCCTTCCTATCTATATTCAGAGAAGATATATTGATTAAGATTTTCTGCTTGTCATAGGACAGGATCTGATACCTTATTCAGGATATGGACTTAACCAAATCCAAACAGTAGAGCATATTAAGAACTTGCATTTAGATGTGAGACCAGACAGCAAACTTTAAATTTGAGAGTTCCCTGTCATTTTCAAAGCTGGTCAAGCCTAATAACTCCAAGGCCAGACAGAAGGCTATCTCCATACCAAATGCATCTTATGGGAAGTAATTTTGAAGAACCTCTATGTAATCTGTGTGCATGTAATGTAGAACATCTACAGCTACATTATGGAATAATCTGGTGCAGTAGGATTGGATCAGCAGATTGAAGCAGCAGAGGCTGAGGACACTGTGTTTACAGTAGAGGTTTAAGCTTCGAGTTAGATTTAATCTGAGGTGAACATTTCCTCCTCGTCTTTCAAAGCTGTCTGAAGGCTCAAGCGTTATTTTGGTCCTTTTGTCCCTATTAAGTATTGGAGTGTATTTGCTGTGGAACCTCCTGTTTAGTTTCCTCCTGATGGAAATTAGTTTGCAAGCACCAAAATGTATCTGCAAACCAAATCAATGCTCAGTAAATGGAGACAGTGAGGAAATTTGCTTCAGAAGCATCCTAATCAAAAAGATGATGCCAATAATCACTGTATTTCAATGTTCACTGCAGTCATGCTTTTCTCCGTCACAAGAAATAGAGTGTGATATCAGGAGTCTATTTCAAAACAAACAAAATGTGCTACATGTAGTTAGACTATAGAACACTTGCCACAGCAGTTTGTGGAAGCTAAAAAACTTGTAAAAGCTTAAGCAGAGAATGAGCAAGTTCTTGGGAGAGAAAACATTGAGAATTACATTGGAATGACATCCAGTGCAGGAAGCATTTTGTATGAACTACAGAACTTCAGAGGCAGAGAGAACACTCAGGGGAGGGATCGTGTGTTTGTCCTGGTCCTTAACTCTAACTGAGCACCTGCTTCAGTGTCTGCCAGAGGCAGGATATTAGGCTAGATGAATCCTTGTGCCAATCTGATATAGCTGTTGTTATATTCTTAACTTAAGGAAACTGAGCAAACTGAAATCAAGCATGTGGTCTAAGGATAAAAGGATTACATCATCCCACTTCAGTGAAAAGAAAATTCTATGCAAACAAATGTGGTGTTGCAGAGAAATAAAAAGAAAGAAGTTATTTCATTTATGTAATTCATTGTAATTGCCTTTGTTAATTCCACAAATTAAGATGAGGATTGATATCTTGACTATGGGGCTTTGAGGACTCTGTTGAGGAAAATACAGTGTTTCATGTTTACTGACAGCATTGATAGTGTTAGTTATTGAAGGTTGCGGATTGGGAGAAAAAGAGCAGGATATTAGAAATTCTGAGTGGAAGGTTACTTAGAAGTTGTATGGAAGATTAGAGAATTGTTCTGGTTTCTTGTCTTACACATTATGTAGTATTTGTAACTCCTATTTACTTAGAATTTGTTGCATAAAGTTGTTCATTTGTTTTCTTAACAAGTCTCAACATCTGAATTTCAAAAAAGCATGTTGTCCTTGTTAGTTATTGCATTCTTGTTCATGTGCAGGGACCTGAGAATATTCAATTTCTGGTTTAGCTATGTTGGGAAATTTGCCTTTCTTAACAATTTTTCATCTCCTTAACAACCAGAAAGAAATTATTAATGTAATCATAAAGTGTACAATTTTATACACAGCTCAACTTTTAACCATCTTTGTTTTTCTGTATGTAGTTAATTTTGTATCATGATGAACCATCAGAATTCCAACCTATGTTTTCTGCTTTTAATGGTATAAAATGAAAGAGCTGTGGAAATAATGGGTTAAGTATAGTAGGTGAACTTTAGCTGAATTTCTCAGGAGCCTGAGATGAACACAATAAATCAGAGCTGCACTATCTATTTCAATTGCAGCTGTCTTGCTACCAAGATTTGAGGTGGAGAATTTAATGGTATAGAATTAATCATTTTCCTTGCAAAGGGCACACAACATTGTTTCTGGCCTTTACGATATTGAAATAGTCTGAATAAGTATCTCCAACACACTTGCCCAATATAGGTAAATATATGAGTTGAAATTAATTTGTTTTGTTAACGGCAAATATTCTGAAGTAATAAAGTTTTTAAATTATTTTAACTGTCTTAGTACAAGCCTCTGTGTCGGTAGCCTTATAATGAAATGGAATCATTCAGAATCAATTTCTCAGTGGCCTTGTCTGTACTTTGTAACTGTATTTCAGCCAGCCAATGCACTCCTATAAACTGAGCAGCAAAAAGATACAGTTCTTCATCTTTATATAAGGAAGTGTCTGAATTCTGTTTATATTAACATTTGCATTTACAGGATTGTTCTAATGTGGAATAGGAATAATTTTTCCACGTTAGTATTGTTTTACATATGTGGTATTCTGCTGCAGCTGAGGTTACTCCACTGTATTAAGAAGAATTGATCAACATTTTGTGAAAAATTTAGTGCTTTTGCTTGAGCATCCAGCTCAGAAACATTTTCAAAAGTAGAGAATCCCCATCCTTTGAAAATCAAATCCTTTTAAGTAGTTCATGTGAGCGTTCTGTAACAGAGGGGCTCAGATTCACTAACCATATTTCAAACTCTTGGCTGTTTTTTCAAAAAAATCATGTACATACCATACATTTAAAACTTAGTACATATGTTTTCACTTTCCAGCTTCCTGAACAAAATGTGATAGCTGTATGGAACAGTTGGTGTTAACTATGTTTGGTACCTGTTCAATTCCAATTGAACTTCCAATTATTTATGCAGCAAAAACAGGTTTAAAGTTGTAAATTCTGCTCTGCAACAATAAAGAAACATACACAACTTAGTGTTCTTTTTTTAAATCTGAAAGTCAAGTTTAATTATTTGCTCTTTATTTACATTAATATCTACCACTATATATAATAGTATGGATTTTAAATGACTTTTCAAATCCAATACACTTTATTGGTACATTAGAAGCATTCATTTAGGTACAAGAAATAAATGAAAATTGAAAATTAGCAAATGTTTATCACTTTTATCATATTTAGTATACAAGCTATCAAATTTTGAATGTAAGAGATGTTTAATCTGTGGGATCTCTAAAACTGTAAGGCAGTAATTTATATCTAAGAAATGTTTTTAATTGGCAGCTAAAGAAGAACGCAAAAAAGAAGAGAGTAGTTTGGAAAATGCACATAAATGGTAAGGTTTTTGCTAGTGTTTTCTAACAGTTTATTTTGATCAAAGATGTTATTGATCTTAGGAATTACATTAAATAGGCAAAAGGATCTGTACTTCAAAGAAGTAATATGCTTTCTGAAAAATCCTTATGTTGTCTTCCAGGAAAAAGTTCAGTTGAATTTTTAGCTGAACAGTGCACCGTATTTGAGGTGTTAATTTCTGTCAACATTGAATTGAGTCAGAGTTTTAAAGAATATTGAAATAACTTATTAACTACTTAATGTAGTAAAAATGCATTTCATCATCACTGAACATTTTCATTGCTTAGGCTATTGAATGCAGCATACTAAGAAACCAATGAAATCCTAACGTTTTATTGCCTGAATAGCTGTGCCTTACGTAGGCCAAAGGAGGCAAAATAGAGGGAGAAGTGAGATGAATTGATTTATAGATAGTAAAATATTTAATAAGTTAGTGTTTCTAATAAATATTGTTTACCAAATTATAGTTTTGTGAGAGTGAAGGATCTGTCTTTAACCTTGTTTGTGTTAGCTATGGAACTGCTATAAATCAACTGGGGTAAATTAATTTTTAACTTCTTATCAATATTTTTTCTTCATGGTCACTAAAGGCAGATCTGTGGTAATTTGGATTTTTATGTTACTTTTCTGAGCCCAGGGTTACTCCACCTAACTGAGACACCAAGGTTAGTCTTCCTAGGCAGTCAGGAGAAGACAGATAGGCACCTCCCAAATACAATTCAAGTCTTCAGTGAACTGTTTCCATTTGCTTGCGAAGGTGCCTGAATTGGCTGAACTATTGGCTGACATCAACTGGGGCTTTACTTCTTAATTTCATTTGTCAAGGGTAGCTGTTTGGCTTGTTTCCTTTCTACCTGACTACAAGCCTACCCTTTGTGGCACAGTTTTTTTCATATTCTACCTGCTTTGTAGCCTTTCTGGAGCAGAGTAGACTCTCCAGGGTATGGAGGTACACTCAATTTGCAGTTTACTTGAGGAATTAATTGTCTGACACAGAGTTTGGGTTTTCAGTTGCTAACTAAACATTCAGTATTTTAAATCACTGCTAAAAAGATCTGTTACTTCTGAAAGCCAGAAAGCAGCCCAGGAAGCTAGATTAAGCTGGGTGAAAGCAAAACAGTGCTACTGGGGAAAGGGCTGAAGATGAAACATGAAGAGGGGATGAGGAGTATGTGTCAGGATGAAGGCAGAGTGAGAGAGAGTGTGCAGGAATTCAGAATCCCAGAGCATGCAGAGAGAACTGATCAGCTACAGCTGGGATGGAGAAGGGTTCTCTTAGGAAGAAGAGAGCATGATGTTACTGGGGCTGCTGTTACATGAAGCAAACCTGAGAAGAGAGTTTCTGGTCTTGCTGTTCCTGGCTCAGCTATCCTGATCAAGGGTTATGAACAGCTGAGGAATATTTGGCCCAAGTGAATATAATGGAAATAACATTGCCCAGTAGACATGAACTGTTTTAACCATGTGATTATGACTAAAGTATTTTAGTATTTTTCAGGGTTTGAAATCTCAGAATGGTTTACACAGGTATTTAAAGCTGTATTAGCTTTTTATTTATTTATTTATTTTCTCCTTGTAGTATCACTACAAGACCCTTCAACTCTGAATATTATGAGCTTATTAATACTTACTTTACTGTGATTCCTTTACCATGGATCACCATTTAACTTGAAATACAGTTACATGTTTCATACAAAACCTACATAAGAAATTTAAAAGGTTAATGTTATCACAGAGGAGGATTTAAAAAACTATTATATTAATAGCTCACCTTGAGCAATATTGTTATTCTTCAGCATGTCCTAGAAGCTGTATCCATCTTTGAAGTATCAAAAAAACCCAGCACACATTGGCTCATGTGGCTAAAATCCAAGCTGCTTTACTTTGTGAAGCAGCTGGAGTATATATTCCTTTATTTTTTGGGGGTAGCTTCCATATTTTTTGATGGTTATTTATATTCTTCAAGCCTAGCTAAAAGGTTGAATCTCAACCTAAGGCAAAAAAACTTGACCCTAACTTGGCAATTCTGTATGAAAACATGCAATGTGGACTATGCAAGTGCAAGTATAAGTTAAGAAAGAAATATTTGCTGAAGCTGCATCTCTTGCTCAAGTAACATGTGTTGAATAGTTGAGGAGTCCTTACAAGTCTCTAAAATACCTCTTATTTATCTTATTTTCAAGAGTTACACTTCCTGTGTTCTAGATTTAGGACCGATTGGCAACTGTAAAGAAGACTATAACTTTCTTTTTCTTAAAAAAATCAGTATTTCAAGAAAATTAGTTATTTTGAAACATGTTGATACCTTTCTTTTTAAATTATAGCATTATTCTTAAGTATCACCAAATCTTTCAGGATTGTTACATCTACTTTGCAGAGAAAGTGATTAAACCTTAAAAAATGAACATATTTTTCTTTTGTTTAGATAAGTCTCCATGTACCTAGTAATTCCATTTTATCTAGGCAAAGCATTATCATAAAGGTTAAAATGCACAATCAGTTAAAATGCTATTGGAAGTATCATCTATAATAAAAGACTACTTTGAAAATATCCAACTATATAGCAATTCAGTAGCCACATTATAAAATGAAAAATCATTAAAATATTGGCCATGTCTTTCATAAAATTAATTATCTGCTTATTGACACATGTGGAAGGAGATGATTCATCTTCAGTAAAAACTTTGCAAACTGACTATTGGCACTGTCTGTGGCTTTCTTGTTGCTACTCCCATTTCTCCCTAAGTACTTGTAGGTTACTTTTAACTAAGCCTGGAGATTTTTTCCTGGCTTGGCATGTGACTCTTCCGTAGTCCTTCCATAAAGATAAATGGGAGAATAAGAACTTCATGGAGTTGTTGCAGAATAAAATTAAATAAAAAGACATAATACAGCATTTCCTGAAATGCAAGAAGTTAAGTTTTTCTCATTAAAATTGAATGCCCATGATTTGCCTGTGTGACATATCTCTATGATGGCTCATGCATGTGTAAGTTGCCCTCCTGTATGTGTTGGAAGATTAGTTATACTCAGCATGAATTGCTGCTACGATTTCCAAGGCTAAGGGGAAGTTATGGTAATTACCAGCCTTGACTACTGCATCAGGAACCAGCCCTCAGAGAAACTCTTTCCCCAGTGGGCTTATGTGTTGACAGTTTTTTTTCCCCCCTCCCTCGTAGCTTTGAAGAAACAGTGGGATACTTTGGGATAAAGCCAAAGCCTGGTGAGAAGGAGATCACACCAAACTACGTTTTCACGGTGTGGTACGAATTCTGCAGTGACTTCAAGACCATTTGGAAACGAGAGAGCAAAAGCATTTCCAAGGAACGGTAAGGTTCTAATAAAGTCATTAATACCATTTTAGATGTCTGGGAAACTGTTCCTTTTCAAACCCAACAAATTATACTCCTATATTTCACAGGCGTCATTGTTTTCTTTCAGATCTAATGGACATCAAGGAAAGATTATTCCCTCAGGGTGCGTAGGAAAATTCACCAAAGGCATGCTGTCCCCACAAAAAGATAAACACATATAATCTGATAAATTACACTTTTGTAACCCCTTCCAATTACTAGCTAGTAAAATGAAAGGGGAGCTGTGCTAATTTGTAACAGATTGCTTTTCTGTGCATTTTCATGTTGAACTAGCCTAAATGAGGCGATATTGCTGTCGCAGACAGTACAGACAAATAAAAGTGAATGCTTTTCCACTTAATATACTGCACTTGCATCAAAGGGAAGCCCCAGAGATTCAGGCCACACTTAGCACAGTGTCGAAGCCCCACACTGAATTTACAGCATTACTTCTGACTTTTGGTGTCCTGCTGAGGACATCAAACTACTTGCCGCTAGATCTCACCACAGTCTCCTGATTTTATTAGTTAGAGTAAAAAAAAAAACCAAAAAACCAAACTAAAAACCTTCAATTATTTGCTTGATTTTCTTAAAGAAGCTTAAAATCTTTTACAAAGAAAAAACAATTCTACTACAAGCGTACCATGCTTACCATATCTCAATTAATTTGAAAAGACCTAAGGAGTGGTAATGTGGTCATGCTTTGGAAAAGTACAGATTAGTCACTTTCAGCATGAAATATAAATCCAGGTGCTTATTTCAAATTGACACAGGTTTAGAGAAAAATATCTTAAAAAGTATCAGCAAAAGTAGTAAACTCATTTACAGTTACATTTTCTATTTTGCTCCAAATCAGAGGGGCTTTTAGGTTCATGTAGAGGTAGATTTTTAAAGGACAAGACGTAGAAACTATAAATTCCCAATTATAAACCTTATCAACAGTGTTTTACAGATATTATAGTTTTAAACACGTGAAAGTTGTAGCTTTTTGTATCATCTATGTTATGATTAGATTGTTTTTAGAAGCTGACAACTGCAAACATTTACAAAGGATCTTTTATTTCCTTGTGTCTAGATCAATATGCAAATGTGTTTTACACATTAAAAACTGTAAAATACACAATCACTAGTAGATTGCTATAATCATGATAAGGTTCATCTCAGGGATATATTTTCTGCTGAATCATGACTTAGTTTGTTCCAAAAGCAGTTAGGAGGTATCCAAGAAAAAAAAATCCAGACCATACATCCATTCCTTTTTATGTAATTAGCACCTTGCTGATGGCATACAATGATCCCTTCAAAGACATTGATTTAAAATGCCTTGTAAATGTTTTAACACTACATAACTTCTTAAACTTTCTTAATACAATATTCAAGAAATCTTTGTTTGTAAGTAAACTGTTACATTCTGTTTTCCTACTGGGGTGAGATGAGAATTTCTCATGGTTTAATAATTATATAAATAAAATGTACAAATAAAAATGCAGCACAAATATTTCACCAGTTCCTTTGTTAGATACCTTTATTCCTATTCATAAATGTAAAGCAATATCAGCACAATGCATAGCACCAGTTATTGTAATACTTCAAAATGCTGACACTTTCTGCATTATATAGACTGTTTTTCAGAGTTCACTTCAAATTATTTTTACAAAGTTTCATTAATCTCAAAAGGACAATTCATTGTCCTTTACATTAGGTGATTCATCAAGACAATGAGCTGCTGAAATGAGGAGCCTTGTGTAATAAGTAAATTAGAATGACAAGAACTGTTTTCATTATCCTAAATTGTTTTGTAATGTGCTACTGAAAAGAAGAACCTCATGAAATCAGTAGATTAGAATGACGGAAAAACTATTTTCATCATCTGAAAATGTCCTGTAAAGTCATGACCATTTAAAGGTTCTGTTTTACAAAGTATGAGACTTAACAGTTGATGAGCTGCTGTCCAAGAAATTTTGAAAGCAAGCTGAGAGTCATTGTGCACATTGGTAACTAAAAACCTTAGTATGACAGGAATGGACAGCTGTCTTCCTTAACTGGCTAATTCATTGGATGCACTATTTGTTTTGCATTTTTAAGGATTGTATTTTAAGTAAAAAAATCTGTTTATCATGATCCAATTCTTTTGTTTTGAAGGAAATTTTAAATAAGAGGAAGAATTGACAGTGTAAGTTAGTATTTTCAAACTTGGATTCTGAAACTGAGGCATTGATATCCTTATGTGAACACCCTTACAATTGGATTACCCTTCAAATTTCAGGAGGAGCTGCAGAAATTCAGTGTAAAATGTATCTGGATTAGCTAGTCACATAGATACCTAAAAACGGATTTAATTTTTTACATTTATATAGGAATGTTAATATTGGATTATAATTTGTCTCTCAAGAAATACGGCTCAGAAAATTCAAAATTTAATTTAATATGCAGAATTATCATTAGGCAAAGGTATAATTAAAAATGTATTAGCTTAAAATTAATAGTAGTAAAAATAGGTCAAAAGATCTAAGATTCCAAAATTAAAATTTTATACCTAACTACTTTGCATTGTATAACAGACAACTTAAAAATCTCTGAATTTCAGGAAAAAAGAGTACTGCCTTGAACTAAATGACACTCTCAGCTGCAAGAGCCTGTTTTGTCTAAAAACTGCTTGGCTCCCAAATGTAACACAACTGTAGAAATCTAATTAGATTTCTATGAGACTTTTTCTTAAAGTAAAGGAAATACTTTAACTGAGCTGCCCTGCATTTAACCTACCATGAAAATAAATTAGCTGCCTGCAAGATATAGTTGAATCATTGTCTCTTTCCTGGACAAAATTTGCACACCATTTAGAAATGCAAGACAGAGTTACCGATAGATAACCTGGATTGATATGGTATGATATATGATAAATAAATGACAATAGAGATAAAATGAAGAAAATATTCAAAACCATATTCCTGATAGGAATACAATCACAATTTTATTTCAGAAATACTATTCCCTTCAATACCAGAATGCAACTACAATACAATAAAATTTGCTTTGATGATCACCTCTTCATCCCTGACAAACAGTTTAATGTAAATGCACCATAATACTCACCAAATGTTGGAGGCTTTTGTTTTGTTTTGCATCAAAACCCAGTTTTGTTGTTGACAGCTTTATAATTCAGTATGTCTGTGCGTCTAGGTATGTCAACTGCTTTTTTTGCTTTCTTCTGTTTATGAAATTTTGAGATGATAACTGAATTGAAGACTAAAACAAACATTTTTTTGACAGCAAGGCACTTACACCATGGAAGATTGCATATAATTCCACTCTCACTTCCTTTTCTTAGTCTACTAATTTTATTTGCAGTGGGCATGTCCATGAATTCAGAATCAAAACAAGTATGTATTTATAACAACTTAAATATATTACATATATATATATATGAATGCCTATCTATAAGTCTATTAAAGCATTCAAGATCTGTTAAATTATATTTTAAGAGGATATCCTAGTCAAGTCTGAATATAGGGAAAAAGTATAAATACAGAAAAAACACTAATAGTTTGCAGTGAGTAGTTTAATCACAAACTGTGATTGTATGTTTTGCAAAAGAAATGTGACATGGATTGTCATCATGTCTTCATGGGTGTTAGCCTTTAAATATGAAATAATCAGATATAAAAGGAATTATTGCTGTTAATTTGACCCACTGCTTACAAAGATAAGATTGCTACAATGGTTACCATACCGGATTAAGCCATCTCTTTCAGATTGAACATACACACAAATTTTATACATTGGAATTCAAAAAAGAAAAAAAGAATCAAAGTTTGTCTCAATAGCTGGAGAAGACATAATCATTATTTAATGAACAGAATTATACACTTAATCTTAAAAATAGGACAAAAATCCTATTTTTAATGGTACCTTTTATAAAAAAGTCCTTTTTTTTACAATGCTTTCTTTGTTCTTGAATTTCATCTCTAGCACAAAACATGTTGATGGTCTCAGCTTAATCTTGTGAAAAAAGACATGGTGATTTTTTTCTTGCCACAAAGGCAGGAACAAGTTTAAAAAGCAGAAGCTCTGACTGTAGCAGTGTAGGTAGCTAATGGTAAAGATTAAAATGTCCTAACAAAAGAAAAAGCACTGAGCAGTGCCCAATTAATTTTTGTTTATTATAGTAAATTGGAGCTGGCTGTAGCTTTCTCCCCAACTCTTCCATTTATTAAATACAGAATGAATTATGTTTGTTGCCCTCTATTTCTGCACAGAAAAAGATTAGGTCTGGGCAGTCCTTGTGTAACACCACATGGTCATAAAAGATAACATGTAAATTGCAAAATCTCTTAGTAGTGCTGGCCAATACAATATTTACCATTTTTAACCATTGATTTAAGCTAATTACAAGACTGTCTTGTGCCTAACAAATGACTGAAATTTGACAGAAGCACTTGCCACAGAGGAACTAGTGGATTATATTTTCATTTTTAATATCACAGTGAGCAAAGAGGAGAAATAATCTTTGGTTCAAGACATTATATCTGTTTTAGAAGACCAGATTTATTTTATAGTTTGATTTTAAAAGTTAATTTCTCTTTCATCTACCTGTGTTATCTAAGACAATGAATTAAAAAAAAAAAACAGTGAGAGTCTGGATTTGCAGCCACTTTGATCAATTTGTGCTATGGTAGAACACACTGCCCTGAGCATTAGTCAAACACTGCAAAATATGGCATCATCCAGGTATCATACAATCTGTATATACGATAAAAGCCAAAAGATGAGTGTAACAGATGTTGTTTATTTCATTTGATAACAAACTAATGGTATAAGAAGGCAAACTGACATCACAACATAAATGAGTTTTAAGGAAATATTTGAAATATGATCATTAGGATCATTAGGTGACTTTATGGATTTATGATGGGAATTCCTTGTACACATAGTTGCAGCATCGGGGAAAAAACAACATATTTGTGAGAAAACTTGATCAATGAGCCCTACAGCATTACCAGGCTGGAGGCTAATGGTTCATTGTCATATAAAAGCTTTTGGAGTGAGTTTAAGTTAATTGTGATTGAGTGAAGAAAGAGAAAAAAAGGTGGTGACATTCTACATATCTACATTCCACATGCATTTTGAGTAGATTTTGGGTGGCCAGTGTAGCCTTTGTCTATACCAGAAACATAGAGTTGAAGTAGCTGATACATGAATTAATGAAGAGTCATACCAGATTGTTTAGCAATGCAGAGAGAGAAAAAAAGGAGGATTTTTATGTGTTTCTGAGGTTTAGGTGTAGCTATGGGGCAAATTGAGGAGATAGTTACAAATTACAGGCCTGAGCTGCAAAACAGAAATGGCTATTTCCCATAGAGCATACAACAGATGGGGCAAAGTGCTGTGTCAAGACTCTTGCTCTTGGAAAGGAAAACTGTTTCTTTTTCAGTGTTATTAGGAAAGCACTGCACAACAAAACAGAAAACATCACTGAATCATTATATGAATGTACAGTTATCCATATGTAGTTCTTCTCCAGAAAGATGTGGTGGAGCTAGGAGAGGTAATAATAAGAATGATCAGGTACAGAACAGCTTCTGCATAAGGAACCATTTAAATAAAGGGGAATCCTTTGGCCTGGAAAAGACCCTACTGAAGGGATACAATAGGTATCTGTACAAGCATGAAGGGTGAATGGAAATAGTCATTACGTATCTCATCTAATAAAACAGTTGAAGAGCATCAAATGAAATTAACAAGCGGCTGGTACAAGCCAAATGCAGTGATGCCTCTTTACAGCAGGCATACTTAATCTGTTGAACACTTTGCCACAAGAAGTCACAGACGCCAGAAGCTTGCATTGCTTCCAAATGGTGACAGTACAAATTCGTATTAGAAAAATCCATGAAGGACTGTTATATATGAAGAGTTTCCAGCTGGGAAAGTATTCTGGGGATTATGACTGTATGCTTTGGCTGTCCATATATGCTCCTAGGTATCTGCTAGTGGCCAGCTCAGATGGACTGAAGCATATTTTTGATCTGAACTGGTGTAGCCTTTTTCTTCCTATTGGTTTTTCTTATGCACCAGCTTTCCTAAAGGCATAAAATTAGATTTTTTTTCTTGTTACTACAGAGCTAAAATTTCTCACCCACTTGATACAGATAATGAAAACACTGTCAGTAGGTGCAGAAAAAATAGAAATATGTCAAGCATTTTAGCAATTTGAGGTTTGGAGACAAATTCCACTGACAACGTACATTTTACTATATTTATACTGATTAGTTAGTGGACATTTATTCTAAATGCAATTTAAAGATTTGATCAATAATGACCAAGTTCTTCCCAGAAGATTTAAGCCTGAAGGCTCGATCAGGCAATTGTATTGTATGACATGGTAATAGAAGTGGGCAATGTTCAAACTTCATAGTCTGTTATAAGGCTTCTAGTTGTGAAGCTAACCAAGGACTCTATAAAATCATCTGCCAGGCCAGGTAATACACAGGCATCTGTCTTCTAAAATTTTGAGACTGGAGTGTAGCCTGCTATATAGCATGGGCTAACAGTGTTTTCAGGAAATGGTGCTGTTACTTAAGGATTATTTTATGGGCTGCCTACAGAGATTATCACATGACTGAGAGCAGTAAAGTATGTAACATATGAAAGGAATTTGAGCTATGGGGATATTTCTTAGTCTCTCAAGGGGAGTCACTGTTCAGCTGTGTTAAGGATCTGGGCCGGGTATGCAGCTTGGCTCTAGGTTGAACAGTTGATGTTGACTAGCTACCCCTGCTTGTTCATCTCCACCCATATCTGAAGATTCGATTTGCACAACAATTCCTGTGCCAACACAGTCTTGTGGGAGAAGTTTGAACTTCAAGTCATGGAAAGCTCAGGTGGCACAGAATTGTCATTCCAAGCTATTTCAAACCCACCAGCTGCATGGAAGGAGCTGTAGAAGCAAAAAGAATGGATTATTTCACAATATCAAAAGGTTGAGAGAGAACCAGATAATTTGGTCTCTGTGTTCACACACCAGCAGAGCCTGAATATAACATGAGTAGCAACTGGCTTGTTGAGAAGGAATTCTAGTTTTCCTAACTATGGGCTTTAGAGCATGGAGCATGTCAGCTCACAGCTTCTTCTGTCTGATTTGAATGGGAAGCAGGGTGAAAATTATAATGAGTTTATCTGGTTAGTCCCTGGCTTTATATCATCTTTTCCTGTAAGGAGGAAAAGTATTTTCATGAGCTTATGAAGGAAACTTTTAATAAATCACAGAATCACAGAATATGCACTTATGTTTAGATTTAGTTTATGTGCCCCTAGTTACAAAATAAAAAAAATAATTTTGAATAAAAATAATGTCTTTATTTTTCACTAATATCTTATAATTTAAGAGGCCTGACTTGCATCCAGTTTACGGGGGAAGACAACACCTGCCACATAGAGGCAGGAAAAAGCCAATTATATTCCCATTGCTTATAATAAAGATCTATACGCAGTATTGGAGTCATGGTTCTCCTATTTAAAAATACATGTTTTGATAATTTCCATATTGTGTGGTAATATGTGCAATACTGCTTCAGTATTACAGTTAACACCACATCTCCTTTATTCATTAAGGTAAGAGGTTGACCTCTTTTACTCACTGTTGAAGGAGGGTGACTTTTCATCTGAACACGTCCATGTTGCAGCTGGTCAGATTTCAAGGCTTAACTGACCTGCATTCCTTAATGTTTTGGCCCCATCTTATTGCTTGCTAAATTAGCACCTGCACACCTTTTCTCTCTGTGTTGTGAATCAGCTGTTCTACCATCCTTTCTGGTCTCTTTGTCATCTGCAGTGCTCTCTGTTCAAAAGCGTCCTTGTCACTATTTTTCTAGTGTGTTTTATTACACACTTCTGTCCCTTCTTGCTTTTCTATTTTAGATATACTTCTGTTGACTTTTCTATTCCCCTTCCTTCTTCCTTGATTTCACGTCTCTTAGTTTCAATCCCAGTTTCTCTTCTGTGAAATCTCTAAAACGTGGCTAGACTAGTGTGTCCATCCACACTATTTTATGGTGATATAGAAAGAAAAAAAAAATCTTTCCATTGAGTCCATCCCTGGAGTGACATCTCCAAACTCCCACTCATGGTCATGCCGCTGTAAATGTCCAGTTCATGTGAGCTGTCCCCTGTACATTAATTGACATGACAAAAACTCAGAAGAAAGGGGTATAGAGTGATTGGTGGGATGCTTAGTTCATGTTGTTCAGCCTATGTCTGTGAGTTGTAAATTGTGGAGCCCTGTCTCAGGGCTTGGTTCTGCTACTGTTTCTCCAGGATAAGGCTCTTGAGGAGATTCTTGTCAGAATACATATTAATCGAACTTCCCTAAGTTGAAGAATTTATTAGTCCCTGTTATCTTTCCAGCTGGCTATTGTACTATCTTAATGATTCCCTTGCCTTTCTAGGGAGCCCTTTTACTATGCAAGATTCTGCAACCTCTCCCAACTTCTATCTGGTGTCTCATGTAACACTTAAGTAAGGAACGAGCTTAAGTAACAAGATGAAGTGAGTGAACATTTTAAGCCCATACTTTGTAAATCTCACCCCCTGAGCAGCGTCACTAAGACACTACTCAGTCTAATAAATCCACAGTAAATGTTTTAGTAATATTTTTTCAAAGTCCTCTTTAGATGTTTTGTTGGCTCTTACACTGAACACAAGACTTAAGTGGATTTCCCATATTCACCCAAATTCTTTTCTATTCCACCTGATTTCTATGAAGTATAAATGTTAAAATTGGCCACCTTCATTATCATTTAATATAACTGCAGTTACTGACAAGGAAGAAGGAAAATTTAACAGAGTATTTATTTACCTTACGTTTTGACATTCTATCACTTAGCTTTTGTTTTACTTCAAACAGAATTTGAACAAGTAATTGCTGAACAACTAAAAGTAGTTGAGGAAGTTTATACTTTTATAAGAAGTAGTTAAACAATTTACATCTATATAAATTCTCATAAACCACAATTAATGCCTTAAGCAACTTTATAATACATTTAATAGTTTGTTTTAAGTTAACTAAAAATAATAGTATGTTGTGTGGTATATCTGCAGATTGGTTTATAACATAATATATGGGTCTAAGAAAAGACGAGAAAATAATTAGTAGTTTAGTTCTATCCTTTTGAATGTATTTGTAGTTTTGTTCATTCTGTACCTTATTAATCTCTAATTTTATTTCTAATTTTAATATACTTCTGTTTTTTAATATTTTAATAAAAAGCTTTTCAAACAAAGTTATGCTGTTATATGATTTATACAAATGGGAAATTGTATCTATTTGTGCTAAAGAAAGGTGGTAGAAAAAAATAGAGTGAACAGAGAAGAGGCATACCTAAGTTGGATTAACAGAGTTTGTCTGGTCACTAGCTAATCATTCTTTAAGTGTGTGATTTGTTTGTTTTTACTTATCCGTTTCAATAACAGACTCAGTCAAATGTGCATACATTCAGCTTTAGATGTGGGTAAAGAATATTATGTGTGTTTGTAAGTTTTGATGGAAGGCTATCATAGCTCTTAATTGACAATTAAAATTATGTATTCATATCTAGGTTTTTTTTAATGAAAGTAAAATAATGGAAAAAAATATGAGGAGTAGACTTCTGCTGTTAGCCAATTTATGATTTTGAATTTGATAGTTTTCATACTCTTTCATTTTTCTCATTTCAAGGATAGTGGTTCCAAACACAACACAATAGCCAGTTTTAGTATCCTGTCCATGTTTAACAAAGAATTATATTTATTTATAATGTACCTTTACAGCATGGGTGCTTCACTGATGTAATTACTGAGCTAACTACTTTCTTAAAATTGAGCCATCTGATTTAAAAAAATCCCAAAGAATGACATTCCTTTTACATTATGTACTTAAGTTTCTGATAATGCCTGCTAATCTTATCAGTCATATGTTAGCAAAGTGATGGCTTTTTTCCCTGGGAGACCAAAGTGTAATATATAATTAGTCTGTCATTTTTATGAGCCAAATATTACATGACTTAAATCACGTTAGTGAGCTGGTTTATTTTTATTTTGTATTCCAAACTATGCATTTGATTTTAAAAAATCCAGGTTTCCTGGAAATTGTGCAAATATGGAATAAAATACACAGAGCTAGGCCTAAATCAGTGACAGGCATAATTTTCTTTTTAAGTCTAAAAGTTTATAATCCCTAGAATTCTCCCTTTAGATGAAAATACTGGCTCTAAACATTTAAAAACTATTCAGGAAACACTCCTAGGACCAAAGAGAATATGATCAAAAAAGAAAATGTGCTCAAAATAGGGAACAGTTTAGAAGTTGATCTCTTGGTGTGATTCTGCTGAACCTGAATGCTGCCACTTGAAATACATCATCATCTTTGCATAAACTTTGTAGCTCTGACGAATAGCGTGCTGTCCAGTGGCTGCTATCATCCATCATTAAGAAGTAAACTGTGCTGATTAACAAAAATTATAAAAAGATGGAATGGCGTGTTGCCGCTTAGTTGTTTACCTGTAGAAACAGGGAACACTAATTGCGTTTTAAAAAGATTTCAGACATATTTTAAAATGTACAGAATAATAATTTCATATTTGTGTATTTGAGGGTGTGCTTACAGCTTGAATCAATGTTGTAGCTAGTGTTGAAAATAAGTTTGCTTAAAAGTACCGTAACTGTTTCCGCCTGTTCTTAAGCACTGGAAAGTGAGACGACACCAATACCTACACAGCAGAAGCTTCTAAACTACATAGCTCAGAGAAGGAATTTTAGTTTCCAACACGGAGCATTGATACACACAATAATGAACTTATGAACGTGTTCTGTATTTTTAAAAGAAGTTGTCCAAAATCTAGTTTGCTGCTAGTGTTACAGCAAGGAAGTACACATCAGTAATTGCAGCTATAATCCACTTTCCTTTTTGCTTTTCTTCCAAAATTCCTCAAAAATTGAGTGTGTCGAAAGTGGTTTGAACTGGACATGGTGTTTTAAATACTTTTTGACTGGCCATAGCAATTATTTCTGCAGTGGAAAAAATTAAATAGAAGAAAGTAGAATTTTTCAGTTCAAGAGTGCCAAGAAATGTGTTGTTTATAGTAAAAGATTGATTTGGTGTGCATTAGTGAGAATTGGTTTGCTGACTTCTCCTTGTCTGTAAAAATTAACTCGCAACTTCTTTCCCTCTGCATTTTGCATATAGAATTGTAAAGTAGGTGTTTATAGCATCAGCATTTTAAAGGCCCTGATAGCTGGGCAGGTCCTGTCTTAGGAGTGCCAAGAGTTTTCTTTCCTTTTTATCACTGTTTAGCACATAATTTCCCCTGCCCTTTCCACTGTCTGTAAGAGGTGAGTCAGGTCCCTTTTTGTTAAATTCTCTGTTTCTCCTCTTCCTCCTGATCAAACTTCTAATTGGGTTCTTCTTGTTAAATCCCCACAGAACCAAGGGTTCTGTGTGCAAGACCCTAGGAGCAAAAGTCAAGAAACTGAGGGATCAGATCTGTGTTCTCCTTTCCCCTTATCTCAACAGTGCTTTCAGTAGACTGGTCTGTAGCTGCACACAAGACAGGTTTAACTACCCCTAGAAAAGAACCCCCTCTAATTTGCCTCTCCTATTACTACATCAGTGAGGCTGGTCAGTCAGTTCCATGTAAAGCAACAGGGAAAACGTTAAGGAAAAACTGGCAGATGCTTTCGTTTCAAGGTTTTCAGAGGAAATATAATGTGTGGCCTGGCAAATGGCCTACTGAAATAGCAGGCTATACTTCTATATGTACAACACATTGAGCTGGATAGCTTTTGGTTTTTTGCAGAGGAGTATCTTCTTGCTTTGACACTGCAGCTTTTTTGGTGGGAAAGATATTCCATAAAACCCAGATACTCCATAAAACCCTGAATCTGCAAGAACAGAAAAATCATTTGCCTGGTGACATTTTCAGTGAACAATACAGGCAGACTGTCCTTTTGCTTTTGATTTTCTCTGATCTACTTTTGATCAGAGAAAATCTGATCTTTTGAAAATCTGATCTTTTTGAAAATCTTTTGATCTGTTTAAAAATGTACTCTGATCTACTTTTGATACTTTATTAAGTGACTTTTAATAGTGTAGCAGTTTGTTGGGCTAATGTGCCTAAAAAAAATTAGAGTGATGGTTCTTACAAATATGGTATATACCAAGCAGAGACAGTGCAGCTTTAATTTCTTTGAATCTAACAATGTCTTTTCTACGTATTTTGTTTCAGAATTAAAGTGGCTCAGCAATCAGTAAGCAAGTTAACTGCAGAGAAGAAAGTTGAAACGAAGAAAATCAATCCTACAGCTAGCCTGGTATGATGTGTTTCTCAGTATGGCATTCAGAAGAGGGTTTGTGACATTATTCTTGTCATTCAGAATGATGTTGGGTTTCTGCTGTTGAAGGGTGACATAGTATGCTTAGTTTGAATGTAGCAAGGTGATTTTCTTCCTAAGGAGAAATCTTTAAGGTTATGCCCTATGATAGTCCGACAGTTAAGTTTAAAACTTAGTTTAGTTGTGCCTAAGCATGTGTCCTGGTTTGGCCCAAACCAGGCCAATTAGTCTTAGAGAAACCAAGGTCACTGCTAAATTCCTCACTGCTTACGAGTGAAGAGCCAAAGGGGGGGTCGCACCTGCAGGGAGGAGCAGACAGGGCAGGTGACCCAAGATTGACCAACGAGGTATTCCATCCCATACACATCATTCTCACTTTCCTATTTATCACTAACCCACTGCCTCCTGGAGGTGGGGCCCAGGAGGGAGGGGCCCTCCTGTCTCCCACTGATTGGTACCAGCTTTGCCGGTTCTCCAGTTAAAAGCCTGCAGGTGTGATGGCAGGGGGAGCTACTGCATTTTCCCTTCTGCCTGTGCTGGGGGGAGCAACTCTGCCTGAGGAGGATTTCCAAGCTCTCGATCTTGGTTTTGTATATATTTGTATATATTTGATTATTTCTATTATTCTTACTATACTTTTTTCATTATTATAGTTTATTAAAACTGTTTTAACTTTCCAACCTGTAAGTCTCTCTCCCTTTTCCCTTTCCCTTAGGGTGGGGGGGGAGAGAGGCTTAACAGAGAGCGTCTGCCACAGGTTTAATAGCTGGCCCAGCTTTAAACCGTGACAGATTTCTTGGTGCCCAACATGGGGCTCAAGAGAAGCTCCAACAAGTTGCTCTGATAAGTTGAATCCTGGCTCTGGTGGGAGGAGACCTGGAGAGCTCAGCTGAAAGAGTATCAGATTTCTTCCTTTGAGATTTATGAGGGGTTGGAAATTAAAACAGATAGTGAAGATGGTGATGTCATTTTTGAATGCTGTGTTATCTCGTCTTTTTATAGAGTTTCTTTCACAGTTGAGTATTGCAATGATGCCTTACCTGCCGTGGGCACTGTGTTATTGCTTGCTTCTTATGAATGTTTACATGCAGTTTAGCAGTGGGCGCTGGTCAAAATGTATTGTTTTGGTATGGGGTTTGATACTGATTTATGCTGTGATAAACTGGGCAGTTACTATTCCGATCTCTTATCTCTATGACACAATGATGGGCAGCTTTAATCGCGAATCCGTAGCAGCGACTTTATCTGCACGCTCCAGGCGTCCTTTACTGATTCTGTTAATGATTACACTTCCAGTTTTACTTCGGGAAATAGTACCTTCTCCTTTTCTGCCAAGCTGATTCCACTAGATTTTGCGAAATTAGGGTGGTGCTGTCTAGGTGGCATGTTTTTATTTTCGGTTGTCCTGAATGTGTCTCTGATGTGGGATAAGATTAAATATCGGTGCAGGGACAGTTGTAGGTGTTATGCAGCCACCTCAGATCCTACAGCGTGTGCTGCTGCTACAGCCACTAAATCCACTGAAACCTTGGCAGCCTGCACCACAGCTGCTACACCCCCCAAGATGGCCACTGCAGCTACTCAGACTCTAACGAGTCTCAGCACTCCCACAACAGCCACTGCATCTACTCAGACCCCAGCATCTATCGAATCTGTACCAATTGCTCCTGTAACCAGGAAGAAATACCAAAAGAAATCAGCTTGTGAAGTGAAGGATGATGACTCAGAGCCTTCTAAGGCAGAGCCATCATATGACCCAGGTGAGGGCCCTTCTCAGGCAGAGTTAGGGCCTGACACAGATGGGGGTTTCCTCGATCGTCCTTTTAAAGCAGACCCATCACAGAATAAAGGTCCTTCTAAAGCAGAACTATCACAGGAGGAGGACTCAGACATAGAGATAACCTACCACTCCTTATCCCTGAAGGACCTGAGAAATATAAGGAAAGACTTCAGCCGTTATGACGGTGAACCTATTATTACCTGGTTGCTCCAATGCTGGGATAATGGGGCAGACAGCATGCAGTTAGATGGCAGAGAAGCCAGACAGTTGGGATCCCTGTCCAGAGATGGTGGTATTGATAAGGCGCTCGCAAGAAAGTCAAACACTATCAGTCTCTGGAGGCGACTCTTGTCAGCTGTAAAGAGCAGGTATCCCTATAAAGATGATGTTATGAGTCACCTAAGCAAATGGACCACTATAGAAAAAGGTATTAACTACCTTAGAGAACTAGCTGTGCAAGAGATCATTTATAGACACCCACGGGACATCGTAGATCCTGTAGGTCCTGATGAAGTGGAATGCAACCAATCCATGTTCCGGAAGGTTGTGAAGAATGCTCCACCGACATATACCCATACATTGTCAATATTAGTCTGGGGAGAAGATGATATGGCACGTTCTACTGTGGGTAAAATGGCTAACTGTATGCGACAGTATGAAGATAGTATTTCTTCGCCACTGCAGGCACGCATTTCGGCTGTGGAAAAACTGACTAAGGAGAACAAGGACTCATTTAAACAACTGTCAGACAAACTGTCCAGGATCGAGAATAAACTTGACTCTCTACCTACACAGGCGCGCATTGCAGCTGTTAGGAGAAAACGCTCTCCTACAGGACCAGCTCAAAGGAAACAGAACACGTCACGAGGTATCCTGTGGTTTGCCCTGCGTGGTTATGGGGAGGACATGAGCAGATGGCATGGACAACCTACCAGTACCCTACAGGCACGAGTATGTGAGTTGCAAGCTAAAAGAAATACCAGAGAGAATTTTTCTAGAAGGATGGCTGCTCCAGTTACCAGTAAGCAGGACCCCAGTCAGGGTAGATGGGCCTCAAATCCCTTTTTCCCAAGTGTGAATAGGAGAAATGAAGGTCCAGTCCCTGTGAGCAGCATGAATCCATTTCTTAATTAGGGGGGCCCTGCCTCCAGCCAGGTGGAGGAGAGGGACAACCGAGTTTATTGGATTGTGTGGATTCGATGGCCTGGCACATTAAAACCACAAAGGTATCGAGCCCTGGTAGACACTGGTGCACAGTGCACCCTAATGCCATCGGATCATAAAGGGACAGAATCTATCAGTATTTCAGGAGTAACAGGAGGATCTCAAGTGTTATCTGTATTGGAGGCCGAAGTGAGCCTAACTAAAAATGAATGGAAAAAGCACCCCATTGTGACTGGCCCAGATGCTCCGTGCATCCTTGGCATAGACTACCTCAAGAGAGGGTATTTTAAGGACCCAAAAGGGTATAGATGGGCCTTTGGTATAGCAGCTGTAGAGACTGAGGATATTAAACAGCTGTCTACCTTGCCTGGCCTCTCAGAGGATCCTTCTGTTGTGGGGTTGCTGAAGGTTGAAGAACAACAGGTGCCAATTGCTACTACCACGGTGCACCGACGACAATATCGCACCAATCGAGACTCCCTGATCCCCATTCATAAACTGATTAGACAATTAGAAAATCAAGGAGTGATTGGCAAGACTCGCTCACTATTAAAGAATAGTCCTATATGGCCAGTGCGAAAGTCTAATGGAGAATGGAGATTAACTATGGACTATCGTGGCCTAAATGAAGTTACGCCACCGCTGAGTGCTGCTGTGCCAGACATGCTAGAACTTCAATACGAACTGGAGTCAAAGCCAGCCAAGTGGTATGCCACCATAGACATAGCTAATGCATTTTTCTCTATTCCTTTGGCACCAAAGTGCAGGCCACAGTTTGCTTTTACCTGGAGAGGTATCCAGTACACCTGGAATCGACTGCCCCAGGGGTGGAAACACAGTCCTACTATTTGCCATGGACTGATCCAGACTGCACTAGAAAAGGGTGGAGCTCCAGAACATTTGCAATACATTGATGACATCATTGTGTGGGGTGATAGAGCAGCAGAAGTTTTTGACAAAGGGGAGAAAATAATCCAAATTCTTCTGAAAGCTGGTTTTGCCATAAAAAGAGGCAAGGTCAAGGGACCTGCCCGGGAGATCCAGTTTTTAGGGATTAAATGGCAAGATGGGCGTCGCCAGATCCCGATAGAGGTGATCAACAAAATAACAGCTATGTCCGCACCAACTAACAAAAAGGAAACACAAGCCTTCTTAGGCGTTGTGGGTTTCTGGAGAATGCATATTCCAGATTACAGCCAGATTGTACACCCTCTTTATCAAGTGACCAGAAAGAAGAATGATTTTCAGTGGGGCCCTGAACAACGACAGGCTTTTGAACAGATTAAACAAGAGATTGTGCATGCAGTAGCCCTTGGACCAGTGCGTACGGGACAAGATGTTAAAAATGTGCTCTACACCGCAGCTGGGGACAATGGTCCTACCTGGAGCCTCTGGCAGAAAGTACCAGGGGAGACTCGAGGTCGACCCCTAGGATTTTGGAGTCGAGGATACAAGGGCTCCGAGGCCAATTACACTCCAACTGAAAAAGAGATACTGGCAGCATATGAAGGAGTTAGAGCTGCTTCAGAGGTAATTGGTACTGAAGCACAACTTCTCCTAGCACCTCGATTACCAGTACTAGGCTGGATGTTCAAGGGTAAGGTTCCCACTACCCATCATGCAAGTGATGCTACATGGAGTAAATGGATTGCATTAATTACACAGAGGGCTCGAACAGGAAACCCTAATCACCCAGGAATCTTAGAAGTGATCATGGACTGGCCAGAAGGCAAAGACTTCGGAATGCCACCAGAAAAGGAGGTGACACGTGCTGAAGAAGCCCCACCATATAATGAACTACCAGAGGATGAGAAGCAGTATGTCCTGTTCACCGATGGATCCTGCCAGCTTGTAGGAAAGCATCGGAAGTGGAAAGCTGCTGTATGGAGTCCCATACGACGAGTCACAGAAGCCACAGAAGGTCAAGGTGAATCAAGTCAATTTGCAGAGGTAAAAGCCATCCAGCTGGCTCTAGACATTGCTGAATGAGAAAAGTGGCCAAGGCTGTATCTTTATACTGACTCATGGATGGTGGCATATGCCTTCTGGGGGTGGTTAAAGCAGTGGAAGCGAAGCAACTGGCGGCGCAAAGGGAAACCTATTTGGGCTGCTGAATTGTGGCAAGATATTGCTGCTCGGCTAGAGAAACTAGTCGTGAAGGTACGTCATGTAGATGCTCACGTACCTAAAAGTCGGGCAACTGAGGAACATCGAAACAACCAACAAGCGGATCAAGCTGCTAAAGTGTTCCGAATAGATTTGGACTGGGAACATAAAGGTGAACTATTTTTAGCTCGGTGGGCTCATGACACTTCAGGTCATCAAGGAAGAGATGCAACATACAGATGGGCTCGTGACCGAGGGGTGGACTTAACCATGGACTCTATTGCACACGTTATCCACGATTGTGAAACATGCGCCGCAATTAAGCAAGCCAAACGGTTAAAACCTTTGTGGTATGGGGGGCAGTGGTTGAAATATAAATATGGGGAGGCCTGGCAAATTGACTATATCACACTCCCTCAAACCCGCCAGGGTAAATGCTATGTGCTTACCATGGTGGAGGCGACCACCGGATGGTTGGAAACATACCCTGTGCCCCTTGCCACTGCCTGGAACACTATTCTGGGCCTTGAAAAGCAAATCTTGTGGCGACACAGCACGCCAGAGAGAATTGAGTCGGACAATGGGACTCATTTCAAAAACAGTCTCATAGACAACTGGGCCAAAGAGCATGGCATCGAATGGGTATATCACATCCCCTATCATGCACCAGCCTCTGGGAAAATTGAATGGTATAATGGGCTGTTAAAAACTACCCTGAAAGCAATGGGGGGTGGAACCTTTAAAAACTGGGATAAACATCTGGCACAAGCTACCTGGTTAGTTAATACCAGGGGATCTATCAATCGAGCTGGCCCTGCTCAGTCAGACCTTCTACATACAGTAGAAGGAGATAAAGTCCCTGTGGTGCATGAAAGGAATCTATTGGGAAAAACTGTCTGGATTCTTCCTGCAACGGGCAAAGGTAAACCCATTCGTGGGATTGCTTTTGCTCAGGGACCTGGATATACTTGGTGGGTGATGTTGCAAGATGGTGAAGTCCGATGTGTCGCTGAAGGTGATCTGATTCTGGGTGAGAATAATTAATTCTGAACTGTATGTTGTTGCTGCATAAGTGTCTTTCAGGTTAAGACAGTGGTGACGAGACCGGAGCTAGCTGCAAGTGGCGTCCAGTAACCTCCTCGAGACTGACATTTTGAACCTGCAACCCGTGGGCATGAACCGTGACAAAACTCATACCATCTCTCCTGCCCTGAGAGACTGCTAGCCAGATGGAAACCCACAATCCTGAACTAAATGAACTTGATGAACTTTTTGCATAAAGATGAATCATAAATTAGTGATATGTGTATATATATTTGAAAATGAAAAGGTAGTGGTGATCTGAGTATGATGTGAATGGTATGGAATAAGGGGTGGAATGTCCTGGTTTGGCCCAAACCAGGCCAATTAGTCTTAGAGAAACCAAGGTCACTGCTAAATTCCTCACTGCTTACGAGTGAAGAGCCAAAGGGGGGGTCGCACCTGCAGGGAGGAGCAGACAGGGCAGGTGACCCAAGATTGACCAACGAGGTATTCCATCCCATACACATCATTCTCACTTTCCTATTTATCACTAACCCACTGCCTCCTGGAGGTGGGGCCCAGGAGGGAGGGGCCCTCCTGTCTCCCACTGATTGGTACCAGCTTTGCCAGTTCTCCAGTTAAAAGCCTGCAGGTGTGATGGCAGGGGGAGCTACTGCATTTTCCCTTCTGCCTGTGCTGGGGGGAGCAACTCTGCCTGAGGAGGATTTCCAAGCTCTCGATCTTGGTTTTGTACATATTTGTATATATTTGATTATTTCTGTTATTCTTATTATACACTTTTTCATTATTATAGTTTATTAAAACTGTTTTAACTTTCCAACCCATAAGTCTCTCTCCCTTTTCCCTTTCCCTTAGGGTGGGGGTGGGAGAGGGTTAACAGAGAGTGTCTGCCACCGGGTTAGTAGCCAGCCCAGCTTTAAACCGTGACAGCATGGCTCTGCTATTTTAGATAACAAAATATGATAAGAGTTGCTTTTCTGCTTTCTTCCTTCCTTCCACTGAAGTCTTTTGTATTTTCTTCCGTGCTCCGTAGTGCATTGAGGCTCACTGCATATATTTGTCCAGTGGCTGAGTGTCTGGGGTTTTTTTCAAACCTTACAAAATCTTGTTTGCTCTGTTGAATAACGGTAGAAGGGATTAAATCCCCATTTTGTTCCTTGCTGTTTCTCAGGGTTTTTGATACAACACAAAAAGAGGACTAAAAATTTATGCTGTAGATAAAATCTTCTTTGTCTGTGTAAAAGATGCAGGTTAAATTAGCATTTCTCAAACTGTAGGAAGCAAGAGACTAAGGGAAGGAAATGTACATGAAAGAATCAGTATATTATTTCCATTCTCAGCAGAGCATATCAGTTGGAGGACAGGCAGCAGAGATATGAATGACTACACTTTCTTGGGAAGAGGTCATTAAACGACATAATCTAGCTAATGCTAAATCAGAGCCTTCATGTCAGCAGAAACCATTCCAGATCAGAGAAGGTATTAGATTCATGTGAATTTGAAATTTATCTGGTTTTCTCTTGCTGCACTGGTCTTCACAGAGCTGTGTATTTTTAAAGGCACACAGTATTTGACAAGTGTGCAGCCAAAGCAAGTTCCATTTTTCTACAGTAAGTAATGAACTGGTTCTGAGCCTTCCTTCAGTGCTCCAGGTGTTCATTTTTTTTTAATTAAAGAAAACTCTGATCTACTGTGACTTGTTTAGTACTTCTCAGTCTCTTAGACCAAATGCTCATGGCAACTTGAGAGGAGATGGAAAATTATAGACAAGAATGATAATAAAACTCTTTCTTTTTCTTTAACAGAAAGAAAGACTACGTCAGAAGGAAGCCAATGTGACTGCCAACTGAAAAAAGAAAGATGAAAATGATAGCATGACTTTGTACCTTGCATGATGCTTTACTACACCCATGGCCCAGGGAGCACCTTATGTTAGATATTGAATTCTGCTTTGCTGATCTGTTCCAAGACAATCCACTGAAGACTTTTCAGTTCCTTCAGAGGGCTTTGTACATTCAGTGGAGGGAATTCTAAGAAGGCTTTTACATGGGAAGTCAAAATTATTTTCTGTAACTCTTCCTTACATTGCTTAAAATGCATCTGGTTTTTAATGGTTATTTAAAGTACTCTGTGCATAATGTGTTAATATGGAAGAGCTAAAATGAGCATTTTGGATGCTGATTTAAGTAATAACTAACAACCTGTAGGTTATTTATAGGGCTTTGTGTAGACGAGAGCAAATATGCCATTCAGCTCACAAAAGACTATTACATCCTACTTTTTGTTACTTCAGCAGTAACTGGGGTAAAATTGACTGATTCTAAATAATTTTACAGTGTCTAAGTAGTGGATGCATCTTTCTAAAACTGATTAAATGTAATTATAGATTTATGCTGTATTTTACTATAAATATCTTTACAGAAGCTTCACCTTATGCCATGCATTGAAATGGATACTGTTTTGCACATGAAAATGAATAGCTTCAAATTCTTTAGTTTTACAATTGATGGCATAACTGATTCATTACTTTTTTTTAACCTAACATTTCCTACATTTTGAGCTTCAAAAGAAAAATTATAAAAATGTATATTTTTATTTCAGTATATATTGAAAATATCAATTCCATAAAAATATGGCTTTATTAGTCATTATTCATTGAACTAAAATACAACTATATGTCTCCATGAAGTTACACAATTGCCATTAAATCTCTGGCTTTCGATTCTATTGAAAGCGTTCTTTTAAAGAGTGATATCTCACTCTAAAATATATTATGCAGCCTGCTCTTGTCCCCCTATATTTTTATGAAGAATATGCCTAGCATATATAAAATGTATAAGTAAAACTTGAAGAAGAAATAAGAGTCTTGCTGTCCTCCTGTAACATTATAATCATTGCCCATGAAGTAGCAGAGCCTGAAAAAAAGCCCTACAGAATATCCACTATTACTTGAAGATTCTTACTGCATTTTAAGAATTTGGATTCTTAGAAGGAGAGATCTTTTACCTTATTTAAGTTAAAACAGAAAAGTGATTTTTAAATACAAGTAGGTAATGGCCTATAAACAGGAACAAAAAACTGGAGAAAACATGCTTCTGCTTGCTGTCCATAAGAGAGAAATCCCCTTCTTTATGATAACAGTGTCTGAAGTTGGTTATGAAGATAAATTAGGTGAAGCAAAAAAGTACAAAAAGGTAATAGGGGGAAGGTATTAATCCTTTGCTTAGAAGCTGGGAAGAATGTATGAGATAGATATGGGTTATCTATACAGCAAATTAGATAGAGAAACTGTGATGAAACCTAAGGCAAAGTCATCCCTAGAAGTGCATGCTTATTAAGGAAAACAGCAGTTATGGAGACACCCATTCATGAATCAACGTGAAGATTTCATATATTGCAGGTTTCTTAAATTAGTATCTCTCTCATTCCTGCATAAATAAAAATAAGGGAATCAAGATTCCCTTGTGTATTTTGGAGTTTCTAGCTGCTCCAGATATACTCAAGATGTGTAAGAATAATTCTTACGAAAACATTCAATAATATAACAGCAAAAATAATCTGATTTGTAGCTTGACTATTCCCATTGCAGAGAAATAAATTCCAAAGATTTAAGTTTTCTGTCTTCCACCAAATAGGTGAAGTATGTTTGTTTCCAATATTATTAGTGTTAAACAACAGGAGCAATAATGCTTATAAAAGCCAAAGAACAACAGCAAGTGAGGCAGTTCTGATGAGTGTTTAAGCAAACAAGTGTTGAGTTTTGATATGGTTTTCTATCTATCGTGAAGATAGTGTATATTGCCATTTGACTTGATTGGGAATTTTTCAATGAAATGTTTTACTTGAAATATTAATCAACAAGAGTAGCATTGTTTGTGAAAAAGGATTGATCTTGAAAATTCTCATTAGAAATATATTATGGAAAAAAGTTTTTAAATTATTGAAATATCCTGTTTCAAAATTTCTGAATGTGAAGTTTCATTTTTCAGTTCAAATTGACTTTTCATTTTGAAATGTTGAAAAATGTATATGAAAAGGGATTAAAATTAAAATTATCAATGTAAAGCATTCCTTCATCAGATTTATAATTCTTTTTTCAGACTATCAATTCGTCAAAGTTTTGAGAATTTAACCTATTTTTGAGAAGATTCAAAAACTTACACAGCACAGAGACATTGTTTCTTCCTCATCTTCAATTGTACTGATTTTCCTCTCAATACAGAGATTCTGATTCCAGCTTCACCCATGACTTAAATCCTCTACTACTAGTTAAACTATTTTCAAGCAAAAAAAAAGAATTCACCCAGACTATTTGGTTCATTCTCTTAATCAAGACTTTAAGACTCTTGGATGGAATTCATCAGCTAAATATCACACACCCCGAGTGATACCCAGAAGTGTCTTCAAACAGTGATTGAAGTGAGAATGGTACACTTGCTGACCTTAACTAAAATGTTGTATTAAAGAAGAGATATTAAGAGATATTACATATCTATGTAAGCTGTTTAACTATGAAATATTTAGACACTACAGACATAACAAGTGGGCATCAACCACCATTCATCTTGAGGTCACCAAGTGTCACCAAAAGTTATGTTTTAAGCTTGCATTTAGTTTGGTGCCTGACTTTACCCTGAGCTTTCTAGTTTGGGGGGAATAAAAGCAGACAAGCAGAAAAGACAGAAAATAAAAAGATGGAACAGAAGTCTCGGGTACATGTCTACATTGCTGTCAAGGAAGTAAAAGTGAAGAGTGGACTAAATTAGGCCAAGCAGCCATAGCTAGACAGTTACAATTTTCCAGACTACATAATAAAAAATACCTCTACACTACACAGAAGTCAATTCTGTGACCACAAGGTAGGTGTGACTTAAGGGGTTTTTTTGTTTGTTTTCAACTCTTCTATTATTGCCAAGCTTCTCAAAGTCTGTAAAGCAAAGTACTATGAAAACCCATATTACTCAGTAGGTGCTTCTTACCTAGGAAAATTATTTATATTACTGATTTACAAATCAAGTTATTAGGAAAAATTCTGTTTAGATGAGTAAATATCAATAATTTGCAAAGTGCTCTTTGCCTTATTTACAACATTACCACTTACTGATTTTAAAATGAAAGACCTTTTAGTGTCTTTGAGATATTTTGACAATATAAATTATATTTTCATTATGTTTTTATTAATCTATGAAAACTACCTAGCTGTCTTGTCATGACTAATGCATGTAAATGTTTGATCATGTGCTTTATTATAGGGTTGTAAATGTATAGATTGAATATTATACTTTTGTATTTAACTCAGAAATTTTTTGCAGCAAAACAGAGACTGTATAATCTTCAGTTTCTGTACATATAGAAAATTAAAGTAGAATGGATGGAATATTCAGAAAGCAGAGAGAAAAATAATTTAACCTCTTAAGCGGTTCTAGGAAGGTTAAAGTTTACATAGGATTTCAACCTTTCTGAATTGCAAAGGATATCTCTTCCAACCGATATAAACAGCCAGGGTATCTCTGACCAGTCTAATTTTTTTCTACATGAAACATGAATAAAATATTTTGTTTTCCATATGACATACAGGGTTTTTATTGCCCTGATTTTCCAGTAAATTGTCAGCAATTTCTTTCTTAGATCTAAACATCTTTCCTAGCTGATGAACATTGGGCAGTGGAAGACTGTATTTACTTATTTAGTAATACTATTTCATTTAGTAATACTATTTCAAAATAAATTTACTTATTTATTAATACTCCTTCATTGCTTCAGGTCAATATCTTAAAAATGGATGCCTTAATCTTCTGTGGGTGTGGAATTTCAGAAACAAGTTAGAAATATTCATCTCATGACAACATCAATGTGTTTTTGAACATCTACCTCCTTAATCTGTGTTTAGGCACCAGTCTAAGGTTATAATTTCAGAAAATCATATCCACCTAGTTTTTACTTGTTCTTGGCCTTGTCTCAATCTTATTCAACATTGTTATGGATCTCACTCTTTCTTTTTTTTTCTTTCTTTTTTTTTTTTTAACTCCTTTAGAATTTATTAATGCCAGTTAGTGAATTTCAGGATTTGCAGTCTGGGGAGTTCTCTTTGGCATTCTTGTTTTGAAGATAAGCCTATGTATTTGCATATAAATGTAAAGAAAATAAAAAAGAAAGTTAAGAGGTAACTTGATTATAGTCAATAAGTTACTTCAAAGAGAGAAAATACTAGGAACTAAGTGGTTCCTTGAGCCAGCAAGGAAAAATATAACAAAAACAGTATAAAAATTAAAACCAGATAAATTAAAATTAGCAATAAATTCAAAACTATTAGTAATGAGGCTAGTTAACCACTGGAAGAAGTTAGCAAAGATAGTTGCAGTTTCTCCATTTTCTGATTCTTTCAAATCTGGATGGAAAATCTTTCTGAAAGGTTTGTGTAGTCTAATACAGCTTTTTGGACTCAGTTCAGATGTGCTTAAGTGGCATCCTGTATCCATTGACTCACTAGTTCAAATAGTTCCCCTAGACAGAAAAATGTAAGAATAAGTATGTCAAAAGACCTAATGAAATATTTTTCTCAGCTGTAATGAAATATTCTTATCCAAGCTAGAAGAGGTCTTTGTTGTGATTTTCAATTTAAAATATCACAAGTAGCGTGGTGTAGAACAACATAATGCAGGAAACCATTGTCAAATTATAAACATCTGTATTTCAGATGATTCATTAATTAATATCTGTCTGATGCATCTTGTGGTATTTACAAGGTAGCAAATTTATGTACTCAGGAGTTCAGTGCTGTTTTAGAGATTCCCAATCTAGGTCTGAGAAAACTGGCATTTTGGATTGCACTATGTGAAATTCCAGAATCACAGAAACCCTAGTTCCTTAGTATTTGTCAAAGGTTTGAGCATATGTAAGGGAGTTTACCTTGGGTACAGCTAACGTGATGCCGAATTTAAATAACGGTCTCTCCTTTTAGTGACTTATTAGATATGACCCGTTAATATCATTACCAAACATTTCCACTGCTCAATAGGGTTTGAACCATAACAATTTTATGCAATTGTTCTAGAGATCTAAAGTTCAAAATTTGTGCAAGAAGAATTGGTAGAACTCTTCAAAAATACTTGGGTTTGCAAGTGTTTTTGAAAATGCCTACAAGAACTTTTCTTTCTTGTTTTTTTTTCACAATTTCTTCAATTCAAAAAATCTTCATAGAAACATTACTAAAATGGATGTTAGGTTTTTTCCACTTGTTGAAAATGTGGTATACCTGAACTCCGTAGAATTTTCAGTAAATTCGGCAAGCTTCAACAGGCTTCAAATGATTTTGATTTGATACCTCATAGAATTCAAGCTTTTAAATTAGGCCCTCTTTGTAAAATGTAAGCACTGGGTATAAGAGAACATTTGTTTTAAGAAGCAGTGAAGTAAAAATGCTGAACTGATAACTTAGACCCACAATGTACCACCTTCCTGGGAAGACATGATCATGTAATATTAGCATAAGCTTTCCCGTAATGTAGAACACCATTGTTTTCTGTGGTTTGTTTCTGCCAAATGTAATCTTAGAGTAAATTAAAGGCAGCATTTTTTTTTTCTTTAGATATTTCTGGTTAATTTCATTTCATACTTTGTCACCCAGTTTAATCTTCAACAATCTAATATTGAGGTAATATGAAGCCTTTTTATAGAGGCTAATAGTGTAAGTGCTTATATATGCAAGTAGATTTATTTATGTAAGTATTCCTGTGGCCAACACAGTAAAAAATATCCATAGAGGACATTATGGGGTCATGGGGCTGAATAAAATCTCTTTTAGAATCCTGTTATGAAAATTATCCTGAACTATCCCAGTATGGGACATGGATTTCCTTTCTGTGGTAGGATCTGCCTCAAAAGGTTTTGGAGCTCTGGGACCTTTTGGAGGATGGAGGGATGAAGCTGTTGGCATGGCATCTTTGCTTTAGTCATAATTCCTAAAAGTACGACTTCTCTGGAGTTACACTGCAGATGAACTCCCTGAGCTAAAATTGCCCCAGGGACTCCTGGAAGGGAGACTGGAAAATACTGTCAACAGCTATACATTTTCAAAAGGGAAAGGGATCATAGTTATATTTCCAGATTAAAGTAAATGCTAGCAGACTCTTCCGAAATAGCAGAAATTTTGTATGGTTGTATGTATCCTTTAATTAGGTTCTATAGATTTCAGAAATTCTGCATTGTTATATGAACTTCATTCTGTGCCTGTGTTCTTATATTTATTGCTCATATGATTATTTAATATGAACAGAATCACTTAGCCTTACTCTTTTATTGTGCTGTGACCACAAAAATGTTGCCTACAAAGAGAGGTCCATTAACACAGTCCAAATAGGCAGCTGTATTTCAGGTTTCCCAGTGTTGTCCTGCCAGGAACCTTCATCTTTTCCTAGAGGCAAGAAGAGTTTAGCTGCCATGCCATCTGACTTCTCAGCCTTTCCTAATCATAAACTAGTACTTGTAGCTTAGGGTCAAATGATGGGGCCAAATTCTATCATCACTGATAACTATCGTCTTCACCGCAATTAGAAGTTAACTGGGGCACAAAATAATCCTAAAGATGGTGGGGGGGGGGGTGTTTTTGTGATACCCATTGAACTGTAATGTATTTGATAAGCTCAAAGTCCTAAAGAGTACTGTCACAGTCTGAGATTCATGCACTATATTGACTCTGACACACAGCATCCTTATAGGTTATGCTCAAGTGACTTCAGAAGGAGGAGCTGTAATGTCTGTTGATAGTGTTTCTTTAATATTTTTTTGAATCTTCAACAAGATGATTTTTGCCAATCTGTGAATTAAGTGTTTGAAAACTTTAAATGGTACGTTTTGTCTCTGACTTCTCCCAAAGGGACCAAGCTTGTAGTTCAGTATTTTTACTTTCTCATTTGATGTGCTGTAAATACGTTCCTTTGTAGCTGGACAAATGCTGATCCGGAGCAACTATTTACAGACAATATGTTATAGAAACTGCAGAAACTATGTAGAGATCAAAGAATATAGCACTATTTCCTACTGCTTGAAGCATCAATAGTCAGCAAATGAACATATATATTGAATAGCACTTGATGCTTATTTCTTATTTGTAAAGTAAAGTAGTTTAAGGAATGTATTGCCATTAACAGCTAATCACTGTAAACTGGATAAAAGCCATGTTGTTCTTCTTATACTTCTTATTTTTTTCTCTTTATTAGAGTGAAATTTTGTGGTAAAGGTATCTTCTAGATTTTAGAGGGAAAGATACCACTTTGTAATGAATCACAATGGAACAAGGCCACAGTTCTATTCTAGACTTCTTTCATATCTGACAGGAAGGTGAAGGAATAAAACTGATTTCTTTTCATTCCACATAAAAACAATACTTTTTTTCTGATTCCTTTTCATTCAGTTATTCATTTTGTGTTACAATCCAGTGTGTTTTAGAAGGGCTGTAAAGAAATTAGAAGGTTCAGCTATGAATCTCATTCCTTAAAGATTCCCTGTAATGTTCAAATTCAGCACTGGCATGGGGAGCCCTGCCCCTATCACCGATTTTCCTCAGCAATTCGTAGAATTCCTCACTCTCCTTCTTTCATTAAAAGTAAAGTCACGTAGCTACCAAACTGGTTGCTAAAGGTCCGAGAAAGACTCAACTATTGGGTGAGGAGAGGTCAATTCACTTCCAAACCACAATAAAGACTTAACGCGGCCTTACTGTGCTAGAGTTGAACCTTCATAATTCACCTAAGTTGAACACAACTCAATTTCAGAGAGTTAGACAATCAATTTCTGTTACTTATCATTTTACATCAAGAAAACCTGTCTGTCTGAGTAGGAGGCAGAACTTGCGCATTTAGTTTAGACCAGAAGTATGTGTAATATGAGAGATGTAGCTGAGTGTTTTGGCCTTACATTTTATACGTATTTTCCATCACTTATCCAGGGGCCAAGTAAAGAGACTCAGTAACACACCTAAAATGAAAACGTTGGTAAAAAATGCCACTGAAACAATAGAAAGCTCACTATTTCTTTCGAGTGGATTTTAATTTGAAGAAGTCCATCCTCATGTAACTTCCTATTGAAATGTCTGGTTTTGTTTGTCTGTTTGTTTTAATTAAAAGGTGATATTATACCAGATAATCAAGCCAGCTTGTCTCTGACAAGCTTCTGTGGGGTCTTGAGTGCTAGCCAAGTAAAATAATCTGTGTGCATGCTCAACAGTTCCAGTTGTAACTACTGCAGCCTGAACAACACTGTTTCATCTGCATATAGCTCAGAAAAAGGAGAGGCTTGAGAGGGAAATGTAATGGATTTTTCAGGTGTCAAGTTCAGAAAGCTACGTCAAATGAAATGCATTCTTGTCATATTGCACTGGTTTTGAAACATCAATGATACCTGTTGCAAAGGAAGAGAAAAGTCATGCTCCATGTCGGATGGGATTGGATAAAGATATGTTTTACAGAGAGTTGGTAAAAGTACTGTTTCTTGTAGGAGCTCTCAGCAAAGCTGTGAATGCCCAGCTGATAACTGGCAATATGTTGCCCAGAAGAAACAGAATTATTTTTATAGTTTTTTGAAAATATATATTTATTATAATGACACCTTATTTTTTCGGATATATCAGCTTCAAGAAGAAAAGCTGCCTCTGTCATTGTACTCAGCTATTACTCTCTACAAACTAAGAGTTTCACCATGTTCAGAAGTTACAAGAAGAAAAATGGAGAAATATTATTTTGGGAGGAATCAGAGATGGCCTCTGGAACATGTTTTTATTAGGATTATAGTATGATTTCAACTTTCATTAGTTATTTTGAATGTTTTTTGTTTTCCTTTGCAATCATTTGAGTTGGATAGTTGCACTGTTGAACGTTATTGTTGTTGGTACTCTTCTCTCTCTTCTCTCCATATGACTCAAAACCATCAAAATACAGGCCTCTTTGGCTGGTTAACTACTCTTTGAAGATGTAGCAAAATGGCAAATTCTCTTGCAATGCTATTAATATTCTCTGTGTACCTAGCAAGTTTCCCAGACATAACAGGGTTTGAGTCTCTCATGTCCATAGGGGATTTGCTTTAATAAAATCATAGTTTTGCTTGAATGTTCACACATACACTCAGCAGTTATATATTTGCCATCATTTGAACTGAGCTCAACTTTGCATTTTTCATCCCACAAAATGTAAATAATGGAATATTGGTAGGGTTTAGGTTTTTTGTTTTTCAGGACTCAAACTCCTTTGGGTAGTTATCATCACAGAATCACAGAATCACAGAATGTTAGGGATTGGAAGGGACCTCGAAAGATCATCTAGTCCAATCCCCCTGCTGGAGCAGGATTGCCTAGACCATATCACACAGGAACGTGTCCAGGTGGGTTTTGAATGTCTCCAGAGAAGGAGACTCCACAACCTCTCTGGGCAGCCTGTTCCAGTGTTCGGTCACCCTCACCGTAAAGAAGTTTTTCCTCATATTTATGTGGAACCTCCTGTGTTCCAGCTTGCACCCATTGCCCCTTGTCCTGTCAAGGCATGTCACTGAGAAGAGCCTGGCTCCATCCTCATGACACTAGTTATGACTCAATATGTTATAAATGTCTTAAAAGAATAAGTGAAATAATAGATTCAGGTGCTTTCCCCCCCCTTCACATTGTAATTATATATGTGTGTGTGTGTTTCTACTATGTATCTGAAAGTATAATTTTCTCAAAAAACAAGATGTGCATATGATTAGCTTTGTAAAAGTTATTGTAGTGGAATGGAGTGTTTATTTTTAAAATAAATTCTTAAGGAACCATTGACTGTAAATAAAAGACTATATTTTCCTGCTCAGTATTTTTGTTCATTTTATCAATTGTATTTTTGTATGCAAAATACATTGTTGAGATACTGTAGGTTTCTCTGAGTAATTCTGTCTAAATAATGATTTTTATTTACACTGCTTTACTGATCCAGTTAATATTCAAGGTTCAGTGTGCTAATTAAAAAGATACACAATGTTTTGGGGATCTGCAAAGAATTCATATATGTAGCTTACTGATGTAAATTTCTTGAAGGTATTTTAATAAATGTTGGGAGGAGGGGGTTGCATCTGAAACAATTTGCACACATGTCTGGGGATGTGGATTTCCTTTAGTTCTCATGCCACTTCTCACATTTCCAAATACATGATATTGAAAAGCTCTTCAACGCTTTTCATTAACTCAGAGCATACTGCCCACAAAATTATATTAAAATAATATCTCAAAGGTATGTATCATTCATGTCTCCCAACACTAATATTTGGGCTCCATTATCTAAAGGGAAAAAAAATCTGTAAATTACATTATAATTTTATCTATATCTTACTGTCACTTGTATTACTTTAGACTGATAGCCTGGGAAACCTTACTATAGATATTTGGGGATATTTTTTTCTAGTTTCTCTACACTCAGAACAGAAAACAATTACAATTTAAGTATAAAATTATGCAGTAATTAATCCAGCAACTGACTGTTGGAGGAGTACAGAAACTGGAAGTATCTTCACCAGGATGCTCAGCATCTCTCTGAAGACTGGTACCTTTCAGCCAGTTTTGAGGGTTTTTTTGGCGTCACACATCACGTAAATTTAAAATAGAAAGAATGTGATTTGGTTTTAGATGTTTCTGAGAACAGCATTAGTGTATTTGTTTGAAAGTCATTATCCTTAGCCAATCAGAGGTTGGAGTGATCATTCAACAGAGAGTAAGAGCAAAGATGCTATGAAGGTCATTCAACAGAGAGTAAGAGCAAAGATGCTATGAAGGACCTTGAAAATCATAACAAACTGCTCAGGTTGAAAGAGGGAGTCAGTGGAGATACTCAACAAATCCACAGCAGCAAAATTAAACCAATAAGTTTTGGTTTGAGAAGTTGCATTTCTCATCCCAGAAGAGACTACTGCACTGAGACTGGAAAAGACAAGAACCTGAGCAAGGATTTCAGCTACATAAATGAATTGGAGATGCCAGATAGCAATAATCACAAAGATGTAGACGTTAACAAAATATGAAGAACTGTTTGCAATCAATTTTCTGTAGCAGAGAAGGGGACACATAAATATTGGGAAAACATACTAGATGCTTAAATACCACAATGATGAGCATGTTAGAAATATCTAGATAGGCACTGAACAGTTAAACAAGTATGTAAAGAGTTAGATCATCCTAATTAAAATTAGCTGAGCCAAAGCAATACAATTGCTCTCTTTTCCTTCTCATTATTTATTGTCTAGTTTCTTCATCATTTAAGACAATAAAATGGTGTGCTGCTCAAGAGATGGATGTTACAAGCTTTTTTGTGTGGAATCCTGATATGCCAAGATGTCAGATTGTTTTTCTTTATCCACATGAACAATGGATTTAGTGTTCATTAAGAACCTAAATTTGACCCTCGGGTCCAAAAGAAGTGTTGGGAGTCCTGAGGTTCTTGAACTGTATTTATGTTTCTTGGGAATCCAGGATTTTTTCAGCAACTCACAAGATGTAGACAAAGAGCAGTATTTGCCATAGTGCTGTGCCAGTTATTCTGAGGGAGAAATTCCACATGCAAGGAAGCAAATACATCAGACAGACAAAGTGAATTTATTTCCAAGAGTAAACCTACATAATAACACCAAAGTAGAACAGAAGTCCAAAATAGTGAGACTAATCCTGAAGTTCAAAAATAAATGTTACTCTTCTGAACATACAAAGATCTCATCAGACATTAACCTTGTTTTCTGTGCTGTAAAATTCTTCATTATTTAATTGTTAGTGTATTTCAGTTCTAGGGTTATTGAAAAGTGTTAATTCATAAATACAGAATGAATTTATGGTAGACTGCTGTTAAGTACTATAATACATATTGGCTGCTTCTAATTAATAGGCAGATTAGATTCATAAAATCAAATAATTTCAGAGATGCATTGTTTCATATCTGTAAATATTACAGCTATTTATCCATAAGTTAAGGTTGGAGATAAAAGCAGGCAATTCCTAAGTTACTTTTTTAATAAATATACAGATACATATATACACACATCTAATACAAGTTATGCTATTTATATGGCAAAAGAAAGTGATCCAGTCATAGATCTAATATCTATATTTCAGTAATATGTAATGAAATTTTCATACATCCACTAGTTCAGGAAAGGATAGTTAGCACAAATTCAATATTAAAAGCTGGACTACTGTAGTTACTGAAATAATTTAAAAGCAAATGGCAGTAGCATTTGAGATGTGCTTGTCAGAAAACTTTAAAAGCAGACTGGGGATTTCTATGTGTAACCTCTTTCATGAGACACATCCCAAGGTGCTTTGCAAAATAATGAAATTAACAATGCAAATATTGATGAATACAGTAGGTCAAACAAAGCAGTCCTTGGTCTTGAGAGTGCCACTACCATGAGTCAACACACCAAGGGATTCCAGATGCAAAAAAAGTACAAGGCACAAAGCCAGCCAAACAGGATATCTGCCTTTCACTCTGTGCTGTGTTTTTGGGAAGGATGAAAAAAATGTTGAAAACAGTTTGCAAGTCTCAGTTTTGCTTTCTACATAATTATCTCATTTCATTGTGTCTATTTGCTCTAGGTTTTTTGCATCTTACAGACAATCTTGGACAGATTCATAAATATGACAAATCTTTTCTGTAAGACAATGGATGAACAGGTGTATGGGCTTCAGCAGTGAGTGGTTGCAGTGTAGGTTATCTACTGTATGGGCTACTGCTGGAAGAAATCTTTTCTTATATAGGTAATTCCCACACACTTAAGAAAAGTTAGGATTTTTCAAGTTTGGTCTTACAATACTGTTTTATCTATCCCTGACAAGAGAAACTAAAACTCCACAGATCACAGCTGAAGACAGGCTCAAAAGAAATGAGTGGTGATTTAACTTTTACAACTTATTCTTTCTGAGTGAAACTTGTTTAGGCATGCTGGGCCTTCATGAAAACCCTCTGCAGCTTCTTAAAAAGAATGTGAGGGGTGAGTGAGGAATAATTTTTTCAATCGCAGTGTGTTATAAGGCTTCTTTCTTTTTTTTTCTTTTGCATTGTTTCCTCTTTGTAAATTTCTCTGTCTTCCTCTTTCTCCCTCTCTGTTTAAGAAACCATTACTAGTTTCAAGTGCATTTATCCAGCTCCAACATTTGTTCATTGCTAATAATAAAATTTATTCAAACTGTAAATTCCAGGACTGCAATGATTAAGCCATTTGAAATGGCTCCATGAATTGATCTCCAAATTTCTCAGCCAGATTCTTGGTCATGCTTGTAAGTATTTGTACTAATACTTACAAATTTTTATTTCAGACTCTGTTAGTCACAAAGTTAGGCACAAAAACCTACCGCTTCATGATTCATAACTAATCAAATATTGCCAATCAACCATTGAGAATTCTACAATTACATAATTAGCTGAGCAGTAAAATTTGAAATTAACTTGTTATGAAAAGCTCGACCCACAAACGGCCATATGAAGTGAGCTCCAAAGGACCATGTTAAGGGAAACATTTTTAAATTTTGATATCTATATTTTTTATCTTTCACTTCTCTTATTAACCTCAAAAAACGGCAACATGACAATGTTTCAAAGTGCTCTTTGCCAATCTCACTTGCAGCATCTATACCAGTATTTTGCACTGTTGATCGGTTATGAATCAGACAGTAGTGTGCTGTGCCCTTTTTTTTTTTTTTTACTTTCAGCCTCTTTGATTTCCATTGAAGTATTGATGAAGACTGGCAGTGCTAGTTTTATATGTGGTTCAGAGCAGTCATAACAACCCCATCCTTGAGAAATGCAACAGTATGATGCAAATGTTACAAGGAGGCTGTGCATTCATTATGTGGGATAATAGGTTTTTAATTATAGATCACAAAATCAGATGTTTGAAGTGTATGCATTCCCAAAACATTGCTCCCCTTAGAGTCTGAAGTTCAGTGATTTTAAAGATTTGAAAGATTTTTAAAGATTTCAGAAGCACAATGTGAGATGTATTCTCTGACTACAGAAATTAGTTCCTAACGGATGAGTAAGAAACAAGAGTTGAGAGAGAGAAGGTGTTTCACCACGTGACTTTTGCCCTCTCTTTTTTCCTAATTTAAAGTAATCATCAGAAATTCTCATCTAATGATCTTCCCCCACACACCTCTTGAATGATGCATTCCAAAACTCCAAGGTGATAATGCAGATCCAAGATGGGTTTCTGAGACTGCTTCATGCACACACTTCCGAAATTGTCATCTTTATTGCTTACATACAATAGCATATTTTTGAAAGTTTTCACAATATCACAAGAATATGTCATCTTTCTACTCATTGCTCTCTGTTTGGTGATACTACCACAGAAAGCAAGTTATGGGACCATATGTCACGTCCTGACAACAAAAAGAATGTCTTGAGATTTTAAAAGAAGTTTCCCATCTCTTCTGGTCTTAAGTGTCTTCTAAAATATCACCAAATCCATCTGCAAGCCTATTGTGAAACTATTATATTAATAAAAAACATGAAGGGAAACACAAGTTTCCAGAAGCTGAGAAAAGAGTTAAGATTCTTAAAAAGAGAACAACTTGCCTATGAATCTAAAGATCCTATTCCAAGCCAGGCAGAAAATCTGGATATTTTCCAAAAGCAAGATTCAATATAAACTTGCATCACACTGTGATGCTAGCATGTCCTTTCCTTTAAGCACCGTTGAACAGCTGAGAATCATTCACCTTACTTTAGCAGACGTTTGTTGAGAGAAAAGGGGCAAAGGCAATATTAATTTTTAAGTAATGCGAGCACAAGAAATCTGATGCCAAACTGCCCTTTTTGCTCCTGGGATTGTGTTGAGCTAATTCCCAAGGCATCCTTCTGAAAACATATCCTTTGGACTGAAAAAAAAAAAGGTAAAACCCACCCTCTTGGACCCCACTGTTGTAGTTCCCTGTGTGAATCTTCTGGTTTGATTTAGGAATGTGCTGCTTGGTTCCCATGTGCATTGTTATTGTAGTATTTACTTTGGAAAGAAAAGTGAGTATATGGTTCACGCCTTAACCTTGTCAAGCTTCCCCCTTACCAACTTGAACTGACACCATACAAATTCTGAAAGGAAAGGCCACAGCCAAAATTAATCATAAACATTAACCATAAAATATTACTCTTGACCCTACCAAGGGGCAGACCTCTAGGAATAACATCCTGCTCCTTAAGAAAATAACATCCCTCTCCAACTGAGAGGAGCAGACGGTCTCGCCTATGCATGACGGACTTGCTGACCTGTGCCTCAGGGAGTAACATCCGATTTCAACTCAGAAGGTAATAAGCACTTCAGGCCTTACATTGTGGAAGTCTTTCCCCAAACACAGACCTACATATAAGCTTTGCCATCTGCATAAAACAAGTCCTGTCCAAGGTTGCACTGTAAGGTCAGGTTTTTATGCAAAGCCAAACGGACTAAGGCTGAAGCTGGAAAAATTAGAGCTGCCACTCCAGCTTCCAGGCTGTTTTGACTTAAATGAGAACTGTATATATACTTCACGTCATTGTACCAACAATGAGCCCTGAGGAAAGGCTACAGTCTGTAGCTGCTTTGTAACATTTCACTTGAATAGACTCTATGCTTAGTTTATTCTAAAAAGCATGATCCACAGATTGAAGAACATATTTCCATAGCTATCAGGCAGTATCCCGTTCATCACAGAATCACAGAATGTTAGGGATTGGAAGGGACCTCGAAAGATCATCTAGTCCAATCCCCCTGCCGGGGCTGGATTGCCTAGACCATATCACACAGGAACGCGTCCAGGCGGGTTTTGAATGTCTCCAGAGAAGGAGACTCCACAACCTCTCTGGGCAGCCTGTTCCAGTGTTCAGTCACCCTCACCGTAAAGAAGTTTTTCCTCATATTTATGTGGAACCTCCTGTGTTCCAGCTTGCACCCATTGCCCCTAGTCCTGTCAAGGGATGTCACTGAGAAGAGCCTGGCTCCATCCTCTTGACACTTGCCCTTTACATATTTATAAACATTAATGAGGTCACCCCTCAGTCTCCTCTTCTCTAAGCTAAAGAGACCCAGCTCCCTCAGCCTCTCCTCATAAGGGAGATGTTCCACTCCCTTAATCATCTTCGTGGCTCTGCGCTGGACTCTCTCTAGCAGTTCCCCGTCCTTCTTGAACTGAGGGGCCCAGAACTGGACACAATACTCCAGATGCGGCCTCACCAGGGCAGAGTAGAGGGGGAGGAGAACCTCTCTTGACCTGCTAACCACACCCCTTCTAATACACCCCAGGATGCCATTGGCCTTCTTGGCCACAAGGGCACACTGCTGGCTCATGGTCATCCTGTTGTCCACTAGGACCCCCAGGTCCCTTTCCCCTACGCTGCTCTCCAACAGGTCTGCCCCCAACTTGTACTGGTACATGGGGTTGTTCTTGCCCAGATGCAGGACTCTACACTTGCCCTTGTTATATTTCATTAAATTTCTCCCCGCCCAACTCTCCAGCCTCTCCAGGTCTCTCTGAATGGCTGCGCAGCCTTCCGGCACATCAGCCACTCCTCCCAGTTTTGTGTCGTCAGCGAACTTGCTGACAGCGCACTCTAATCCCTCATCCAAGTCATTAATGAATATATTGAATAGAACTGGTCCCAGAACCGATCCTTGAGGGACTCCACTAGACACAGAACTCCAACTGGATTCTGTCCCACTGACCACTACTCTCTGGCTTCTTTCCTTCAGCCAGTTCACAATCCACCTCACTACCCGATCATCCAGACCACACTTCCTCAGTTTAGCTGCGAGGATGCTGTGGGAGACCGTGTCAAACGCTTTACTGAAATCGAGATAGACCACATCCACAGCTTTACCATCATCTATCCACCGGGTAACATCCTCATAAAATTGCTCATAATTTGCTCATCAGCAAATTGAATTAATAGAAATCTCAGAAATCTAAAACCCCCAGAACCAAAACATATTGCCCAATACGAATTCTATTTGGAAAAGAAATAATAGATCAAAGAACAACTTACTTTATTGCAAGTCACTAGAGATGAGACTTAGGTGCCTAAATCAAGCAAGACCTGCAACATTGAATGAAGTGTTTCCTAAATATCACAAAAAATCTGGGCGTGGAGCAATAAACCAGATTGCTTCCCAGGAGATGGTGTTTGTACTGGCACTGACAGTGAGAGATTTCAGCAGCAAGCTGTTGATCTTGTGTTGAGGATGCCCTGCAGATATATTTCTGATACTGTACTCCTCCCTGAAGTCATTCCCTTGCCAGCAAGGACAAGATGGAAATAGCACCAAACCCCACTTAGCGTGGGTTCCCCTCAGCATAAACCCCCTCCTCAGTGTCACCTCACCAAGTGATTTTGGTCTTCCTTTTCCCAGTGTGTCAGCCCCAGATGGAAGCTGAGCTGCTGTTGGGACAGGCAGGTTAAGAGGGAAGAGAACCAGGGAGAGAATAGGATGTCATTCCTAAACGTTGATGCGCTCAGCAATGATGTGAAGTAAACATTATAGAAGATTAAAGGAAAATTTCCCTGATAACCCTTGTTTTTCCTTATGCTGGAACAGAAAGCAGGGTTTGTCTCACCCATTGAATGATGCTAATTAAAGAATAAACTTCCAGTTTTGCAATTAAATTGTTGCTGGTAACTATGTTTGTGAGGTTAAAACTTATCTGGGATTTCTATGCTACACTGAAGGGCAGCTATGCCGCCAGGAAGTGAATGTGACAGATCTGATAGAGAAGGCAGAGGTTACTGCAGTGTCATCTGCTGGGTGAATGTCTTGAGGTGAGTGAATATTTTCACAATAATTGATCTGTACTTGATTCGTACTTGTGTAGTCTATTCACATCTAACAAATATAAACTGTACTCTACCCAGATGGCTTATTTCTGACAACACAATGCGAACTGAATACACTCCTCCTTTCACACTAATGCCAATACACCTCTTCTGCTATTAATAAGCTATTTATACACATTCTGACAGCAGACTAGACCTCCTCTTTGAGATCAGTACCTGACGCTCATATTTCTTCCCTCTTGCCCTCTGTTTCTTTCCACCATCCATCACACTGACTCTTACTTCCTATCCTCTCCTGTGAAATAGACACTACCTTCTTTTTTCACCAACAGTAAAACAGATCAAGGTGGTTCCATGTGTTGGTAAAGATAAATGTCGAGGCTAAAATCTTTCCTTGTGTGGCTTCCATTAAATTTCATTGGGTAGCACTTGCACACCTTTCAACTATGATGCACAAAGTCTAGCGTTGCAAAAGATTTTCAGAGTCTCATAACATCATGCCTTTTTAGGAAACAAGTGCTTCTGCACTCCTCTGAATTGGAATCAAAAGCCATTTAAACCTCCCTGTGTTTTGTGACTTAGTTGTCCAGTCTTTCCAAATAGCCCCTTCTCTAATGGTACAGGTGGTACATTATGTCTAAGAGAAGACTGACAAAACGTGCCTTGGAATTATGCAAACAAACAGTATTTCAACGTAATTGTGATAAATAAAGATAGCAGACAACTTTAAAGATGTTTTAGCTCTGGAGGCGTAGCAAAGATAAGGAAGAAAAGACATGAAGATTCGACGCATTTGAACCTAAGGCAATTCTCACTGGGAGAGATTTTTGCTCTACCCAGCTTCTCTCTTGGGGTGAGGTAACGGGAAGTCTTCTCACTTGTCACGGTAACATGCTAGGAAGAGAAGAATATTTATTACCATGTATCTGTGTATAACATTTTTGTTCTTGGTGATGAACTAAAATATTTGGTTCTGAAGGAAGTAAATTTTCTTTTGGTTTATGAGGGACATTGTTGCAAAAACTAAACTTGGTGTTAGAGGCAAAGGGAGGCTGCCGACTTCTGACAGCCCAGGTTACAAAAACCTGCCAGGGTGGCTGTTCTCTCAGCTGGCTGAGTGCTGGCAGTTTCATTAGCAGGTGAAGTTCAGAATTTCCTTCAGAGGAAAACTGACTCTGACTTCTTGAACTTTCAGACTACTGGGCTGAGCAGAGTGAAAACAATTGTTTAGTGGCATCATGCATGGATCTAAGGGACAGATGGCTCTGATCTATGCCAGAGAATTATGATAAGATATTCAGGCTGCATACCAGGGTTTTTTTTGTTTCTTTTTAATCATTGTTCTTGCTCTACCGTTTGTTCTCAGTCTCACTTGCTTTTCATTGTTTCTCAGTTATAGTGAATATACGAGATATTTTGGTAGAAATATGAGGCCACTTAATAAGCAGCTGTAAGCTGAGTGTAACTCACATTCACAGAGCAATGGCCTTCTTGAACAAGAAGATCCAAACTGAAGGCAAGTTGGATCCCTCTTGGCTGTTATGATTTCTCAGAGGCTTTCACTGGTGTCCATTCAGTGGCAGCTCTCCTTTTAAACATATTCTGTACGAAAAGAATCCTAAAAACAACTTAATGGTGAAATTAAAGATCTACATAGATTACACTCCCAATGCAAGGGAAAAGATTAACTTTTCTTTCATCTCTTGCTGCTTAATGTTGATTTAATATATTGTCTTGACTTTTAATAAGGTTATTGAAAGATAAAAGCATATAAGGAGCTGTGCCACAGATGCGACAGTCAGAACTTCATATGCAAAATAAAAAGAGACATTATAATAAAAAGAAAATTGAATGTTGCTTGTATAAAATCTGGCTTTGTTTTGATGCATAAAACAGCAAACACTGTTCCACACTGAGGTTTTCAAGAATGTCTTAAGTATACAACGCTTCTGATGCCACCCCAGTTGCCTATATATAGATCTGTCTTGTGTAAAGAATTTAAAAAGCATTAGAATAGAGAAATCAAAGAGACAATAAATTTTAAACCAATCTTATTGTCTGCAGCCCAAAGTGTTATTAAGATCAAAGTGGAGCAAACATCTGGCATTTGCCTTTCTGCAAAAATTAGATCAAATTACCTACCATAGGATTTAGATCCATTCAGGAAGTTCTTTCCATTGTACACATAGTTTTCTTTCTCCTTTTTGCTTGCTAGATCTAACTTAACACCCAAAATCTAGCCTCTTTGTTCATTTGGAGTTCAAACAAATTAACAACAAAAATGGAAATATATGTTCCTCGTGAACATCTGTTTCCTAAGGAACATTCAAGGTCCTTCAGATCCTAAGGAGAGAAGTTCACCTAGCCTTCATCTTTACCATTAAGTGTAATTGTCTAGAAATAAACTTTACTGAGTACATACAACCCTGTCCCCCTCCTTGAAAAGTAAATTCTTCATGCCTAAGGTTGTAATTGTTGTCGTTGTTGACTTCATTCTACACTAATCATTCATAAAGTATATTGTTAAGAAGCTTGGCACACTGGCCCATATTTTTATGTATAAACTTATCAAATGTACATTTTTTCAGACTTCTAAATGTATCTAATACATTCATAGGCTTTCGATATCTTTGTTTAGAGAGATAAATACATGTGTGTTGTATCTATATAGCAAAATTTTTTGATTCTCTGAAGAGAGGAATACACTAGTACAAAGCGAAGATTGAGAATATGTCTCTTTTCTTAAATACGAAAAAGGCTGTGCTTTTATACCTCAACAAACTGTTTACAAAACATAAAAATTCAGTTAAAGTTAATTCAGAAATTAACTTAAAGGAAAAACAATGTTAAGGTCTTCAAATTCGTCATTAAATAAATCAAAGAAACTTAACAGTGCTCTGTAGTGATGCCATGCAATAACTATAAAATTATGATTAATGAATTTGAGTGTTGGTGTCCCAGATGAGCTGTAACTGACACATTAATTCTTTCCAATTGCTTTCTTGCTGGAATACATATTGACATTACTAGACAGAAGAATAAGATACAGCTCTCAATTATTCTAGAGAGAGATGGAGATATTATTTTAACCTTTGTTCTTTTGATCTCTTGTAATATGAATTGGAATATGGCTGTTTCCATAAGGCATTCTTTAAAAAAGAAATGCAAACATGGGGATTTCAGATTTTATTTGCAAAAGTCTTATTGGGAGTCAGTGTAACTTCTCCATTTGATTCATCCCTGAGCTATGTGACTTACATCTGTACCACAGCAAGGAGGAGTTACTGCTTATTGCAACTTAGAAATATTTTTTAATCCAATTCCAAACATTCTCCTTTTATGTCAGTATATAATTTGATCATCATATCTTGCTCCTTGATTATTTAAAAGAGGTAGATTATGACTTTTATTTTCAATATTTTTAGAAAATAATAGGAAAGGGAGCAAGTGACAGTTAAAATTTCTGTACTCCTCCCCTCAGACCCATAAAAGCTAGGGGAAGAATTCAGGCAGCCAGAAGCCCCACATTGTCAAAGGGCACCTTAAAGTCATCAGCTACATTCCCAGGCAGGCAGTGCAGACAGGCTTCAGATGTTTTTATGAAGCTGTATTACAAGGTAGCATCAAAAATCTGCACTACTGGGATTTGTTACGGTACCTGTGCATTGCTGTGTATTTCTGGTTTCAGTCTCAGCTGATTGAAAAAAAAATAAATCAAGGTATCTGAATCTTATTATGGTTTATCTTTTTCATATCTTAAGGCCAAGATCTGATGGTTATTAAAAATATGTAGCGGTGATATCTCCAGTGTTCTGGCTGAATCCAAATAGACACTATTTTTTTCACTCCCTTCAATTTTAAAGGATGTAACTCTCCCCTTCAAAAGTCTTTGGTTAGTACAACCGTGAAGATAAGCAGAATGACTCAGAGAAAATTTTGGACCTTTTTCTGCCAATATTGACTGCTGTATTTCAGTAATTAATGAAGTGGTTTCGAAGGCAGGTTTGAGTTATTTGGAGGGAATAAGAGGTATTTTTTAAAAAAGCAAAGGAAGAGTGTGTAAGGGGAACACTGGGTTAAGCAAACTGGCATTCTCATCTCAAGTCTACTACCAGTGACTTGGTGCTTCTCCTTTAGGAAACCTTTCAGAACTAACAACTCTCAGTTCACTCCTGTGCACTGGACAGCACAAAGAAACATCAGTCTCCAAGGGTACAGTTCTCCAGTGCTCCTTTTCTTTTTTCCACTCAGGAGAATGTAAATTACTGCATCCTTTTTGCAAACGCAATGTCCCTCTTCCCAGCCAGGCATCGCCACTGACAGGCAGCTGGAGCGGAGCCACGATGCTGTCTGTTCCACTGACCCGTCCAGGACGCACCATACCTACCGTGTGCATGTGTTGCTCAGATGTCTTGCACATGCTCGGCAAATCCAACGTGCTCTTGATGCCTCAGTCCTATAATGTGTGTGCGAATCAACTGTGCAGCACATGGATGACAGAGCACACACAGAAATCCCAAGCAGAAATTTAGCCTACCTCACTAGGGAGAGAGAAAAAAATAGTTTTATTTCTATCCGTGTCCCTGAAAGCTCATTAACGTGTGTGAATTCTCTCTCTGTTATCTTCTTTTGATCAGTGTAACTATCTATAAAGCACACGGGACTTCACAACAGACGTAACTTTAATTCAAAGCTGGTGTGTAGGCCAAACATAAATTATAATGAATGCCTGAGCTTGTTAGCATATAAATATTAAGACCATGGTACTACAGAGTACTAGAAAGGTAAGTCCAGGAGCTTTTTCTCTCTGTTTTAAATATTCAAATAAAGATATATATTCACAAGTTTTCAAGGAAACTTATTCTGCCTAACTGTGCCTATATCTCACACCAGAAAAGGCCAACTGCCTTTTAGAAATAATGATTTTAATGTTATTAGCCTTTCAGTAAGTTTTAGAAGCACAAAAAAACAATCTAGAAGAGAAGGAAGACTAAACCAAAAAGCCTTTAAAAACCCCAGACAACCAGTACTACTAGACTGCTCAGCTCCATTATTTCACAAGCGCTTTGCGTGAAGGAAAACCACACCAGATCTTACCAGCACCCAGCTTTTCAGAGCTGGAAATGGGACACGCGACCCCTTTCTCTGCCCTTGTCAGTCCTTTGAACTAAAAGGCGTACGTCTGAAATAGGCCTGTATTACTGCTCAGAGGCTTACGTGAAATCAGAGACCGTTCTCAGCCCAGTTCAGTGAGATGGTGACCCCAGTCAGAGCTGCTTTCTGCACAAGGGCAGACAATGCACAGGGCTCTGCAATGACTGACCCAGTCCCTCATGCATCGGACAGGGTGGCAGGTTGGAAAGGTAAAATCTGTACCGCTACTGCCCATCTGCCACCAGTGGGGTGGAAAGCTTGAAGAAACCTGTTCGCTGTGGTTGCAGTCCTTCCCCAACACTGGCCTTGCTCAGGTGCTGCCAGCAGGGACAGGGAAGGTAAAAGGAAATGTCAAATCTTCCTGTTCTTTTTTATAATTATTTATCGTCTCCACTGTTCCTATTTACAGCTTGTAACATGCTGTACTATAAAGGTGTTCCTTACTCTTTTTTTCTAAAAGTGGGAGTAAACTGCTAGCTGGACATAAAACTGAGAAAAGGTGTAAGTGCACACTGACTCCAACTTTTAACTCTACAACAGTTCAAGTTGATTTATATTTTGAACTGTCACTATATGGTTTACAAGGGTAAAAGTGCGAGTAAAGATTGAGATTTTCCTTCTATAAATTGTGGAAGGGTGAGCGGGAAGTGACAGATCTCATTTAAAGACCTTATTGAAGTAGCCGTGTTGAATGATGGTGCCATTGCTTGTCTCTGTGGCTCATTGTCATAATGTAAGCCCTTTTATAATTAGAAGAAACCACAGAAGCCAGAGTAAAGTACAACAGATCCAGAAAGAGCTGGAAACTTAAGGAAGAAATAAAAAAACCCAACAATAGTCATGGGCTGAGAAGATATTTTATTTATTTGTTACTAGTAGTTAAAATGACGTACAAAATGCTGGGAAGAAAAAACTCCAATTCTATTCAGTTACAAAATAATTAAAACTTCATTTAAAACCAAGTTTTGCTTTGTGAGACCGAGCATGAAAATACTGCAGCCTTAGGTTATATAGTCCATTGTTTTTAGAATAAAGCAGACATTTAAATATATATTGTGGTTGATATTAAATAACTCGTATAATTGTAAGTTAGCAGAACTTTCTTACTCTCAGGCAACAACTAGCAATTCATAAAAGTTCTTTGTATAAAATTTACATATTGGGGGAGGGGAGGGATGTGCCTCAAGGGGAGTTCCGTCATGATCTATGTACAGGCTGTTTTGGAACATAAAGATTTGTAAAACTTTTATCAATTTTCCTTCAGAATACTAGCCTAATCTTTTAAATAAAGGAGTCAGTAATGTCTGAAGCTTTGCTTAATGGCTAAGGGTTTAGGAACATAGCAGTCACTGTAAAAGACAATGGAAGTTTTGCCGTCAACTTGACATGACAAAAAAAAATATCATTTTTAAGGTGTGCCCATTTCTTGAACAGAAGCCCTAGCTAGTACAAAACTTTCAGCAATGACTGAGATTGGCCTTTTCCCCTGCAAACCAACTCGAAAAAGTAATTAAAGGAAAATAACCCCTGCCTATTATCAGTGAAAAAGGATTTGTATTAATAATAACATTAAATATCCATATCTTTCTGTTTAACTATTCACATTCCACACAGTGGAAATCTACCTCCTGTCATTCCAGATTTTAAAATTGGATTTTAAAATCCATGAAGAAATGTGGCAAACCTGCTGAGTGAGAGTACACCAGATGAAATGCATTTTAATAATACCAATCAACGAGTTGCAATCTCTTAATCTTACAAATGCAGACCTCACAGCAGTGGATTTTACAGTAAAAATATATTAATGGCAGAAATGCAGGATATCGCCAATAATTGCGTGATGCACTGTGTAACAGCTGGTGCATCTAATGTAATGACTGCACACTGGATGCCTCTGTGACATGCCACTGTATATTTTTCCCTTTGGACATGTCAGTAAGAGCAGAATTGTCTTCCTCAGCGTTGGATGGACAGAAATGATCTCAAGATAAACACTTTGTGGCTGAGAGAGGCGTCTGGTGTGAGAAAGAGCAGTTACACTGATAGGGGATACTAGAGGGTATTTCTGCCGGATGGGAAAACTGAGTCCTGGACTACCCAAGCCCCATCGTACAATTAACGTGGACCTAACTCCCATTTCACTCACATTGGTGATGTCTGGGTTGCTTTCAGGCCCGATACTGACTCTGGAACTAGCCTGACTGACTAGGAACACGCCTTTCCTTCGGTACCCCATGGACAGGCCCAGCTGGCGGGGCCCTGCCAGCACAGGCACAGGCGGGAAGGTGTGCAGCACCCTGTCAGCTCTTCAGCACCCCATTGGAAAGTGCCTTTGCAAAGCCAGCACCCAGGACAGCATGAGTCATTTGCACAACATGTGGTATGAGATGCAGCCAGTGAGACAACCCCCAGGCTTCCCATCGGACCCCCAGGAAAGCAAGGGCAACGTGCATGGATGGGCTGCCCCTCAGGTCCAATGGCCCAGGGCCCACCTAGCTAAACCAACTTCTTTTGCAGGACCTTCTCTGCTCTTGCCAAAACCCAGAGCCCTGATCAAGTCTAAGCTCCTACTCCTGAAGGAAAGGCAGGATAACCTCACAGGTGAGATTCATCGAGCTGTTGGAAGTAGCGTGTCCCCTTTTATGTTGCTTTTCCCCCCAAATGAGAGGGGCAGTTAGCCCTTAATTTTTAGGAAATCCTCTTTACTTAGTCCAAATCCAGTTTAAATGCAAGTCTGTGGTAAAAGATATAAAAAGAGGATTATTGCTGGCAAAGTTCTGCATCTCTTTTTCAACAAACTGCATGCCTGTGGCAAAGCTAAAATAACAATAACAATGCAATGTTTACTAGTCATGAATGCTGTGTCTTTTGTCTCTTGTGTGGTTATTGCATTTGCCGTCACATGATGCTTGTTTTAATTTTTGCTTTGCTCTTTATGTACTAAATTACTGCCATTCTGTACTTGATCTTGGTTAGCAAGATTTTTGTGCTGTGGTTATGTATGTTTTTTATGTATGTGTGTGAAAAAGAGAAGGAGAGAGTTCAGATACACACAATGGAGTATGCATACTCATCGTATGTATGTATAGTTACCCATGACTAAAAGATACTGCATATACATATATATGTAGGTATGAAGAATAACTGATATCAGAAATACAAGACATCAATGGATGTAGTAGCACAAGAATGGGTTTCGATTGATTTAGAGAGCCATTAGAATTCAGAAGTATATTTATAGCCTTGTATATAGTTTCTCTTTCATTTATGTAATATATGACTAGGTATATAAATTAAAGCAAAACGTAAACAGAAGACAATATCTCTTCCTCTGTGCCTTCCTATTTGTGTATCTTTCCTTTTTCTACTCCCTCCATCTACTTACTTTGGCCTTTTGCTTTCTAACTTGCTGTAGCTCTGTTTTCCATCCACCTATACTGACTTTTCAACACTCCCACGTCCCCCCATTGTTCTCCAGACATGGCTTTTGGATTACAGTTACTTTTTTGAAGAAGCATGTTACAAACTCTTGATACAGCTGCTATTTTCAGTGATGGTTTTGCTACGCTTTAAACTGCTATTTGCCTACTTCCTATTTAAGAGTAGATTCATGCTTTCAAATATATTGTCCTCTCACTTTGAGGTTTCTCTTAATACAGTAAAAGCAAATAGCATGGCAGGTGAACACTAGCAAAAGCCACAGCTCCACTTTCTCAGCAAGCAGCAAAAATGTGAATATACATCAGGAAACCTATTTCACGACTGCAGGTAAATAGATTTTTTTAAATATTTCATACCCCTGTTAAATTTTTTTTGTTGTAGTGAACATTCATATATTTGCTTGTACACATCCATTTTCGCTCTTACACACAAACATATACATGCATGCTCTTCCCTTACATCAATTTTTTCCTTTGTTTTTTTTGTTTTTTTTCTTGTTTTAGGTAATTCACAATTTTTTCCAGCCCCAAAGGTATGCTAGTTCATGCCACTCACTCTCATGCTAGCCGTGATTGCATACAGTCAGAGTGCAATCAGCACCGTACTTTTCTCAGTTTAGTCCAAGTCAATAGATATACACCGGCATTCCTTAACTCGGGTGATTCTTTTCTTCTTTCTTGGGGGCTGAAGCTCAGGGCAATTGAGTGTAACAGTCATGGTGGTGAATTTCTTGGGCTTGCAGAAGGAACAAGATTGGAAGGAGCCTTCCTCTTTACGGACATGCCTGGGGATGTAGAAGGAATTGCACTGGCCGTAGCAGAACCTGTTGATAATGGTACGACTGTTGCAGCCTTCTTCATGGATAGTTTGTTTGAGGGGTTGAGTTTTACACCAATCCCGCTTTAGGTATTTGCGCTCGGTGATGTGCAATGCCTCCTGACTAGACTCCAGCACCTCTTCAGCAGGCATCGAGGTGCCTTTTCCTCGTTCTCGATGCCTAGAGCCTGACTGCTGCTGTGTTTGCATTTGCTCTGAATCATTGGGCTGATCTTTGTCAGGAGGAGGGATAGCACCTTGAGATCCACGATTCCTCTTTCTCCCTTCTGCTGACGGTAGCAGAAATCCCATCAGAAGAAACACAGCACCGATGGCATACAGTGTGCGGACCATCCTATATGGAGGAAGTTGAGGGAATAAAGCACAGTTGTGGATTTCAGATATCAACAGAAGTCAGGTATGCAGTAAATTTTCAGTTCCATAAAAGAAATACGTGTGTGTGCGTGCACACACTTATAAAACATAAACATTTAGCCTTTAGCAACTGGAAAGCTGTTTTCAAATTACCAAGTGATAAAGGCTTTAATGTACAGTGATTGAAAGTCAGAGGCTAAAGTAAGTCCAAACAGAATTCCATTTTGTGTAGCATCTTTTTCCAGCTCTTTTCTCCCTAGTTAAGAGTTCTCATTCCCTTCTTATAGCTCACTGACTTTAGGAATGCTGCTCCTGACTTACACTGGTGAAAGAACAGATTGCATGCTACACAAGGATTTATATCACATAGCTGTCTGAAATACGAGAGAACTAAACTCTTTGACTCAGGAGATCCAGTGTAGCTATGTGTTCCTTAGTCAGACACAGAAGCTTTGTACAGCTTCTTGCATGACATACATCCAGAATATAATGTGCATGCTATAGCCTCCTGTTGTCTGAATTACAGCATCCCAAGCTCTGTCACATTGCCCCTCTGAATTGGTCCAAGGCATCTGAGTGTAATGAAGCTTAAGGTAAGAGATCTGCAACAAGACAGGCAACTAACATAAAAGAATATTTAGGTAGAGGTTAAAAGCGACGCATCTGTAATTTCAAATTACACCTTCTCGTGCATTACTCTGAACCTACACAGATGCAGTCAGTGTTAAGAATTTTTCAGATCTCCGAATTTTATTAATTATATACAGCATGATATTGAAAGGACGTATGAGGACAGCAGTTTCGTATATGATATTAAGTATCATGAGGTATCAGTATCAGAAAAGAATGTAGCTTGTGCACATACACAAAAGAACACTTCAAGAAGTGCAGTAAATGGGGACTATCAGGTTCTTCAAAACAGCATCCCTGCTCCAAACCTAACTACTAGTGTAGGGACAGCCTTTCTTGTCTCCCTTATTCCACCATTTCTGCTGCTTCCCAAAGCTCTGAGCTCTTTTGGCTGCTCAGTCAGCTCAAGACACCAACCAGCTGGGAAGAAACTCATCAACTGTCACCCTTTCCCACCTTCCAGAAGTACCATGGTCTCCACGTTGTTCTGGAAAGCAAGGGATGCTGCAGCAAGAGAGACATATCAGGGAATGAGGCTACTAGGGAACCTTTCCTGTGGGGAGCCTGGAAGAAACCACCAGAAATGAGCAACTGCTTGCAAAGACCTCATAAAACAGCAGAAGTGCAAACAGGCACATGCATTAAAAAGGGGAAGAACCATGAAAAAAACCTGAGGACCTTGGTGTCTTCTACCTGCTTGGAGTGCTGCGGTTGTATCCTTTATTTGACTTGTTTTATCAGTAAGGGACAAACTAGAGTTTGAGAGTTCCTTCTTGTGTTACTACCCAAGAAACATATGTGAAACAAGGGCACTGTCCTGGACAGCTTTATCCACTCTGCCTCAGACCACACAACTAGGCAGGAAAGCAGCCAAATGCCAACGCTATAAGGGCCACCTAGAGACTCAGAAGAGGCTCTGGGTAAGTACCATTTGCTATAAAAGATAACTGTTAATTTCTCAGTTACTAGGTCTTTCCAGTCACACGGAGAAAATAAATGTTATATTATGCTGTTCAAAAAGCATTTCTCACCAGATGGATTGGGAAAGGAATTAGTGGAGTGGAAAAGTATCGTAGGGGGAGTTCCATTGTATTCAGGGATTTGCTTGTCGATCTAATATTTTAAGTGTTTGTCTACAGATTGTTAGAGCACCTAGAGTTTATAATACCTGTGATAAATACATGCATTCATTTTATTCATTTATGTTTATGTACCAGTATGTCCTACGTTGGCCAGAAGCTTCAGGCTTCAAGTGAGGGATGTAAGAATGACACACTATTGCTGACTCCAACAGACAACTTGGAAAGGCTGCTTCTAATATCTAAATGAAATATGGCACAGAACATGCAATTTTAATAACCTTACGGCTCTGACACAGAACAAAAAGGAAGTTGGGAATTCTAATTGAAGGCTAATGCAGCATAATTTCAAGTGTCAGCTTGGACGTCACGTTTACTGTTTTTTCCCCATTTCTATTACAACCTGAATGTTATTTAAATATGTTTCTTTTTAAATTTAATTTTTTCTTTAAAATGATATTTAAAAAAGAGTTATAAACCACTGCTTATTTCCTCAAGAGACCAGAATGACTCCTTCCAAAACTATTCCTATTTCTCCGGCGACAGTATACCCATGCTGTATTTAGACAGTATTTTAATATGCACTTTATTTACTCAACATGGTGCCAGAGCCTTAAAAGAAAAAAAAAAAGTAAGTCATTGCATGCAATTGAAAATAAATTGCTAGTTTATAAGCAGTGCCAGGAAACTTCAGGTGTTTGTTTAGTGTCCCATAACTGAGTTGAAGTTCCACCAACATGCATATTCCTGGACTACTCTTATTTCGAAAACTGATGGCCTTCACATTGCTTCACCTTTTTTTTTTAACATAAATGTGCAATTGATGACACAGTAAGGTCTAGTCATATGAAAATGAGGTGTATTTTGGGATGGGAATTTGGGGGAAATTTGATGGTAATGTTTACTATTGTAAGATCTGTATCCCAGATCCATGCATCTTTATTAAGCATGTGCTTAACCCTAAGGAAATGCAAGCATGTGTTTCAATATAATCCTAAACTGAGGGAGGAAAGGTAATTTTCCACTGAGCTGGTTTCCAATCTTAAAGGCAGAAGCTATATTACATGCTCATAAAAGAAATTACTCAAATGAGAACTAGCAACTCAGCAAAAACATTTGTTATGGTCACTTCCAAAACACACATCTAAAAGTAAAAGTAATCCAATCATCTAGGGCTAAATAGAGTTTAAACATAGACCCACAGAGGAGGCTGTGTGAATTTCATGATCCCCACAGCAGCTCAAGCAGGACCTTCTTTTAACAGTAACTTACTAAACATGTATTAAAAAATCAAGATTATTTTTTTAAAATCTAAAATACAAAGGCAAATGAGGTGGCATGCCTCAGTAAGGAAAGCAGCCAAAATGCAGTGCAGGGACTCAGCACCACCTCTGGACCTAAGGCAATGCATTGGCTCAGGAGGGAAGACGACACCTCTGTTTGCTCATATTAGGAACTAGAGTGGTTCATCCATCTATGAATTAGTGTTTGTGAATGTTTCCTTAACAGTTTTTTTTAATTACTGCACAAAAAAAAAGAACATGTAAGAGTACAAGTAGCTAAATCACTGTTACCATACCCAAAGTTTTACAAAAAAAGAAATCTCTCCTAAAGTAAATAGTTTTTTCCTTGTCATAGCTGTAACACTGCAGAAGTAATAACTCTGGAGCTTGGGTAGGAGCTGTGAGGAATCAGGCTGTAAAATCTTATATTCCAAATTTCTGCAAAACTTTCGGTACTTGATACTGGTTGTTACAGAAGCATTGGCATAACCAGAAATCCTTTTGGGAATCCATTGAAGAACCCTTTGAACAAACTGCAACTGAAATGTCTAAGTCAGTTCCCACTTATTTTGTTCAGATCCAGAGAGATCTGATGTAATTAATATTTATTTTTTTAAAGTAACAAAATACTTCAAAAATCTATTATTTCCATATTTCCCTGCTGAGTTCTCCTTTTCATCATCTGTAAACTCTTAGTCCTAAAGCCAAGAGAAATTTTATTGCTGACTTCAAACAGGAGCAGAATTGGGCCCTAACATTCATATCACCTCATATGTGGTTTATCTAGAGCTTGGGATCTCATTATCTAAAACAGATCAGGAATTTTGTGGATTAATACTCACAACCGTTCATAGAGAAGCATAAATGCTTTCAGTTTTATTATTTCATACAATTAAGCTGTAATTTTTTCATTCACACATTTTCTGCTATAAATTAAGCATTGCCACATGTCAGTTCATAAACAGCACTTCCCTATGAGTTCCCAGGCAGAGTCAGAAAGTTATTACTGAAATTTTTTAGCACAAAGCAACTTATTTAAAAGAACTGGATGGAATCCTGGTTCTGTTGAAATATACAGCAAAATTCTCACAGACCTCAGCAGGCCCATAATTTCATCTGTGAACCATATTTACTAGGAAAATATTATGACGAGACATGGACTCATGCGCTTACAGAAAACATGAAATATAATCTGACAAAGACCTAAAAAAAATAAATGTATTTGGTGGGCTTCAAATACCAGCCAAAGAAAGAGGCAAAACACAACCCTTTGGCTACTGAGAAAATTGAAGTGGTTTACGTCCCAAAGGGTCAGAATAATTTTATGCCTGGCTTATTATATACAAATTACAGAAATAGTCTTATGTAATGTTTTTTCATAGTTTATAGATCTGTATTTTTAAATGTACAAAAAGGCATGGCAATGGCAGTTCCCAGAGAATCCTAATTTTTCTCTGAGATCAAGAGCAAAACTAACATCTCTGGTAGAATTTGGATACATTTACATTCCAGGTAATTCCTTCTTGCGAGTCATGGAGATGACTTTTGGGACACCTAATGAGTGTAGGCAGCAATACAAGAAAGGGAAAAGAAGAACTTTGAAACTTTGAGAATTCCCCCTTTAAGAGCAGGACATCCTACGGGACTTCAGGGAAGTTGGACATGATGGTGGGCATGGCTGGTTCCAAACACGAATGGGACTTGCCCTGCAGACGCACGCCCATGCAGCCTGACAGCTCCGCTCCCCACAGCGAAACTCCCTTCAGACGGATTTGCTCACGGAGCCCTAAAACCACCAGAATAGTTTTGCTCTTGCACACAGCCATGCGTCCTGAAAAGGAGAAAGTCTTCAGGAGAAGCTACTCATTTCTGGGCGACATTGCCGAGAGAAAAATAACTGCTGTAGCACAGCTTGGGACTGAATCCTAAAGAGGAACAGAAAAATAGGGGCATTGGGGCCCTTTGTCACGTACGTACTGCCTCCACCGCAGGCTAATTGGTGACTCCCAGCCTGCTTCGGCGCAGTGAGGAGCGGCGGCAGGAGAGCAGCGGTTCTCCAGCTCACGAACCCGGGTGTAGCTCAGAGGCAGCTGCGGCTCGGGGGTTACTGGCGCTGGACCCAAAGATCTCTGCGCATCTCACAAAACGGGTAACTAAACCCCGCGCCGTTTCAGCAGACGGAGCAGCCAAACGCACGTTGGTGTTTTAGAGCCCTTGTCTATGCAAAAAGGTTTCCCCAGCACTGGATCTCAGCCCCGATGAGCGAAAAGAGGTTCACTCGCCATCCTTTCACCGAGAGGAGCCACGAGCGGGACACGAGGAGCGAGGCTGCAGCTGAAGGCCGGGGAGGGACGTTGCGGCTCCGGGGCAGCGCAGGCCGCCGGGATGCGGAAGGCTGCGCACCTTCCCAGCCCGCCGCTGCCGCGGCCCCGTGCGGGACAGGACGGCCCCGCCCGGGATGGGACGGCCCCGCCGCACCTTCCAACGCGCCGAGGTAAGACGTGACTGTCGCTGAGCGCAGCCTGGGTGAGCTGCAGGGATCGCCGGCGGACGTCGGGGCGGAGAGGCCGCCCCGCGGGTGCGGACGCTCCGCGCAGCGGCTGGCGACACCGCCTGGGTCTCCCCCTCGGGGGACAGCCGCCGTCTAGGCTTACCCAACGGAGAGCGAGCTCCCTGGCAGTGACTCCTGAGCCCCAGGGAGATCGCATTAAAACGGACGGGGCGATTAAACAAGTGTTTCCCGGAGGGAAAAGCCCAGCGCCTGGTCGCACCGCAGGCCCGGAGCCACGACGGGACGCACCGGGCCAGCGCGCTGCGGGGAGGGCTTCGGCCGCTCCGGTCAGGCCGGGCCGAGCCTGGGGCCTGTCAGCGCGGGGAAGGGGAGCGGTGGCCGACGGAAGCACGGCGCTGTCGGAGCGGCAAAACGCCGCTGGCTGCGAGTCAGGTGGGAGGGCAGGGCGGGGAGGCGACGGAGGGGAAGGCGGAGGCGCGCCGAGCGCAGCGGTGGAGTCGCGGTCCGTCCCGCCCGACGGCGCCCGAGGACGCGCGGTTGCGGGACGCGCGGCGCTGCCCTCGGGCGCGCAGCCCCTGCAGACCTTCCGCTCCGCGGCGCCTGACCCCGCCGGCACACAGAGTCCGCGGGCGGTACGGTCCCCGCCCCGGGGAGCTCCAGGAGGCTCAGGTGGACGCTCCGCGGAGGAGCAGAGGTCTGCAAAGGCGGGCCGGGGCACAGCCGGGGGCTGAGCGGTCTCGTAGAGGGCAGATCGGCGGGAGGGGACGGGGCCGGCACCTGGGGATCTGCCTCCGCCCCGCTCCGCGTAGAGGCCGGGCCGGGATTTTGCCGTGGGTCGGGTGGGCGCCGAATCCAATTTGTCGGGAGTGATGCTGTAGGCGGAGATGAGAGGCAGAGCTAACGGGGTTTTTGCAATCCCTGTGCTTGTCAGGGGAGAGAGATGTAACGGCGCCCTAATCCCCAGCGCTGCAGCGGAAATGTCGGTTCCCGCCTCACTCCCGCTGACGGGAGGGACGGGTGTCACCCTCTGAAAAAGTGAGGCGCCCAGGAGTTTTGCTAGACACCGATGAACGACTCCTCCTCTTCCCCCTCCCGGAAGGTAGGATAAAGAGATTAAAATTTTGCCTCCCGCAGAGACTGGCCGAACTCTGCAGCTGCTGGACCCGTTCGCGTCCCCGCTGTGAGTGCGCGCAGCGCAGCGCAGCGCGGCGCATCCCGGCTCACCTGAGCGGCGGCGGCGGCGGCGGCTCCTCGGCGGGGCCCGGCTCAGCGGCGGCGGCTCCTCGGCGGGCCTGGGGCTCTGCGGGGCTCTGCCCGGCGGGTCACTCGGCGGAGCGGGTGGCGTGGGAGCCCGGAGCTGCCCGGGAGTCCATAGAGAGTGAGCCTCGGATCCTGCCTACAAATTGCAGCAGCGCCGAGCTGTCTCACATTTAAATGTCTGCCAGCTGAGATCTGCTCTCCAAGCCCCTCCAGATCATTGGACAAGCGCCTCCAAAGCCCGTGTTATCCGCCCCCTTTAACACTTCCATAAACTTCCACCAGGGAAAGCTTTCAGTCATCCAGATAAACACTCGACTACTTTCCTCGCTTTAGAGAATCGGTGCTAAAGGTCACCACCCCAAGGAATTGTTCCTGGAATGCACAGAAAATTCACATTTTCCATCCCCATTAAAGTATGACATTTCAGAAGAGTTAAATCCCCGCCCCCGCCTCTGCTGCCCTTCCATGCACGCCGCCCGGGGCCGCGGGCTGGGCTGCTGGGGCGCTTCCCTGCCCAAGAGCCGGCCGGGCGAGCGGGCCCGCAGAGGAGCCGCCGCGGGCAGCCCCTTACCGGCCTGCCTCGGCCGGGAGGGAGGCAGCGACCTTTGCGGCCCTCCTTGTTACAAATTGGCATTGCTGGGGTTTGCCTAATGCAAATATGCCGGGAGTTACGCAGCTTTGGCAAAAAAACCCTGTGTGTATGTGCGCGGGTCGGCGTTAAACCGTGGCTCCCGGTCCGCGGCCGCGCTCGTAGCTCCTTCTCAGTGATATTTTTTTTTTCTGTTTCCTCCCCCGCAAGTGGCGGGACACCTCGGGTGGCTTTTTCCCCTCCCGTCACTGCGTCTCTCAGAGGGCTGCGGGCTCCTCAGGCATCCCGCGAAGGGCAGAGAGGGCAAAGGAGCGGCGCGTCCCGCCTGAGCTGAGCGCGGAGGCGGCCGGAGCCGCCCGCCCGTCGGGGCGGCCGCGGGGGAAGTCACCGCTCCGCGCCCGCTCCCGCACCGCAGGCTGCCGCTCCGGACCCCATAGGCAAGGCGGCCGCGATGCCCGGGCCAGCCCCGCGGGATCTCGGGGGTCTCTCGGAGCCACGCAAAAACTGGCGGGGCTGAGCGCGTTTGCGGACCGAGCCCTTCGCAGCCGTAACCGGGGAGCGCCTCTCCGCTCTGCGGCTGCCCGAAGCTTACCCCGAGTCTGCAGTCAGCGTGGGGCTGGGGGCATCGAGGGGCAGAGCCCTGGGGAGCGGAGGGACCTCGCAGCCCCTCAGTGGCAGCCCGCACCTCCCCCGGTGCCACCCGGCCGCCCCGGCCTCCAGGCGCTCTGCCACCGGAGCTCTTCTCCCACGGGCTTTTTAGCACGGAGGGCTGCGACGCTACTGAGGGACGGAGTCGTTATGAGCAGGAGCAGCCTCTGAAATACGGGTTGACCTTTGGGCTTGCTAATTAAACAGACGTTTGTCAGCTGCCACTTCCAGCAGTGGGCATCACCCAGCACAAAGCGACAGACCTGGGCCGTGCAGGTGGTGCTGCAAGCACCGTTTTGTTTTCTCCTTACTGTCCGGCACGAATTACTGCCTGCAAACCAAACCAAACCAAACCAACCTCACTGACCCAGCCCTGGTAGTCAGCACCCACCTTGGGCCTCAAAGAGGCCCGGATCTCACCTGACAAATAGAGATTTTTATTGTCCCTGGTTTTGCAGGTGGCAAAGACAAATTAAAATGAAAGGCTCTGCTATGTTAGGGATGCCAGGGTTAGGCAAGATGCCAGGTTTCTGACTTTTCAGAGAACTTAGCAGCAGCTTGTTCTTTGCTAAGGCCAAAGCATGGCTCCACTTGGTGCCAGCTACATAGGTGAGTGCTCACCGTGTTAGTAAATTAGGCCCGTTACTATAATTCGCACACACATTGAGCAATAACTTGTTAAAAATTAACCACTTCAATTGCTGGACCAGCAGCATGTAGAAATGCTGCAGAAACGACAGGGCAAGAAACCATAGTGCAGTGGTAGGTGGCAGCATGAGAGAGAAAATGCATTAGTGTGTAGGGGCCACTGAAATTCAAATACAATGAAGGGGGGAAGGATTACTGGCAAAGAATCACAGCAAATGACATCTAGATGGATGGAAAGAGAGGCTTGGGGAATTCTTAAGATTTTTTGTTATTTTATTCAAAAAAAAGCTATTAAACTTAATAGATGTTTTTAATTAACTGGGGTCCCTCATTTGTGAATCCAGAGAAAAAGTCACAATTCCCACCTCTCAGTATGTTGACAGACTTTATGTTCCTTTTTCTTCTGTTAAGTAGTTGTACTGATGTGTAGGGAAAAGGGCTATTCTCTTCTGCTCTCTGTCTCTTGCTGATGACCTGCCCTGGAGCCAGACTGGTGAGCAGCTCCCCGCTGCCCCTTCCCCAGCGCCGTGGTGCTGGAGGAAGTGTTTTCTGTGGTTGGTCAGAGCTTCTGTTGGTGCCTGGTGATGGCACTGGCACTGCATGCACTTCCAGGCTTTGCTGCAGGCGAGCTGCCTCTCTGCTGTATTTTGGTGGGACGTAGTTTACATGCCACTCTGGCATTGACCTTCCTAGATGATGATACTTCTGGGCATCTATTGCAGGGTAGTCATCTCCACTTAATGCCTTACTGCACTCAAGCATCTAGCCAGAGTGGCTGATCTGGAGTAGATCTCACTCTGACTTAAAGCAAACTATAAGAAACCCTTTAGGATGCATCTCCTGGTGTGGAAGGTGTGCTCCCTCCTCAAGATCTGTCTTCATTTCTTGCAGTTGAATGTTCTGCACCATATTTTCTCATCTGTTTTCTTTCACTGAGTTTAATCCACAGAGTGTTTCAAGAAGGCACTAGTGTCTTGGATCCAGCAAGACAATTTCTCAGATTTCTCTGATTGTTGGAAAGTGGAATTATTCCTGCAAGAGTTTGCCTGCTCGTTCAGAAACATAAACTAGCTGGGTACCCACAAGCTAAATAACTATAGCTGTATCTGCTTCCTTGGACTGAATGAAGGTAGAAATAAAAAAGGATAAAAAAAGACTTGGCAAAAAAAAAAAGAAATGTTTATGTCTATTTTTATTTCTTTGTGGTTGAGGGATGTGGAGAAAAGACATCTTTTTCCTCATTGTTCTTTAACATCAGGTATCCAGATCATTTCCAGCTTGGAAGTTTGTATTCCTTTTACTGCCGGATTCTTCAACAAAATATTTTCTGAGTTTACTCCAAAGATTCATTTATGCTGGTCAGCTCCCAACCAAAGATGAAGTTCTGCTATCTTCTGGCTTAAAAGGCCCCCAGTGCTTAAAAGAAAATACCTCCCCTTCCTCCCACCTTATACACACTTTAAATTCTGTTGATGCTCACCGTGCTGCTAATTGGAGCTGCAATACTGCTGGGGAAATTTTTTATAACTGTTTAGTATAAAAGAGACCTACGGGAATATGCATATTTTTGTGACATAGGTTTGAGATGAAGAGCTTCATGGAGCAGTAACAGCCATGTACTATGAACCTGGCTGGATTCAACTACCGACTCACTATTGTTTCGTTGGGCTTTTTTTTTTGTTTATTTTTAAAAATTTCCTCTCCCACTTCTTGCTGGTATTCGCTGTGTGAGTTGTTCTTTGTTTTTAGTGGAACAGTAAGAATTGTTTTAAGCTTAAAAGAAGTGCTGTACTTAATTCTTGCAGAGAAAAATGTTATTGGGCTGAGCTCCTGTCTGCTACTGCTAAGTTTGAGTGCTACTCAATATATCCTCACTGCCAGGACAGTTGGCGCCTTATTAAAAGCCTTTGCAGAGAAGCCAAAGACTGACAGGGGCCAGATCCTCTTCTTGAGTAAATTGAAATAGCTTTTAATAACTTCAGGGAGATGTAACTGATTTATACCAGCTGAGAATCTGTCCCTAATGTACCTAGAAATCCAACATCTCTCACTCCTAGACATGTTCTCCCAGGTCAGAAGTAAGGCAAGCTGTCCAGGAGAGAGAGGCCACATCTGAACTGCTTTACTTGGTATTTTGAACTGTACTGCTAAGGAGAGAAAGGAGCTTGGTTTACAGGGCTATGAATGTGGCACCAATTTACAGAGGAAAAACTAAAAGGGTACATAAAACTCAGCCATTGATGACAAAATCTCTAATGTTTTTGGTGTTTTTTGTATGGTAATGACTTGAAATATTTCCTTTCTGTTGGTAACGTTCAAGAAAAGTAATGCCAAACCACTCTATTAATGTATTTTGAAGCAGGAAGTATGAATGTACACATCTATATACCTACCTACCAGCGTGCCTCAACTTCTTAACACAGAGGTAGTGATGTTTTGCTGTGCTTTTTGCCCTTTAAAATTCCAGTGGTGCTTGTGAAAAATCTTGTGAAAATAAAGGAGCGAAGTGTTAAGGAATAAGTTGTCTCACCAACACAACCATAACTTTTCTCATTGAGCTTGTAACAAGGCTAGAAGCAAGTGCTGACTTCCACTGCAGTCTGCTGCTCACCAGCTGCCATCCTCAGGGGAAATTTGAAGCTGTCCAGCAAAGGCAGGAGGCAGTGAAGTTTGGCACAGTCATTATTTGATGTGACGAGATATGTGCATTGCAGAGATGTCTGCTTTCAGAAACGAATTTTGCAGGGCATGCTGTCAGAGATGAGGGATATCTTCACGTTATGGGGATTGTTGACCTTCTGGTGGTGTACGCAGCTGATCTTCCTATCTTGATGGGCAAGATGAGCAGTGTAATTCATGACTTGGAGCATAAGCAAGATTATATGTAGCGTGTGTTGGATGGGCTGTGCATAGAAGTGCTCCATCTTTACATTATTGCCCAGGTGTGGGAGCTTGTTTGCTTTACGTGGGAAAAAAACCCTATGTTTTGTCACAGAAAAGAAGTGATAGCCCTGTGGGATTTAGATATGTCCAAAAGTAATGGAAAAGAAGCCTTATGATAAACCAACAAGGAAAAAGATTTTACACTCTTTGTTTCAAACCTGAGTAGGTATACAGTAATAAATGGCATAAGATGAGGGAAGGAGATGTTGTGGGCTTTGGTTTCAAGATAATCTATTGACATACCAGTGCTATGGTTCTTGTTCAGGTACTCCACTGTTTATTCTATTACAGATTATTGCATTAAAAAAAACCCTCATTTAAATAGGGTAGCTGAACCTTATCTGACCATTGTACTTCATATCAAGCCATATAAAATAATACCAGAAAAAGCTGAGGTTAGTCTAAATTGAGTTAAATTTCTCCTAAAATTTAGTAGAAAAATCAAGCTTGAGATGGTGCAAAAAGTACTTGAGACTAGCAAAGTTCTGCTTAATAGAAGAATTTAAATCTTTGTCTTATTTGAGTTTTAGAATTAATGTCCATGTGGCTGAGGCTCCACCCCACAGCCTGAGAAGAAAGATTTGGATAGTATTGTACTTAGTGAAGAAATGGTATTTTAGATTTAGGTTGACAGAACATCAACATTTTAGTGTATAGATTTCCACCAGCTGAATGAGAGAAAATTAAGCAAGGGAAAATGTTTAGTTTGAGGTGTTTTTTTTGAAAATGGAATATTTTTATTTTTTTCATTTCAAAATACTGCTTCATCCAGGAATATACCCTCATTTCATTTGTGAACGTTCAGAAACAAAACATTGGAAATCAAAAGAATGAATGGGTTCAAGATAAAATCCCTAGCTTTTACCACCTAAATACTTTAAAAGTCTGGGATCGCCCTCTGAAAAGTATGGTGGCCTGGTGTTCTTGTTTAGTATATTCAGGTTGTGGTCTTGTAATGATCTCTGCACTTAGAGCCATGGTCACCCACCAGCGTTCCACTCTGCTATGTGCTGCAGACATAGAACAAAAAATATGTTTTCTGGCCTCAAAACACCTACATATATAATACAATCCATATGTGACTATTTCTCAAAAGTGATTTAGAAAAGCTTATTTTATTATGATGAAGTTTGACTCCTGGACAAATATAAACTTTCATGCCAAATGAGGAAATATCATTTGTCAAGCTAACCTTTTTATAACTCTTTTCACAATTTTTTTGATTCATCTTATGTGTTTGATGGCTATAGAAGAATTTGCCAAGAAAATGAAAGCCATAAAATGCCCGTGAAAAATTCCTCTGCCCTCATGCATTTGCTTTTCTTTTTCTTCTGTCGTATGAAGCTGTAGGAGGTGTTTGCTGATATGCTTTGCTTTCAGGGCAGCTCTGGAGCAATGTGATACAAGAAGTGACTCAGCTAAGCGAACTGAGTTTGTATGAGCATAAGAAGCCCTTATAGTCTGAGGTCGTAACTGGGAATTATGAAAGGAGGCATCTAAGGAGCTCAATGTGTTATTTGCGTACACATTTCACTCTAGGGATATGACAGTTATGAAATACAGTTTCCAGTTATGCTGCAAAACTTAAAGACTCCCTTCCAACACCTTACTGCGCCCCAACATCTTAGACAGATTGCATACACTCTTAAGACATGTATCAATATCTCACACGCAGTTCAAGAGAGTCCCTTTTACTCCTTTCTTGCTATGATGAAAGGCAGTTTGTTGTGTAACTGCCTGGCACTCGGGATGTTACCTGGAAGAGGAGTGCTTTCTCTTCCTTGCGGTGTGGGGGCTTCTGTGCAACACCTGGAGCGCATACAACGTCAGCCTAGCAGGTAAGGTAAATAGCTGGAAGTTAAGAGGTCTAGGCTGTCTTCCTGACTCTGCCACTTAACTGCCTGTAGCAAAAGAAAAAGGAGTAAGAGAGGCAGGAGAACTATTTTATTATGTAAGAACATTTGCAAGGCTTTTGTTTTGGTTTGGGTTTTTCTATTATCCCATTGCTCTCTTTTCAAAATTCAGATCTTACCTGTTCTTTCTGTTCATCCTGGCAATATCTAGGTAAAAATGGAATACCAGGTAAAAAAGTAGCTTTGCAGGAATGAAAGAGCTGAAGCCCTTTTTTTGGCTGAGACAGCAACTTAGACTGTGTAGAACTTCTGCATTTTATATTTGAAATCCAGTGTCACAAAAATGGCTGCTGTGTTATGGGAAGGAAAGAACTCTATAATGATTGCACTGCTCCAGCATCAGTTAGTCCACTTCTCGGTGTGAATACTAATACGGGTGGGAAGAAACATAACTCTTCCTCACTGACACTTTTTATTTAGATGGTCTCTATGTCAAGAAGAAGAGGTGTAAGAGGCACAAGTGCATCTCACCCCCCACTTTCATCCTTTTCCGTTTTTCACTCACACAGATTTTCTCTTGACTCCATTTACCCACATATAAAACTGCAATAGGGAAAAGAGTTTTCAAAGAGCCGTAATCATTTTGGCCTAAATCCTTAAGGCTGGTTTGGTACCAGACTTCCCATGAAATAAGCAGTTAATAAGAGGAGTTGAGAGTTCAACTTAATCTGGGAAGATAAATTATATTTTTTTAACTTTCACCTGTTTTCTGTCTACGGGCTTGAATGCGTCCATGTTGAAATTTCCAAAAGCTTTTAATGGGGAAGAAGGCCTTTTAACTTCTGTAATTCTCCACAACAAAAAAAAACCCCTGATATTTCCAGTGAATAAGCCAAGTTTTCACTGTTGTGGACAAAAAAATATCTAAAGGCAGACAAAGAAGTGTTTAACCAGTTGTGGTTATCTAGAAGAATGGCTAAAGATAAGGTTCCAGTTTAGCGATCTTTGTTGGTTTGAATAGCATCTTAAGTACATACATAAGTGCAAACAGTTAAGTGCTTTGGTAAGAAAGGTGGACTGGTGCACATACTTAATTTTTTTGCTAAACTAATTCAGACCTGAATCCTGCAGGGACTTGCCAGATACTTGACTTTGTTTTCAGTGGGACTATTCAGAGTGTGTAAAATGAAGTGTGCACAACAATCCAAGAGGCTTGAGTCAGGCAAGCCTTTCTAAAAGATCCAAAAATAATTTATATGTACATCTTTCCCTGTTAAAGGGCGTTCCAGTTGATGTGCGCATTAGAATGCTAAACTTTATGAACTTAAGAATTAAAAGTACAATACAATAATGATAAAATACAAAAACAGTCGATTTTTTATCTGTATGTTTACCAAAAATTTACTCTTTCAAAAATTGCCAAAAAGAAAAATCACTTCTGGGAAACTACACAGGCGAGCCTAGGGCCAAATCGCTTGTCTTGATATTTCCAGTGGCTCTGTTTTGCTTCTTCTGTTTCTTTGTCAAAAGTATCCTGTTTAACCTGTTTGGCTAAGAGCAGCTGGATATTTATTCATTGATCTTTCCCTTTCTTACAGTATCTTGAATTCTAATTAGTGTTTTTCAAGTCCTTTTACTTTATTCTCCAAATATAACTACAACAGACATCACTCTTCCCTTTCTGTGGACCTGTTCAGAGCCATGGAAGAGCTGTCATCTTACTTTCTGGGACTAACCACACTGCCCAGCAATTATCCATTTGCTGCTTTCATTGGCAGTTTAATTAAATGATTTTTTATTTTTTTTTCCCCCCACAAATAACATGCGATTCAAAGTGCCTGGAAAAGTATAAAATCACTTGATGTTAGGAGAGATGCTGTAAGCAGGCTCGGGAGCAATCCTCTAGGTGTTTGTAATTAATCAGGCACCAAACACTTGGAGATTTTGGATGCACTTTTAAAAAGTCTAAAAATGTAAACAGTTTTCTTTCCCCTCCCCAGGAAGCCTTAATGCACTAAAGACGTAAGTGAAGAAGTTAAATCATAAGTGACCGAATCAATTACACTTGAGATCAGACTGTGGCAGGGCTTTTTGGTTCTGAACCAGATGAAACTAGACTTCTTGTGAAGGAGGTATTATTATTTCTTGTCAGGGTTTCAAAATGAACATATGAATTCACAGTAAAAACTACGTATTTTTCCTTTTGAAAAATGTAATAGGACATTTAGAGGAAAGAATCCTTGGGAGCCAGCATCACCAAAAGCCATCAGACAAAAAGAAAAACAACAACAAGAAAAAAAGAAAAGATCCTTGTAGCTATTTCTTGTTCTTCTGATCAGACCAAAGACAAAACAGAAATGAACAGGATATTCTCCTGTGTTGTGAGGCAAAGAAGACATCCTTCTTTGTAATATAGTAAATTCTTGGATTCAGAGTTTATGACTGCTTTTGGCTATGCCTTTCCTATAGGCTGAAGTTTTTACATTGAGACAGCTATCGTGATGTAAAAATGTACCAGAGACAAGATACAGTGGTTTTTATCTTGATGTAATTAGTTGAGATACATCCAGGTGAGGGCAGAGACTATCTGGAGATAGAAAGTACTTGTTTATGCAATGGAGATAGCATGATTTGTTTAGAAAGCCTCTGCGCATTAGGGAGGAGGTGACCACTACAATCAAGTGTAGCAAAACCGCCTTCCTAGGTGGAGAAAAACCACCATAACCAAATGTGACTTCCTTGTTTCTAATTTAGAGAAGTACTTTGTAAGACCAAGTACTTTTATGTTTTGGTGTCTCCAATCAAATTGTTTTATCTGGGGTCCACATCCCTCTTGCTTTGAGTATACTACCACCAGCTTCTGGAAAAGCTTTGAAAAACCCTTCAGTATTTGGCCCTGCATATTTTAATAGGGAGAATTCCACCTGAAATCACCTTGAAAAAAATTATTCCTGCTGGTGTGGAGACAAAGATTGTGTCTTAGCTTCAACGCTGAAAATACTTGTAACAAGACACGTCTTGCTATAAGGAGCTGTCCTGTTAGAAACACTAACAGGGTCCCTTAGCCTCAATGAAGCTCTTCGTCAACCAATCCTATGCATGACAATGACTGCAAGATCAAATTTTTCACTGGAATGCTAATAGTGAGTAAGGAAGTGGAATTTTTAAATGCTTCCCTTTCAACAGATGCAAAATTATCTAAAGGTATTTTTTTAAAATTACTAGAATAAAAAATGAACAGACAAGTGAATGAACTCTTCCTAATTTCCAAGTCTTGCTAAATCTAACATTCTTCCAATTATTTGTCTGCAAAAATAATACATTAAAAATGAGTGAAAGAAGGCTGGTATTGTTTCAAGAATCAGAAAAGACAACACTGTGGTCTCTGTCTACTCACTGGAGGGCTTCAAATCTGTATCTCATGCACCTCCAGAGGTGTACCGTCCTAGCCATGAGGCAGGAGCCTATTTGTATGGGAGGACTCTGCACTTTCCCTGCTGAGGCCATTCAACAATTCAGGAAACAATTAAATAAAGACAAGGAGCCAAAATAAGTCATCTGCTGGGGAGGATGGGGAGCGTGGTTGGCTTGTTTTTGCCATGCTCTAAGACTACTTTTGTATTTTTATCCAGTGTCTGGCTGGCTACCCGAACACTCCTTGAGGATTAGCTAGAGCCCAGGTGTTACCCTGTCCTTCCTCATGTTCACCCTGCCCTACTAACCACTAGATGACAAATTTGTGTTCATTCTTGATCCCGTTCTCTGGTGCTGTTAGAGCTTTGATTCTTTTGCCATACGTCTTCCAGACACTTTTTTTTTTTTTTTTAATTAAACTGTCTACTTCTGCTGTGGTATTTTGTGCAATGCCTGATCCTGTAGACATGTGTGAGGTGGGTCCTTACCAGGCTGGTTCCCCCAGGGAATATAGGGAAAGAATTGCCAAGTTTATGGATTCTGGCTGGGTTTAGGACTGAGTTAGGTGTAGAGCTATGCAGGTTCACCGAGTTTCAAACAGTCCTAGGCATGCACAGCAGTAGAAGTTTAGGTGCCTGAGGTACTTCATGGACAAGAAAACATAGTTGTGTATAGACTTTAGTTGCCTAAGGAATTGGACAAGGGAGGCAAGGTTTGAGGATCATGTGCTTGGGCTTTGGTATTTGTATTCTACACAAGTGGGCACTTAAGCCTTTAGTGGAGCTGGCCCTCAACTGCTTTGCAACCATTCACCCATCTGTTAATTAGAAATAGTTCCCAGTTTTGTAAACCTCCAGATACACAACAAAATAGACACAAAGTGTTTTTAACAAGCAACTGATATTTTAGGGGCAGTCTGTGACAGTTTGTGCATAATTCTTATCCTTTTAATGGCTTATAAATTGCTGCTGAGATCACAAAAACACAGCAGGAAATAGTCAATACTGTTGACAAGCCCCAGAAATTACAATATAGCCTCAACTACTAAAGCAGAAAATAAACAATGTATTTTAAATTGAAAGAAATTTACATTATTCTGACACATATTGCTTGCATGCTGGATAATGTGCACTCATGAGAGCCCCTGAAGACAAGTCTTCTGAGACACCATAACTTCAGACCTGTAATAATCAGAAAGGCTGCAACAAAGGTGGAGTCACTGTGGGAACAGCAGGAGGAAGCTGTAAGGAATCAGAAGCAGAACAAGCTCTTCTGTTTTTTTACCTGTGCGCACACACGTTACCTGCACAAGCACAAACCCCTATGGCAGCTGAGTCGTAGGGCTGTTTGGGAATTTAACCAATAGCCAGGGTCTATGCATAAACTATGATAGCAATGCTTATCTGTTATAACAATGACTTTTAAAGAACTTACTTAAATCAGTTATTACTATTTTTCAAATTGATAAATGTTTTATAAGCATTAAAAATAGGTTTCTTACTTCAATTGCAGTAACACAGCTTTAAAGCCCATAAATCTTGTAGACATTGCTCTACCCATTGGAGTCACTTAAAGTTTTGCAAGTGAGTTAGTCACTGGTTGCAGCGTTGTTAAAAAAAAAAAAGGAAAAATTAACCAATGGTGAAGTATGAGTGCTTCTCTGGATGACCCAACTCATTCTTTCATGAGTCTGTTTTGTCCATTTGGAAATATAAAATGCCACAAAGTGGTATTTTATTTCCCAATGTAGAAAGGTGCTCTATGTTAGGATGAGGAATCAGGACCACATTACTCCATAGGGGCTATCTCCTTGAATTTCAGCCACTTTTAGAGGATTTTGGGGCATTAGAATGTAGACAATGCACTGAAGAACTGCTGGGTTTTTTTTTGTTTCTCAGAATAAAGAATTAATTCAGAGAGTCTACAGCTGAATTCAGCATCAAACCCTTATGCACCTTCTATGATCTAACAAATATTCAGATGCACACACCTAAAAAAACCTATAATTTGTAAGGGAGATCTTTGGTGGCTCCCAAGAAAGTTACATTGTCATATGGTGGTTAGGTTTGGAACAAAGTTCGGACTACTAAAATAAAAGTAGTCAGTGTTTGCACATTTAAAATCAGAGTTTAATGATGTGTAAATGAATGACACTGGTTAGGGGACAAGGGAGAGTTTGAGGCTAGTAGCAAATAGCACATTAGTTTTCTTTGTGCTTTCTCCTTTGCCTCACTCAGTTTACAATGAAATTTAGCCACCGACTCCCACCAGTGTTTTTCTTGGAGAGCGAAGTAGGATGAAGAAATAGTGATTAAATGTAAAAGACACCCCTGAATTGCAATAGAAGCTGGATTCCATGTGTTTTGGTAACAGGAACTATAGATAAAAATAAAAGAGGTGACCCAGGTCTACCTAAATCTTTGGAGTCTGAAGCCATTCTCGATTCCTACCATTTCTGATCCCTTCCCCACCTCTGCCCCACATACAAAAATACACCCTGTTACTCAAATAGGAATATTTTTTTTAAGCTCTTTTAGTTCCAATTGGTAATGCTGCTGCCATGACACTCACATCACTTAAAGTTTGTTACGCTCCCATGTGTTAAACACATGGCTAGCAGCTCTTCCAACCATCAGGATCCATGTAATCACAGCAAAGCAGTTAGCATCATAAATAAAGCAAACATCAACTGATACTACGTGCTTCCTTCTCATGGTGAATTAGGATGATGAACTGGAATTCAATGCCATTCTTCACCTGACAGCAAAAGGCTTGAGTGTGGTAGACCTAGACTGTGTATGTCCCTGGGAAATAAATGATTTAACACTTTTATTGTCTCATATATGGAAATCTTGGCTTAGGACCCAGTCCTGTGCCAATTAGCCATATTTGTGGTTCATGGGGTCCTTCATGACGACAACTACACCCTCTTCTTCTACATTTCCTTTTAGTTTTTATTTAGTTTGCATCTAAGCAGGTCATTGTCAGTGGCTGAGCACTTTAAGGGAGCTTGTAGTCTTTGCTCATGGTTGGCGTCTGCCTTTGGCTCCAGGCACCACAAACAGGTGTCCCTTCAGGACACAGTAATTCTTTATTTTAAAAGAAGACTGATTATTTGAGGTAATTCCTGAACAAGATACTTATTTAAGAGTATTGAAGGTACTTGCATGACTTCAAACAAAACTGAATTTTAAAGTGTATGCATATGTATACATGTGGCAATGGATTCAATATGTTTTGTTTGGGTTTTGTTGCTGTTGTCTTTTCTTTAAGGCATATCAAATTGCCATCCTATTTGTATCAAGCATGGTGGAAATATAATTCAATCTAATTGTCAACTCCAGTAGCCTGAAACCTTGGATGCAGGTGTCTCAAATTGGAGATCATGTCCTCTATTTGCCTGATAGCCTTGATTGATAGCTTCTGACTTGGATGGAGAGGTACCTTAAATCTTACCTATAGTGTACTTAGCTAATAAAACAGTGAACACACTCATCTTCCCTGTGGGTCACGTGAAATTGTACTTTCCTTGTACATTTTAAATTTTTCTGTGGTCATGGTAGCATCTTCTGAATCTGCCTACCTTCCTTTTTTCCTTCCATAAATCTGAATCGTGACTTTGACTGAAAAGTTACCTTTGAACTCTTTGTTCTAATGATCCAGACATTCCAGACTTGCAAGTAAAAATGAAGTACTTGCATTAAAATTAATTCACAGGACATGTGTTACAGAATTACAAATGAGGTAAGAGTTGGTTTCGTGAGCTTACCAGCAAAAAGGCCAGAAGATTCCACGTTTGTTTTGGGTTGGTGTTATTATGGGCTTTTCCCAACAAATTTAAATGTTCAAAAATTAGGTTTTGTACAGCATGAAAATGAAAACAAAGCCTTTTCAACACTTTCACACAGCTACTGGTTAGAGGCCTGATTTGAGGGCATGGATTCAAGTCTTCTCTTCATCATCAGAAAAATACTTGTCTTCATCCCCAGCTCCTGACATTTGGAAACAAAGGAGCTTGAGCGTTACTCTGTCCACAATGAAGCCAAAAACTTAATTGACTTGGTAGTCATCTTTCTGCCTGTGTCCTTCCTCAGTTCAACAGATGAAGATAAGCTTCATCATATTTTGATAAAATAAGCTTGCGATCAGCTTTACTTACAGTCCTGTAAGTGACTCTCGGGACTCTGTCATCACATTCTCAGAAGCAGTTCCACGTTTCTTTGCTTTGCTCATGAGTTGCCGAACAGATTAGTGGCATGGTTTTGTTAGGTGAATGCAAATATGCCAATAAAAAGCAGCGTATTGCTATTTCCCCTCCTAAATAATTCACTAAGCATTTTTATATTACTTTCTTCTGTGGGTTGACATCTTTATATTCTTTACTAGTGAGTTTATTATAAGACTATATTATCTTTTAAGAAGTGTATGTTAGTGTGTGTGTATATATATATACACATATATATGTGTGTTTTGTGTTACAAATCAAATACTATAATCTGCTCAGTTACACAGTGCTCTTTTTAAACTAGGGTCATAAATATTTCTTTACCAGACAAAACCAATGTTGCGTGGCAATACACTTTATTTTGTACAGCTTCTTTCAAGCACATTGTGTTTCAAATACGTTAGAGGTAATTAACACACTTGCAGATTTTAAAATAATCTAAAAAGGTTTTAATTTCATGAAAATTCTAAACAATAGCAATATACATGCTCCTTAATTCACATGCATCATAAATATAAAAGGGTGATTACACCTGTAAGATCTGAGCAGCTATTTACATTCTTGTAAATATTGGCTTAGTGGAGCGAGCTCTTAGTGAGGGGGATAGTTGGTATCTTTTTTCACTGATTCTGAAAGACCAGCACTGTGATGATTATTTATAAAAAACTACACGTACACGTTTGGACTGTTGTTGGAGCACTAGGAGGGACAACTTTTTTTGGTTGGTTTTTGGTTTTTTTTTAGTTAATATGGGACTACCAATCCCAGTACAGAAAGGCAGCTCTACTATGAAACTGAAATTAGAATAATTAATCTCATTATCATGGTGTAATAGCTATATTTTATTAAAATTTCACAATGGTGCTGTTGAGTCGTCCTGGTGAAAGACTCAAGCTGGCTGATGGACTCAGCACATGGCTGCTCGCTACTACATGTTGTCTTCCAGCAGATAATTCCTGTAAGATGCATCATTGTATTGTGCAGTTTAAAGGGGGTTTTTTTGCTTGCATCTAAAGACAAAAACATCTCTAAATTGTGTAATTTTTCCTTCGCCTGCTCTGTGCAGATCTATCATAGGCAGAAGGGCAGTTCCTCAGGCCCCTCCAGGGTCACAGGCAGCCCCCAGGGATCCCTGTGCTGGTCAGTTTGCAGTGCTGGATTATCACATCCTCACGCAGAGGGTGTAGTGAGCTAAAGTGCTTCAAGGAATCAGACATGGGATTTCTGATACTATTAAGCAAACAATACTTCTTTGCCCCTCTCTTTTTAAGCTCCTCATTTGCTGTACAACCCACCTTTTATTATGTGCTGGTCCTTATCGAGAGCTTAAAAAATGAAATAAATGGCCTTCATGGTTGCTTCATTTTTGTGATTAAAATGGATTTTACTGAAGCTAATAAGGACAGAATGTAGCTTAGGTTACTTTAATAGCGTTGGTAAGATAGTTGAGTACCTGAAGAAACACCCGTTTCTTAGGAATGGAAATCTCGCCTCTGACCGACTGGAAGCCTTGTGGCAGCACCAGCGGCTGGCTGCGGCATTAGGTGGGAGGAATGACCATTTCACATACTCTGGGCCACCAGGCACAGGTGGGTTCTGATGTCAGATTCATGCCATGATATGTAGGTTTTTCTGGTTTTGAAGACAACCTTTGCAACTCTCAGTACCTGTGTGAAGACTAAGCAGGAGTGCGGGTAAAAGGAGTAAGCATAAGCAGAGAATACAAGTTATCTTGTGTGAACAGCTGGATTACTCCCATCCCATTCCAGGCACTGGAAGTGGAAGGAGCTCTGCGATTCACACAGACTCCTCAATTTCGTGCCATGTGTGAGTATAAACCCCACTGTATTACATACTATTTAGTTTTCTCTTCCAGAATTTTTTTAAAGGGGAAATATGATGAAAGACATGACAGCTCAGCCTAGAATGTTACAGAGTTTTGCAATCTACCCATAAATGACGTGACAGGACCGACTCTCTAAATACATAATTTATTATAAATTACTAAGTGCTGGGATAGAAAAAGCAAATGCCATACGCAGTCATATTTGTGCCATCCTGGTAACTTCAGTCTTGTGCAGCTAGGACCTTTAGGTTCTGTTAGTTTCTTATCTGTTTTTTCTAAGGGGTCATCATTATTTTACTGTGTCTTCCTGTAGGATAGGGAAAGAAACTGCAATTTTTTTCCACAAATTTGAAGTTCAAAGCTGTAAGCTAATGCTGTTTTCCATAATTCCAATGCCCCATGCACATGGCTTGAAATATTTCAGATACACCCTGAAAATAACATCATTTAAGGTAATTTTATGTTCTCATCTTTCAGCAAGGGAGAGCTCAGTTTTCTGGAATATAAAGGTCTTCAATCTCCTAAGGGCAAAAAGGCAATTTAAGCTTCCCAGAGCAACTTCAAGAGCATCGATAGCTACCAGTGTTATTAGAGCATCACAGTTTTTCAGAAGATCATCAGCTGTAATGACCTTCACATCCTGGATTTAGATTCAGAGGATGTTGACACACCTTATTAACACAGACAAATGTCTCCATCTTCACTTACAATATCCCAGGGACACATAATTTAAGCACGTTACAATGCACAAATGCTGCTGTTACTAAGACAAGGAACAGTGGGGGAGATTAATTTGCACACAACAGTACCATTGATAAGAAAGATGTGCAAGTGTTCAGCAAAGTTGTGGACATGGAACGAGTAAAACTAACGGAAAAATATTCCAGTGGGTAGAGTCAAAAAGCAGGTCTTTAATTTTTAAATTCGCACAGCAATAACTGAGACAGATGAGCCTCTGAAATATTTTGGAAAATGTCGCTTTGCAAACCTTGTAGATTGCCTAAATGTTTATTAAAATAGACCAAAAGCCAAAATTCTCTGGGTAAAATAAATACTTTGTCTTCGCTAAGTAACAATATTTGTGAACAAAACATAAAACTATAATTTTCATGTGTCAAACACAGTAACATGTAAGATTAAATGTTGGAGTCAGACTGGGCATTTTTTTACATCTTCCTATTTACAAGCTGCTCACATTAAGACCATTTACCTCACGTTAGCTATTAAAATGACTAACATTTTAAAGTTTGCTCCATGACTAAAATAAAAACAACAGAAATGTCCTTTTACCATAACTTAACAAAAAGCAGAACCATATTTTTGTTATCTAGGAGAACATACTGTTATAAATACAGCTGTTTTTCATCTACAATTATATAAATAATAAACATGCTGCCATTCACAAGGATTTTAATAGAATATTATGATCTAGCAGAGGATGGCATGAGTTTTCATCATTCACTTTTATTGTACTTATTCAGGATCCTTGTCTTCATCTGAAAAATGTGGAACAGACTTCTTTGCTACGACATTATCCAGTCGCTGTCCTTGCAGATAGGGGTTCACACTCTGAAAAAGTTTTAAATTATTTATACTTATTAGAAACAGGGAAAGATATAAAAGGTAACTAGGATTAGTGGACATATGCATATTTCTTATCTGTCAAATACTTGCAGACTGAAGAAAAAAAAAAATATATTGCTCCCAGGAAGTAAAACTAGAAGTCAATCAATGTTTTGTTTTCTAGTATTTTTGTGTGCAAGAATTTAATCCAAACCATTAAAACGAATACAAGTGAAGGAGGACTATTGAGAATACAGGACAGTCTGAATTAAACACTTGTCTTTTTGCTCCACACCTCCTTTCCTCAGCTCAGCAGAGAAAGAGCAGCAGATCTAACTCCCTAATTCTCGATGCAGGACTGAATTTGTTAGAGAAGTGCAAGTAAGCTTTAGCTTAAATCACTAGCCCTCGATGGACCTTATGCTGGGAGGCAAGTTAGATACCATGATGCCATTTTTGACCAAAGTCTCTTCTTCAGCCCATCTTCTCTCCAGGAAACCCCTCCTGGCTTCCTCTCTTGATGCTGAGATAAAAAACTGCTGGCACAGAAGTAGAGCCAAGCAAGGTTTTGGCATAGGAAATGGCTCTCCTACCACTGCCAGAACAAGGGAATGCTGGAAACAAGATCCCTGGAGAGGGTTTAACTTCACTTTGTGCCATGTAAGCAGCATAACGTGAGACTGAAGATGAGCAGATCCTGTCTCAAAACTGTTTGGAGATCATAGTAATGTAGAAAGCCGATGGTTGAATTTTATCTATACCCATGGAATAAAACGTATGTACTGTATTTGCAAGTATCAAGCAGTTTAGTGGAGCTTCAGAATTAAATATTACTTATGTACACTTTCTGGCCTGTTACAGTGTCAGTGTAAACAAAATTCAAGTATATATTTTCTCCTTCAGAGATACAGACAAAAATTCTAGTGTGCTGGTTTTTGATGCCAATAAAAATTGTTTGCCTAAGGACAAACTTTGGAGGAATGCAAATTTTCCAGTATATCCTGATTCTCATCAGGCTGGCTGTATCATAGAAGTTACTTTTCTTGAGCTATTTCTGTGCTTCTTTCACCGAAATGTAGGAGTTCAAAACTATGCAAAAAAAAAAAGAAAAAAAAGCCTTTAAAATAGGCATGAAATATTTATTTTCAAATATCCCAAGTATTTGTCAAATCTCTGGAAAAGATTTGGAGTTTGTCTGTCTTGGAGTTTAAGCCCTTGGGTTTCTCTAGATTTGTAGATGCTATCATTAATAACCATAGCATAGAGCAGCCCTTTCGCTTTCTTCTATTGTTTTTTGAGTGCTTTGCCTGCTGCAAGTGAAAACATAAAAATATTAAAAACCAGAAATGAATGTGGAAAAATCTTTGAAAATAAAACTAACACAAATTTAATGCTTTAAATTGTTAAAAATAAGACACATGTAAATGATTTGTTTGTATGTGTTTAAAGAAGTTCTGTTTAATGTTAATTTAGTGAAATTTGGCTGTTGCATAAACTTCTAGGAATTATTTGAAGATTCTTAGGAAGATTAATTGGTCTTTTTTTTGGAATGGTACTTGCTTGCTACTTTTTGAAATAAAGTAGAAGAGAATAAGAATTCACAAAAATACGAATCCTTCTCAACCAACAAAAGAGAACACAAAATGCAATACAAAATTTTTGGCTGATTTGACTGAAAAATGTGTAATCCTATACAGCTGTGCTGAATCTGAAGTAATGCGGTTCCCGAGTACCTTTGTGCACAGCTCCAAGCCCACGGCAACTTGAGCTCCTATTGCAAAAGCACTCCTGTCATGTTCGGGATATTAGATTCTGGACAGGGCTATGCTCATGCATAGACATTTAAAAAAAGGGGACAATTGCTAGCTAAATTAGAGGTCACTGTAGGCTTCCTTGTCTTGCCCTGCAAATGCTGCAAAAAAATAACACAGTACCAAATAATAAATACATACGTTTGCTATATATACTGATTATGTGTATGTATGCTTGTATGTGTGTTTATATACATACACATAAATATATGAATATACACACATACTTAGAATATGTAGTTTTGTAGGCTCCCGTAGTGCCTCTGTGACTGTTACACTATAGCATCGTATAGACACAACACAGTTACTAATGTACATAGTTACACAGGACTTGCTTTAAGCCAAAACTGGGACATTCTGATCCAAAAGCCCAATCCGTTGCCAGATGTTGTCCTCCCTTAACTCTCTGTCTGTGCAGAAGGGCATGGAGGAGTGGCAGGGACCGCAGAAGGCAGGAGGGGAATCCAGTGGGCTTTTTTGTTTCTGGAAAAATACACTGTGCTGCTGACAGCTCTGGGTTACCCTTCTGCTGACAAAGTGAAAATTCTGAATTGTTCATTAAAGCATTAGTAATCATTACAGTATTACTCTCAAAACAATAAAATACTTTAAATGATAATGAATTTACCATTAAGTGACATGCCTGTGCTAAGAAAATAAATCTGCTGCAAAGCAAGAAACCGAAGCTTCACCTCCAAAACTCTGGGCTACTCCTGCCTGCGTGGCTGTCATGCCTCTCCAGCCATTATTCCTTTTTTATCCGATTACGTCAGTCAGCAAACAGACAGAAAATGTATTTATTTTTTTCTTTTTTGCTCATGTATATATTGTACTAATCCTACTTTAACATGCTGTTCTAGCTATTAATAAATATTCCACATAACTATTTCCAGAGTAAAATCTACTTACTTTAGAGTTAAAATCAGGAGCCTACCCTTTTTCCTTTTCCGCTAACAAACTCAAAAACCAAATGTAAGCAGGAGGCAGATACTAAGTTCAAGATAGATCATTAACTTATGGTTGAACAGTGTTTATTACCGATGCTGTGTGAATCGGTAAGAAATTAACTCGTCTTTTCCATTTCTAGCAAAGACTTTAGGTTTGAGAGATAAATAAATAAATAAATCATCTTCACTTATGTTTCAGTTATTTTAAACCAAATTTACTTCATTTACAATATAAACTGTGCTGTCATATTTTGAAAAGCTACTTTCTGGCAGAGAGCTAGACTTTTTCTTCTTCTAAAAACAAATATACCAGCAGCAAAGCTAAAGACTTCGACTCTGCCTGAAAGTGATTTTTTGATAAAAGAAAGGCTGACACTACCACAAAAAGAGAGCAGATAGTGAGGTGGACTGCGCAGAGGTTCTCTGTGATATGTGGACTACCCTCCTTGTTTCAGGGGCAGAAAGACGAGAACCCATTCATCTTTGTCTTTCAAGCAAGTGGGACACAGACATAGGAGTTTAAGTATGTATACATCAGCTAAAGAACCAGTTCTACTGTCATTTACACCCAAAACCATATTCATATGCATGGATAGTGGTAATTAATATAACCAATATTTTTAGTAGGAAACTTTAAAATTCTGCTTTAAAGACATTTTCTACTGTCATTTACACCCAAAACCATATTCATATGCATGGATAGTGGTAATTAATATAACCAATATTTTTAGTAGGAAACTTTAAAATTCTGTTTTAAAGACATTTAAATAATTTTAAATGGTTTTATGCAAATAGGATCAATTTAAAAACATAGATAAGTTTTTAAATTAATGGTCTGCATTGAAGTGCATCTTCTGAAAGCAACAGGCTATTTAGAGAAACACATTGTACTCAGTGGACAGTCCTGAAGTCTGCCATAGAAGTTTATCACAGAGATTCCCTGACTTTATGCATTATCTAAGGTATAATGCAGATGCATTAGATTAACTCTTCATTTCAACAGTATGATTTTAATTCTTATTAGCTCTGTAGATGATACAGGGGCTGTAAAGTATTCTGATAGTTACCCTCTTTCTTCTTTTTGGACCACCATTAATTTTCTCAAAGAGTAAATTCTTGCTCTGGAAGGGGAAAAAATGAAACCATTAAATTCGTTACACTATTCTTTTAAAATATTACTTTTGCTGTTAAATATTAGCAAGTCTAGATGGTTGTGTAGTTTTACAGAAAAGATAAACCACAAATAAATAGGTGGATATTCCTGCTAACATCTTGCAGTTCTTCAGGAGCAGACACAGTCTTACCAACAATTGAAAAGCCAGTAATTTTCCACTATGTTGCACTATATTATCACCTGTGTTCAGGCAATAAGTGCTTCAAGTACATGTTGCTATAGTGATACAGACTGGATGTTCCCCATCATGTGGTACATGGTATAAATACATATATATTAAAAAAAAAAAAAAAAAAGAAAAATAAGATCGTGAGGGAGAGGAAGCAGGAATCCTGCCTCTGGTACATCTTTCTACACATTTGAGGTGACGTGAGAACAGGAGCAAAAAAATATTTGCTTTGCAAGGGATTTTCCAATTCCTTTTAAAAACAGCAATCTGCATCATTCCTACTGTTTTGTTGTCTTTGCTTATTCTCTTCCAGATATCAACACTTCCCAGTGCAAAGTTCTGCTGAAAGGAGTTCAGCGCCAACTCTTCCTTTGTTTAAGGACTGCCCTCAATAAAGTTTCTAAAAACCATTTGGTCTATAACATTTTTAATGGCGAACCTTTTAAAAACTGCCAAAAACATCTTGGCAGAAGAGAAAGTTCTGATGATGAGAAAAGGAAAAAAAAAAACCAACACAAAAAAACCCCTCTGACCATAGTTTACATAAGCGCATCCACATATTGTTGTATTTCATACAAGTAGTGAATTCTAATAAAGTCTGGAATAACACACACATGCTCAACACATTCTGTTTCAATTGTGTATTATGAAGAAAAACAAAACCAAACCCTAACCTGAAAATGGAAGGAGAGAAGAATTACATGTATAAAAGCAGAACAGTGTATAAACAAGGCCATTAATTCTGCTATAAACAACTGACCTAACATTGATTATATAAATAGAAAGTGTAATTTTAGCGCGAGACAAATTCACCAAACACTTCTACCCTCTCTGCAGCCTTGATATGAGAAAAAACAAACATTTTCAAGTGTTACAATGAAATCTGCCAAAATTGTCTGTTTTGTACTTCTCATGTTCATTAAACCCCGAATTCACAAGGCCTATCTCTTGCCCAACCTCAGCTATTTTGTCTGAGCTGTGCCAAAAGGGAACAGAGATGAAGTTGGCCAAGGGAGACATTCTTGGCTAGTCATTTATGCAAACTCACTTTGGGAAAACTTAAATTTAACATTTTAAAGAAACCCACGGATGTGTAAATTATTCTTTTTAGGAAATAAAGCAGTGCCGAAGCCTCTCTTTGTAAACTATTTGACCTTATACTTTTCACAAGAGGAAAAATAGTGTTTCTGAAATAAAAGAATTTCATGACTACTGGAGCTATCATTTCTGTCACTGAGGAAAATTCCTTACAATTGAACTGTTCCTGCTCAGGAAGTTCATATTTTGTTTAGTCTGTTTGGGAATGTTTTAAGACCGTAACTACTACTTAAGCATTATGTGGAGGGCAAAGCAAATGAAGTTACGGAGCATGAGCTAAGAGTGTGCTTGTACAGTAATAGCAATCCTGAAAATATGTTCCACTGCGTAAGGGCCTGAGCTCATCAGCCACCAAAATTTGCCCATGAAGTGCTCACCAGTCTCATCCCTCACCTAGAAGCTGTTAGGAATGAAGGCACAGAGTTTCTCCAGTTAAAGATACACCTCATATGGAGACGTGCTGCACGTAAATTGCTGCCTTCCCCTCACTCCTGGAGCTTTCTTTGCACCCTCCCACTACTTGGGTTAGGGTATTACAAGTTGGGATTTGGGTGGGAAAAACTCAGAAGTTAAAATGCTTACAACCAACTAGGTAATGCTAGAGATTCACCCTTAGATCTTTCAGACTTCACTGAAACTTCTTTAAGTCAGTAATAATCAGCAGCTCTGTAATCTGGGCCTGCACAATTATTAAGCAAAAATGAAAATTGCATTAGCAAGGTTACACCCTTTCATGAGGGCTGTTTTTTTCAGTCAATTTACAGTCTTATTGGGAATAACAAGCATGACAATTTCTATTACACCAAGTGTACTAAACTGAATTAAACAATCTGTACTGTCTGAAATTGAAGAGGGGGACCAGACCTGCCATAACCCATCCTAATAATCACCATCACCATCCAGATATTTAATAACATCAGTTGATAAAGAAAGATGCACTTAATGTTGCTCACTATAACTGGAGTTGGAATAAAATAAAATCTGAGTGACGAGATTCAGGTTTCCATTAAAATTAGGAACACACAGATGGTAACTTCTTTAAGAAGGAGTTCAACTTTGTCGAATATTTTTATCCCTGCTTCCCATTTGCCTTTCTTTGTACTGTCTTGGATCCCTCCATTGTAGCGGATGAGCAAAACTGGCATTATTCCTGCCCTTAGAATGAAATGTTATCCACCGCTTCAGTAAAAAGAAGTGGTGCTGAAAAACGTAGTTACTTTTAATTTTCTATTTGTACTGATACTGATGTCAGAAAACACAGCTGAACTTCCCTCCTCTTTTTAACCCCTATATGTGGTATTGGTTAACACTTTGAGTTTCAATAAATAACAACTTACATATAAGTGTTTTTTTGAGTTGTATTGTAAATTGTATATTGTAAACTATCTGCATGCAAGTCTTTCTGGACACCAACACCACTTCCTCAGACCATGTAAAGAGTCAAGTTGCAAGATGCGGAAAAGGCAAACTCAAATAGAAAGTACCTGTCTCCTGCAAGGAAAAGTCTGAACTGAGGGGAAAAAACCCCCCAGAAATCTTAGAACCTATAGTTGCACACTAGAGTAGAAACCTCCAAGAGTCCCTCATCTTACTAGTCCCACTGTCCCCTCTACATTTTCCACATATGAGGAGAAAAAGAGAGTCTTTGGGGCTGGGGAGGAGAGTATAAGCTGTGTACCTCGTCCTGTAAAGAGTCTGTTCCTGAGACTTCTCACAGGTCAGCATATTGATATACGGAGAGTTGTCCCAAAGACAGGAAAATTCTACCTCGTTCTTCCCTCTCCTAATCCAGTATACATTTATCATTATTTATATATTTATATCTTCATATGTATTAGCAGTATTTACACATAATATTTAGCATCTACATGGAATCATACACTTTGCTGTATGAGACAGCTTCTAGACTTGTTTTACCCTTATAAAACATGTCCACTATTCACAGGGTGCTGTAGAGGTCCCACATCTTTGCAAGCATGAGAGTCTGTCACCAAAACAAACCAATCAACCTGTTTCTTTCCTGTTATTCATGAACAAGCAGGTCTTTTTTTTCTGACCTGCTAATGTAATTTGGGTTTTACTGTGGTTACAACAATAAGGAATGCACACTGGCTCCTTGAAAGGACAAGCTAGTGGGAACTGTAACACTGCCTCAACTGCTCTGTGGCAGGGAAAGGAGGGGAGAAGCTCCCCCGAGAGCTGCGAGCACACGCCAGCTCGTGTGGATCCAGGAGACACACCGGCTCCGAGGGCTTCAGACAGTGGTGACAGCCTAGCGCCTTCACAGCACGCAGGAGTTTGTGGAAACGCAGTCTGTAAATATGCAGCCGTTACAGCCCCTGGGGCATTTGGTCCTAGGCTCTTCCACAGGAGAAGCAGGAACGGGCTGCTGGCGGGCAGAGGGGATTTTGGTGGCTGGGGGCAGTGGGAGGATGAGGAGGCACGCAGTTACCCACTGGGCAGCCCGCAGTTGTCTGTGTCGGTCAGTTATGACCTAATCCAGATGACAGTAAGAGACCTAAAAGGTCCGATCTAC